>NC_064631.1:69830036-70137405 GCF_023864275.1 Schistocerca cancellata
CTTGGTGCCAATGATGGTCGTATGCGTGTTTGGCGCCGTGCAGGTGAGCGCCACAATCAGGACTGCATACGACCGAGGCACACAGGGCCAACACCCGGCATCATGGTGTGGGGAGCGATCTCCTACACTGGCCGTACACCACTGGTGATCGTCGATGGGACACTGAATAGTGCACGGTACATCCAAACCGTCATCGAACCCATCGTTCTACCATTCCTAGACCGGGAAGGGAACTTGCTGTTCCAACAGGACAATGCACGTCCGCATGTATCCTGTGCCACCCAACGTGCTCTAGAAGGTGTAAGTCAACTACCCTGGCCAGCAAGATCTCCGGATCTGTCCCCCATTGAGCATGTTTGGGACTGGATGAAGCGTCGTCTCACGCGGTCTGCACGTCCAGCACGAACGCTGGTCCAACTGAGGCGCCAGGTGGAAATGGCATGGCAAGCCGTTCCACAGGACTACATCCAGCATCTCTACGATCGTCTCCATGGGAGAATAGCTGCCTGCATTGCTGCGAAAGGTGGATATACACTGTACTAGTGCCGACATTGTGCATGCTCTGTTGCCTGTGTCTATGTGCTTGTGGTTCTGTCAGTGTGATCATGTGATGTATCTGACCCCAGGAATGTGTCAATAAAGTTTCCCCTTCCTGAGTTAATGAATTCACGGAGTTCTTATTTCAATTTCCAGGAGTGTATTTCCCCCTGCACCGCTATGCCTCACATCAGCAACTGTTTTTGGGCACACCTATGTAATGCGGAATTGACGACTAGGTGTCACGAGAGCTGGACGCAGGTGGCGAGTCTTTTGTTGTCAGTACAGAAGCAGTAACAATAGTCGTTTAGGCAGTGACTTCTAACGTGGACAAATTATTCAATGTCACCTGCGTACAAATCCATCAGAGGTATTCCTGCCCTGCTAAAGATAACCAACTATCCACTCTTGGTTATGTGACTGTGAAGTGGAAACGCGAACAAACAACCACAGCCAATCCGAGACCAGCCAGATCTCACATACTGAGGATAGGGGCCCTCGAGCATTGTAGAGGGTGGTCGTAAAAATATCATGAAATCTAAGGAAGGCATCACTCGAAAGTTCCAAATCTAGCTGTCACGATGACAGTACGTAGGGGGTTAAAAATAACGGGGTACAATGGTCGAATGCCCTCTGTAAACCGCACATTTCTGTAGTCATTGCTAAGTGACGCTCAAGACACTTCATTCAGTGGTGCCTACAGGCATGTAGCATATCCCCTCCCCCGTCCCACACGTAGCAGTTGCGACATTACTGTCACATATCGTTACGCAATGTCGACTGCTTTTTGTAGAGTGTAATGGGCACATTTTCTAAGGGGAAAGCTTTGGGAAGGCCTTCTCCCGGTGTGGTCTCTGGATCGCTAGGAGGCAGTCGGTGAATCTCATTAGGAAGGCTGAAGGTCCCCTGGCAACTGGGCAATTTTCATGGAAGTAGGGCTGCAGCCTACGTGCTGCTTTTGCCGGCAGAGCCGGTGCCCGTCCTAGCCCTGAGCGGAAGGCACCGTGTTGTCACAGTTACCCGCAGAGATTAAATCAGCGCGACATTTATGCCGGTTCTGCTCGAACATAAAGGAAGAAACACCTAGACGCCTCTACCAGTGTGGGAACGTCTGTTGCTTTCGCTCCAAAATTGAGTCACTCGGACACCGTCATTAGCGCGAAGAAGATGAGCTTTCATGATGACGACGAACGAGGAGGAGGAGGAGATTAGTGTTTAACGCCCCGTCGACAACAAGGTCATTAGAGACGGAGCGCAAGCTCGGGTAAGGGAAGGACGCGGAGGAAATCGGCCGTACCCTTTCAAAGGAACCATCCCGGCATTTGCCTGAAAGGGTTTAGGGATATCACGGAAAACCTAAATCAGGATGGCCGGAGACGGGATTGAACCGTCGTGCTCCCGAATGCGAGTCCAATGTGACGACGAACGAATCGTCGCTAATGTGAATGACGGGTGGCCAATGCTATATAGAAACATACAGATCTGTTCTTCGCATATACAGCAGATTTGTCAGTGAAGTCAATAAGGAGCGGGCTCCATGGTCTGGGTCTACAACGACTAAAATAATTAGAAGTCGTTGGTAAAAAATAATGTATTGTACTTAACTGGTGCTACAGGAGTCTTCATAGTCAGGAAGAATATAATTACAAACAGAGAGCTATAGAGGCGTCACATAGGCCATACTTTAACTAAGCGCCTTGTTAGAGGTTGCATCCTATCAGCTGAAGGCTATACTACTTTCCTACTTAACGTCCCGAGCAAGAGTGGCCGAGCGCACGCTAGAGACTTGTTGCAAGCCGCGAGTCCAGTGATACCAGAACGGACCGCGATCGATAACTGCAGCCCCTAACAAGTGTGGTATCGAACGTTGATACCACACGAGCAATCGATGGAACACGGCTACATCCATGAACCAAAATGATGCGTTTTCGATGCCAAGAAAAGATAGTTTCTGCAGTGATCCACCGTTTTTTCGATGAAATAAGCAACATTCTAGTCCCTCACAATGGTAGCAGCATTAAGTCATATCCTCCATATAGAGATTTCTTTGAATGTGGAGAGTTGTGAAGGGAGATTCGTGTACACTCGATTGAGAGTCACTCACCTCCCAGCCCTCTTCTGCTGCTCAATAGAGCACAGTTTGCTGACTTTTGGAGAAACGTAAGTATCGCAAATGTAATTATGCGATCCACGTTACGAATAACTCATAACTTGCTTATTTATCCACGCAACTTGTGTTGCGTAATAGGGTTATAATTTGAGCCATATTTGATTTTGCGAGCGGCCCAGATGAGTAGATCTTGTTGCGCTTTCTCCGCAAAGTGTTCCACACTTTCTTTGCAATGTGATCTGAGCTTCACTGAACTTTTTGTTATGATTTTTACTAGTCATTAGATCAAATAAACATCTGTTAATCTCAGTCTTGACTTACATACCAAGACCTTCTACATTGAAACTTCCTGGCAGATTAAAACTGTGTGCTGGACCAAGACTCGAACTCGGGCCTTTGCCTTTCGCGGGTAAGTGCTCTACCATCTGAGCTACCCACGCACGACTCACGACCCGTCCTCACAGCTTCAATTCTGCCAGTACCTCGTCTCCTACTTTCCAAACTTCACAGAAGCCCTTCTGGGAACCTTGCAGAATTGGAACTCCTGGAAGAAAGGATACTGCGGAGACATGGCTTAGTCACAGCCTAGGTGATGTTTCCAGAATGAGATTTTCACTCTGCAGCGGAGTGTGATCTGATATGAAACTTTTACATTGTTCTGCAACTCTTCCATGCTTAGGCGCCCCACTGATCACAAACGTAAGCTGCTGCACACCTAAGCTTGTTGTCCTCACTGTGACAACGTTATCGTTGGAACAGTTGCCAAACTCAGCGATCACCTATATTAAGAGTTTACAGAAAGAAACGAGCTTTGCACTCTCTCGTCATGTATGACAAACGATTTGTTTCGTAACAAGCACCGCACTTTCTCCCCTCGATCATCATACTGAAATCGGTCGCAGCTTTCACAGCAGATTTGGCAGTGAAGTTAATAAGGAGCGGGCTGCATGGTCTGGTGCTGCCACTCTGGGCAGACTTTGTGACACTTAAATTTATATTTGGTCTTATCAGTATCCTTTCATTTTCAGAAATGCTCCTTTTGTTGCAGATCTGCATTTTCTATCGTCCTTACTTCAGTCATCGTCAGCTAGTTTGCTGCCTAAATATCAAAATTCATGTGCATTTAGTGTCTCGTACGCTAACTTAATTCCTTTGCCGCCTCCTTGCTTGGCTCCACTGTTTGTGTTGCTATTGTGTTGACGTTTAACCTCTTTTCAACGCGCTATCTGTCGTTTCAAATGATCTATCAAGTTCTTTGCCGTTTCTGATAGATCTTCATTGTCGTTCATAAAGCTCAAATTTTCCATTTACTCTCCGAGATCTTGCGATTCCCTTCCCAGATTCCTCCTTCGTTTTCGGCACCACTCGCCTAATATACATAATGTACGATGGATTACAGTCATATCTCAGTCCATTCTCAAACAACGCTTTGCTTCCGTGCCCTTCGACTC
This sequence comes from Schistocerca cancellata, assembly GCF_023864275.1. Taxonomy (NCBI): domain Eukaryota; kingdom Metazoa; phylum Arthropoda; class Insecta; order Orthoptera; family Acrididae; genus Schistocerca; species Schistocerca cancellata. The sequence goes on from NC_064631.1 coordinate 69,834,135, forward strand.
TAAGAATCTGCTTTCTGCACAAGTGCTAGATACCTTTTTGCTCCCTGAATTTTATCGCGATACGTCAAATTTCAAATAGTGTATTTCACTGAATATTTACAAAACATTCTTTATTACACTACTGAACATTAAAACTGCTACACCAAGAAGAAATGCAGATGATAAACGGGTACTCATTGGACAAATATATTATACTAGAACTAACATGTGATTACAATTTCACGCAATTTGGGTGCGTAAATCCTGAGAAATCAGTACCCAGAATAACCACCTCTGGCCGTAATAACGGCCTTGATACGCCTAGGCGTTGAGTCAAACAGAGCTTGGATGGCGTGTACAGGTACAGCTGCCCATGCGGCTTCAACACGATACCACAGTTCATCAAGAGTATTGTGAAGAGCCAGTTGCTCGGCCACCATTCACCAGACGTTTTCTATTGGTCAGAGATCTGGAGAATGTGCTGGCCAGGGCAGCAGTCGAACATTTTCTCTATCCAGAAAGGCCCGTGCAGGACCTGCAACATGCGTTCGTGCATTACGCTGCTCAAATATAGGATTTCGCAAGGAGCGAATGAAGGGTAGAGCCACGGGTCGTAACACATCTGAAATGTAACGTCCACTGTTCAAAGTGCCGTCAATGCGAACAAGAGGTGACCGAGACGTGTAACCAATGGCACCCCATACGATCACGCAGGGTGATACGCCAGTATGGCGATGACGAATACACGCTTCCAATGGGCGTTCACCGCGATGTCGACAAACACGGATGCGACCATCATGATGCTGTGAACAGAACCTGGATTCATCTGAAAAAATGACGTTTTGCCATACGAATGGCAGCAGAATGGTCCGGTATTCAGATCGGGAACAAGCCTAGATGGTGTTTGTGTACGGTCAAGCAGATGGAAACGGTCTAGAGGCCGCACAGCTACTCCACACGCCAACCAAATCACACAACATCACACAACAATCACACACGTGCACCCAGGTTCATCGTTGAGTACACCATAGCAGGCGCTCCTATCTGTGATGCAGCGTCAAGGGTAACCGCAGACACGGTCTCCGAGCTGATAGTCCATGCTGCTGCAAACGTCGTCGAACTGTTCGTGCAGATGGTTGTTGCCTTGTAAACGTCCCCATCTGTTGGCTCAGGGATCGAGACGTGGATGCACGATCCGTTACAACCATTCGGATAAGATGCCTGTCATCTCGACTGCTAGTGATACGAGGCCGTTGGGATCCAGCACGGCGTTCCGTATTACCCTCCTGAACTCACAGATTCCATATTCTACTAACAGTCATTGGATCTTGACCAACGCGAACAGCAATGTTGCGATACGATAAACCGCAATAGCAATAGTCTAGAATCCGACCTTTATCAAAGTCGGAAACGTGATGGTACGCATTTCTCCTCCTTACACGAGGCATCACAACAATGTTTCACCAGGCAACGCCGGTCAACTGCTGTTTGTGTATGAGAAATCGGTTGGAAACTTTGCTCTTTTCAGCACGTTGTAGGTGTCGTCGCCGGCGTCAACCTTGTGTGAATGCTCTGAAAAGCTAATCATTTGCATGTCACAGCATCTCCTTCCTGTCTGTTAAATTTCGCGTCTGTAACACGTCATCTTCGTAGTGTAGCAATTTTAATGGCCAGTAGTGTACATATTTCTGATTTCGAGCGCCACATCAGTTGAAATATACGGGGTGACCATTAATGTAATCGCTGAGATATACGTGGTGAAGATTAATGAAATCGACAAACTACAGAGATGGATTCATGACTGGAAATGGAGGAGAAAAGGTCCTATGAACAAACGTACGGAAATGAAAGGTTTGAGCGCAGAGAAAACGGCTCGTCACACTACAGAGCTGCAGCACATCCAAGCTGCAACAGATGTTCAACGCGGCCTCTGTCGGAGGCAATGCATGCGTTCAAGGGGTCGCATCATGGATTGCCGCACTCTTTGACACGTCCCAACTTCTCTCAGAAAAGCGTCACAGGCGTCACGAACAGTGTTGAAGGGTCTGCACATCGGGAACTGGTTCAGAATACACAACGTTTTTGAGATGTTCCCAAACGTAAAAATACAGGGGGTTAATGTCCGGCAATCTAACAGGCCATGCAACAGGGCTTCCGCGACCTATTCAGCGTCCGCGGAACACGTGCCTGAGGTGTCGACGAACTGTGATCCGGAAGTGGGGTGGTGCTCGCTCATGCAGAAACCACATAACCTGTCGTACTGCAAATGGCACATTTTAAAGCAGACCAGGCAAAGTATTTCGCAGAAAGTTCCGGTACGTTCCTTCGTCGAGGAGTTGTGGAATAATAACTGGTCTAACTATGTGGACGCCAAGAACCCCTGCCCACACATCGGCGCTGAAACGATCTGATGAGACGCCACCGCTATTCCCCGAAGATTTTTTGTAGCCCAGAGACGACGATTATGCAGCGTTGATGATGTCAGTTCTGATAAAGGCTACTTCCTCGGTAAAGAGGACTGATGAAAGAAAAACCAGTATTGTGATGGTTTGGCGCAAAAACCATCGTCAAAATCCTTCCCTTTGAGGGAAATCCGCTGCTGATAATACTTTCACTCGTTTCAGGTAGTTGGGACAGTAGCGGTTGTCACGGCGGGTAGACATAATCGTACTTTGGTTCTCATCTTGTTGGGGGGCCAATTCACTGGAGCTTCTACGAGGTTTCGTCACAATATCCTGCAGCAAGCGGTCCTCCGAATCTGGTGTACGAACAGTCCACCGCCTCCCTGCGTTTTCGTCAGTGTGAAAGGATCCACGATCGTACAAACGCCCAAAAAGGACTTGAAATGATGTGCGATTTGGTTGGCGTGTGGTGTAGCTGTGCTGCCTCTCGACCGTTTCCATCTGCTTGACCGTACACAAACACCATCTAGGCTTGTTCCCGATCTGAATACCGGACCATTCTGCTGCATACAGTATGCTGCGTCAGTCACACAGTCTGCAACACACGAGGAACACTAGGCACGTGGTCAGAGGAACTTTCATTCGTCAACGTCTTCTACAGTGTCAACTATGCTTTTCCGGACACTTGTCCATAGGGTCTTTTTGCCTCCCATTCCAGACAGGAATTAGTTCAAAAATGGTTCAAATGGCTCTGAGCGCTATGGGACGTAACTTCTGAGGTCATCAGTCCCCTAGAACTTAAAACTACTTAAACCTAACTAAACTAAGGACATCACACACATCCATGCCCGAGGCAGGATTCGAACCTGCGACCTTAGCGCAGGAATTAGTGCTTGCAATTCGCCCATTTTATTAATGTTCACAGTGTATGATTAAAAAGATTACACAGGCCGAGGGGGCACATACCTTCGTTAATTCAGTATTCCCAGCCTCTGTATTCTTAAAATATTGTCTAAATCTACAAATACTATAAACATAGGTTTTACATTCTTCAACATATTTTCTAAGATAAGTAGTACGGCCAGTACTGCCTCTCTCGGAATGTTTCCTGACACATATGGCAATACTCACCATATGACTTACCTTACAAGATTGGTTGGAGACAATGAAACCTACGTTTAAAGCACTTGTATATTTACGTAAAGCTTTTCACAATATTGACTGGAGTGCAATTTTTTAAATTCCGAACGTAGCAGGGGCAAAATGCTGCGAATGAAACTTTTATCTGCGACTCGTAAAGAAACTGATTTCGGTTATAAGAGCCAAAAGACATGAGAGGAAGCGGTAGCTGAGAATTATCTAAGGCAGGGTTGCAGCCTATTGCTGATGTTCTTCAGTCTGCACATTGAACAAAGTCTGAAGGAAATTAAACAGAAATGTGGACAGCGAATTAGAGCCCATATAGAAGAAATGAAAACTTTGAAGTTTGCCAATGACATTGCAATTCCGTCACGGACGTAAATGACTTGGAAGAGCAGCTGAGTGGAATAGATAGCGCCATGAAAAGAGATTATAAAATGAACATCAGCGAAAGTGGAATAAGGGTAACGGAATGTTGTTACATATGACTTTTTGGAAATTAATCCATAATACATTGATCATCACACTGCACGTCCGTATCGTGGAGGCGCGAAAGCCACCCCACCTCCGTAGGGTCTGTGGTACGTGAAGGGCATTATATTATACTGTTACCAGATGATCTCTCTATATTATCCCCTTAGTAATATTTATTCAGACCTGCTCCTGTTCTTCCTTATGAAGTTCTTCCACAGCTCTTTCCACCAGCGGTTTAGTAATCCCATCTCGAAACTCTCCAGACTGCGATCTATTGACATTAATGAAGATTTATTCTCAGTAGCTAATAAGTAATCGACTACAGATTTCGATCTTCGAGCTGCCCAGGCACATAAAATTTGCCTCTTCAAATGAAACCATGTTGACAGAGCGATACTCACGTTCGTACGAGTATTCCCATACGTCGCAGAGCTCGATACAGTGTCGAGTGCTGCTCGAAGAGCGACGTGACATTTGACCCACGTGACGCGACAACAAACAATCACGAGAATCTAAAAAAGAAAGAAAATGCCACAATAATGAACTATAATTTTGCTTGTATTTGACAGCTCGTGAAATTCAAGTAGAAATGGTGATAAATACTACCATCAACAAACTACTGTAGTATTTGAACTAATTTACTAATTTACTCTCACGGTATTTACGGGAAAAATTGTGTAAACATTTGTGATGAGTTTCTATACAAACCTAACAGTCAAAGGCAAAATTACTGTCATAATTGTCATTCAGAAATATTGCTCAACCCAACACAAGGTTTTATTTGACTGTCGTAGACTATAGTACTTTATCAAGTGAATTGCAGGTCCCCGTGTGGGAATTTACCAGCTACCGCTATCGGGCGGGTCCGCCGCTACCAGAGTCGTTGTAGTAAGGAAATAGAACACTCACCGGGAAAAAATAGCTGGTCTGGTCTTCCACATTGGGCGCTGAACGCTGGCCTAAAAACCCGTCTTATTAAAAGGATTCTGTTACCAAACGTGAAGGACATGTCTCAGATGAAATTAGAAACAAGGAACATGGAAATGGCTTACGAACAAGACCTTGTGATTTGTAACATGAAACATTAGAACTGTGGCAACAACCTGGTCTCTTAATATTCTGTCAGAAGAACTCTATAATTACGAAATGTATCTATCGCACTAGAAGAATCAAGATACCCAAGAACGGGAAAACTGTAAACGGACCAATGCATATTGTACTGCAGTGGATCTGATGATGGAAAATTCCAAAATGGAATAGGTTTAATGGTCAGTAAAAGAACGGCAACGTCAGTAGTTGATTTTTAACCGACTTATGACAGAATAGCTGTTATAGTACTAAAGGTGGATTCATATATATTATAATAATAATAATGCTACATGGCACAGCTGAATTAGCAAAGCAAGAAAAAAAGACAGTTTCTATGAATTGTTTTAAGAGGTAACCAGTAAGTCACCAGGATATTATATGAAGCTCATTGTTGGAGACGCCAATGGTAAAGTCGGTAGTGAAACAGTATGGAAGATAATAGCAGGAATAAAAAGCTTATACTCTGAAAGCAAAGATAATGGGGTGAGACTTCTTCACTGTGCATGAGCACATACTTCCCTAGGAGGGCCATCGACAAGGAGACTTGGTTATCACCAGATGGCAGAAAAAAAAAAGCAAACAGACCATGTGCGGGTACACAAAAGACACAAAAGCAGTGTGAATGATGTGAGCATCACAAGAGGCGTCGATGCAGGCACAGACCTCTACCTAGTAAAGCCAGAGATACGACAACGAAAAACTGTCGTAAAGCCAAGACAAGGAAGTAATAGAAAAGAATGGAATACTGATGCCGACAAATTTAAAGATGATGAAAAGGTATGAGAACTTATCGTTAAGCTTCGAAACAGATCTGAGGTTCTAACAATGTAAGACAACCACGGCAGTGAAGGAAAATAAAAAATGACAAAAACAAATGTGGAAGAAGCAACACTAGAAGTGTGAGGGGGACAAAACCGAAAATAATCGATGTTTCTCGGAAAACTGTGAGCAAAAAATTAAAGAAAGAAGAGTAGCAAAGAAAAACATCTACAGAAAAATTTCAATGAATGCAAAGAAGCGTATGAAAAGTCTGAAAGGGAAACCAAAAATCTTCTCAGAAGCAAAAAAAAAGGGAAGATATAAAAGTCTAGTGGAAAGAGGAGGAAATACAAGAGATTTTTGCAGGTCAATTACGCTCGTCAGTAAAAGATGCATACTACGAATGCATGACATTAAAGATAGAAGTGACAAAACAGTTTCTGAAATAACGAAAGGTATGGAAATTTGCAAGGCCTATTTTGAGAAGCTTTTAAATGTTGAAGATGGAAATAAAGAAATGGAGGAACAACATAAATATAAGAACGTAGAGGCATTACTCGCATCACCGGCATTCAAAGAGATATTAGACGCAGTCAAAATTCTATAAAACAACAAAGCTCCAGGGAGAGATGCAATAACAGCAGAACTACTTAAGAAGGAAGCAGACAGAAATACGAAACAAGTACGAAAATTAGTGACCAACATTTGGAATAAAGAAAGCATTCCATTTGACTGGAATAAAGGGGCCATAGTACCAATCCATAAAAAGGGTGGTAAAGAAGAATGCAGAAATTATAGAGGCGTCTCATTACTTAGCACAATACACGAACGATTAGTCAATTCCCAAAGATAAGAGACATTTTATCTATGCTAACGATTTGGGTATCACAGCGGAAGGAAGAACCTTTGAGGTAGCAGAGGCAGAGTTGGAGAATACCCTAGAGGCTGTGTCAACTCATTACGATGAGAACTCTCACGAACGAAATCCCACTGAAGCGAAAGTTTGCGCTTTTCACGTGCACACACGCCTGGCGAACGGAAAGCCGCACGTTAACTGGAATGGGTCTACGCTTTAACATACCAGCCGAAATAACTCGGAGTGACGTTTGTCAGGTCCCTTACATACAAACATCATTGCGAAGAAACCCGAAATAGCGCAGCTGCAGGGAACAACATCCTTAGAAAGCTAACTGGCAGTAAACGGAGCGCCAAAATTGTTCAAATGCCTCTGAGCACCATGGGACTTAACATCTCAGGTCATCAGTCCCCTAGAACTTAAAACTACTGAAACCTAACTAACCTAAGGACATCACACACATCCATGGCCGAGGCAGGATTCAAACCTGCGGCCGTAGCGGTCGCACGGTTCCAGACTGAAGCGCCTAGAACCGCTCGGCCACCACAGGCCGGCGGAGCGCCAAACCTAATGTGCTTAGAACCAACGCTTCAGCACTTTGCTTTTCCTAAGCTGAGTGCACGTGCCCTGTCTGGTCAAGATCGGTGCATGCGAAGAAGATCGACACAAGCCTTAACGAAACCTGTAGGCTAGCCACAGAATGCATGACGCCCACTCCATTGGAAAACCTTTACTGAGTTTCTGGTTGCAGCAGTCCCAAATCTTTTGAGGTATCTCATGAACGTAGCGAGCAGTTAGAAATGACATCTGATGAGCGCCATCAACTTACGGCAGTCTTTATGGATTAAAAGAGATAAATCAAGATATCGGTTCCTCACTTTCACATTGGGTGAACCCCGTGTCGGCTACCCCATTTCAGAACATCCAACAAGTGGTGTTGCATTAGACTCGATTCTTTGATTTAACGAAGGCTTTTGACTGTGTTGACTACAAAATATTATTGCAGAAGTTGGACCATTATGGAGTAAGGGGAGTAGCTTACAATTGGTTCGCCTCTTACTTTAAGAACAGAAAACAGAAGGTAATTCTCCGCAATATTGAGAGTGGTAGTGATGTTCAGTCCCGATGGGGCACTGTTAAGTGGGGCGTTCCCCAAGGGTCGGTGCTGGGGCCACTGCTGTTTCTTATTTATATAAATGATATGCCTTCTATTCAAAAATATTTCTGTTTGCTGATGACACCAGCTTGGTAGTGAAGGATCTTGTGTGTAATATTGAAACATTATCAAATAATGTAGTTCATGAAATAAGTTCGTGGCTTGTGGAAAATAATTTGATGCTAAATCACAGTAAGACTCAGTTTTTACAGTTTCTAACTCACAATTCAACAAGAACTGATATTTTGATCAGACAGAATGGGCATATTATAAGCGAGACGGAACAGTTCAAGTTCCTAGGCGTTCGGATAGATAGTAAGTTGTTGTGGAAAGCCCATGTTCAGGATCTTGTTCAGAAACTAAATGCTGCTTTATTTACCATTAGAACAGTATCTGAAATAAGTGACAGTTCAACACGAAAAGCAGTCTACTTCGCATATTTTCAAACTCTTATGTCATATGCTATTATTTTTTGGGGTAATTCTTCTGATTCAAAAAGGGTATTTTTGGCTCAAAAACGGGCTGTTCGAGCTATATGTGGTGTAAGTTCGAGAACCTCTTGTCGACCCCTATTCAATTGTCTGGGAATTCTGACATTGCCCTCACAGTATATATTTTCTTTAATGTCTTTTGTTGTTAGCAATATTAGCTTATTCCCAAGAGTTAGCTGCTTTCACTCAGTTAATACTAGGCAGAAATCAAATCTGCATGTGGAATGCACTTCCTTGACTCTTGTGCAGAAAGGAGTGCACTATTCTCCTGCATCCATTTTCAATAAGCTACCACAAGAACTCAAAAATCTTAGCAGTAGCCCAAACGCTTTTAAGTCTAAACTGAAGAGTTTCCTCATGGCTCACTCCTTCTATTCTGTCGCGGAGCTCCTGGAAGAGCCGAAAAATTAAGCAAATTCCAGTGTTACATTGTTGATTTTCTTTATTTAAACTTAAGAATTGTCGCCTGAATACGTTTCTTGTATTTCATTTTATCTGTTTCTACTATCGTGTTATAATTTCATGTATTGACTCGTTCCATGACCATTCCTGACTCGTTCTCCTTAATTTGGTCCCACGGAACAATAAATAAATAAAAAAATAATAAAAAATAAACTACAAGTCATGGAAAATGCTAAATAGTGTTAGAAATGGTGTAGCTACTGTCAAAACGAATATGATAAAATGGAACCTATTAGAATTTGATGAGAATAAGTGCGACTGTGGAGAAACATAAAACATGGAACAGCTTACAACATGACGAAATTGTCCTGCAGGTTGCTCTCCAGACGACCTCTGGCTAAGCAAGCCTGAAGCTTTTGACTTATCACAGTATTGAGCTGAAAATTTATCAGCTCTAGACACGAAAAAGTAAGAAGTCTTGGGAGTACAACAAAACAACTGGCAGTATTGTTTGTTGATTTTAATAAAGCCTACGATAACACAAACAGAGAAAAGTTTTGGGAGAAAAAGAAGAAGTTTTCAATACCAAATAGTGTAAATGTTACACTGGAAGACTCAAAAGGGATAGTGAAAATGAAGGGTGGAAATTCCGTGGCTTATGAGATAAAAGCAGCAGCCAGGCGAAGAGATGTAATGTCACCACTCTTTTTCTGTATATTAATTGGGAACTGAATGCCTAATATACGAAATAAACGTATTAAGTTGACTGTAACTCCGATCACGAGGATAAATAACAGTGGCAACACCCAGTGTGGAAATAGTGCCAACAGACGTCATTAGGGCTTAGGCCGAGCATAAACTCCAGAATTAGACTGTATCGTGATTGTATTCACGCTGTGTTTACATATGGGCTGCACTCTGTAAGATATTACAGTACGTGTTTCACGGTTATTTTTATCATTAAAATACATGCATAATATATTAATAACGCTATGACATGTCATGGAGTAATACAGCTTAAGTGCAGCGATCGAAAGCTCGAGCAAGGACTGAAATCTCCCTGTTTGAACACTTCAAGTTGTGCTCAAGCACAGCACTCCAAACTGAACAACAAAGAAAATTCAATAGCACCGCCACCAGTTATATTGTTGATACCACTTACTTACACTTAAAAATTTTTTCGCTATCATTTGTCTGCACAAACATGACCGCAGGATTTAGCTGTGCAACATTTCCACGTATGCAACTAATTTTTTTTTCAATTTAACCTCATTACAACTGTTAGTGCACCATTGACATCAGATAAGTTTGTTCAATGTTTTGGTCTTCTTTGCCGATGTAAGGTAACTGCTACCGCTTTGTGTTCTTTATTGTTTATTTGTAGATGATGTACGTAACCGCGATGATTTGTGTAGAATTACATCAGGGATGTTATCTCATTCTACCTCTCAAAGCTACCCATCGTAATTTTGCTTGTATCTTCCCCCGTTTCACTCAATAGGTCTTTATTCTCCATTCGAGACTTTCAGTCGTCATTAGTTCTTTCAGTTTATTTATAGTAGATCTCCTTCATTTCTCACCCTTCTGCATTCTTTCAGATTTAGTCTGTAGTTCATAACCTGTATGTTACGACTAGTGTCAATGCCCCCCCCCCCCCCACTCCGATACAAATGTTCTCCAATTTAAATTCTACTCTCAAAATCTCAGTCTAATAGCTATAATAAACTGTCTGAAATAATCCATTGCCTCCAGGCCACTTCCATTTACACAACCTTCTTTCATGATTAAACCATGTGTTTACACTACTGGACTTTAAAATTGCTACACCAGGAAGATGACGTGCTACAGACGCGAAATTTAACCGACAGGAAGAAGATGCTGTGATGTGTGAATGCTCTGAGAAGTTAATCATTTGCACAAGTTTGGCGCCGGTGGCGACACCTACAACGTGCTGACGTGAGGAAAGTTTCCAACCGATTTCTCATACACAAACAGCAGTTGACCGGCGTTCTCTGGTGAAACGTTGTTGTGATGCCTCGTGTAAGGAGGAGAAATGCGTACCATCACTTTGATAAAGGTCGGATTGTAGCCTATCGCGACTGCGGTTTTCGTATCACGACATTGCTGCTCGCGTTGGTCGAGATCCAAAGACTGTTAGCAGAATATGGAATCGGTGGGTTCAGGAGGGTAATACGGAACGCCGTGCTGGATTTTAACGGCCTCGTATCACTAGCAGTCGAGATGACAGGCGTCTTATCCGTATGGCTGTAACGTATCGTGCAGCTACGTCTCGATCCCTGAGTCAACAGATGGGAACGTTTGCAAGGCAACAACCATCTGCACGAACAGTTCGACGACGTTAGCAACAGCATGGACTATCAACTCGGAGACCATGACGCTGCATCACAGACAAGAGCGCCGGCGATGGTGTACTCAACGACGAACCTGGGTGCACGAATGGCAAAACGTCATTTTTTCGGATGAATCCAGGTTCTATTTACAGCATCATAATGGTTTCATCCGTGTTTGGCGACATCGCGGTGAATGCACATTGGAAGCGTGTTTCGTCATCGCCATACTGGCGTATCACCCGGCGTGATGGTACAGGGTGCCATTGGCTACACGTCTCGGTCACCGCATTGACGGCATTTTGAACAGTGGACGTTACATTTCAGATGTGTTACGACCCGTGGCTCTACCCTCCATTCGATCCCTGCGAAACCCTACATTTCAGCAGGATAATGCACGACCGCATGTTGCAGGTCCTGTACGGTCCTTTCCGGATAGAGAAAATGTTCGACTGCTGCCCTGGCCAGCACATTCTCCAGATCTCTCACGAATTGAAAACGTCTGGTCAATGGTGGCCGAGCAACGGGCTCGTCACAATACGCCAGTCACTACTCTTGATGAACTGCGGTATCGTGTTGAAGCTGCATGGGCAGCTGTATCTGTACACGCCATCCAAGCTCTGTTTGACTCAATGCCCAGGTATATCAAGGCCTTATTACGGCCAGACGTGATTGTTCTGCGTACTGATTTCTCAGGATCTATGCACCCAAAATGCGTGAAAATGTAATAACATGTCAGTTCTAGTATAATATATTTGTCCATTGAACACCTTTATCATCTGCATATCTTCTTGGTGTAGCCATTTCTTATGGCCAGTAGTGTACGTTGATTAAATAGTGCTCTATCCAATTTCTACTATACCGTTCAGCTTTTCATTTATTTTCTACGGTCCTTGTTTGTACTATGATTCATTCCCTACTGTCGAATTCGTAAGCCCACGAAAATGTAACTACATCAGACTTAACATTCTGAATCAGCCTTGTTTTTGCAATTTCTTCATCATGTGTGGAGCATGTAGCATCATTTACGTACACGTATTTCTGCAGTGGGTAATGGATTTCTAGTTGTCACTGATGATCGATTTAGTTTGTTGTTGATAGTAAATTGCCCACGTTACTGTTATCTCGGTCATCAGTAGACATACAGCGGAATTGGGTTTACTAGAAGAAATTTACATCCAGGAAATTTCTATAAATCGCTTGAGACTAATGCTAGGATTGTTCCTTCGAAAGACTCGGGTGATTTGCTTCTCTCTTCTTCCCGGATTCGTGCCGGGGACCGGCACTCCTTCCCACCCGGAAAACAGTGCGTTAGATTACACGTCTAACCGGGCGGGCTGTTTTATGCTAGCATATAACGACATTTCTGGAAACCGAAAACATTCTCTGTTGGTATCAGTGTGGATTCCGAAAAAGAACGATCTTGTGAAACACATTGCTTCCCGTTCGCTCACGAGACCTAGATGGGTACAGGTGCCGGCGTCCAGGTAGATGCCGTGTTCCTTTACTTCCAATAGGCTTTCGATACAGTTTCGCGCTTCCATCTAATGAGCTAATACGAGACTACGACTTTTCAGATCAGCTTTGTGACTGGATGTCGGAGTTCTTAGAATGAGTAGTACGTTGCCACAAGAAACTTCCGGAAAACGAAGGGAGTGTTATAGGATCATTTCTTCGTCGGAACCCGTGTGAGGCTTGTTGCTGATGATGCTGTTGCACGCAGAGAAGTCGGAAAGCTGGAAAACTGTAGCGAAATAAAAGAAGACTTGTGGAGTATCGACGCTTCTGGCATGGAATGACTATTGACTCTCGACATAAACAGATTTAACGAATTGCGCTTAAAGAGCCAGAGAGACTCTTGACCCTGCGACTCCAGCGTATTTTTAAGTGCTCCACGACTCCTCGACTGTACTTTTAACTTTATGTAGACTTTTTTTTTAACTGTCGCACAAAGAACGTCCCCGTGTCAGTGTATATTTTAACCGCCATTGTCTCCATTTATTATGTTTTATGTCCCCCTTTTTTCGACTTTTTTATGTGTAGTTTCCTCTTTTTATTCTAATGTAATGTGACTCGGCTGGAGAGCGGCGGATTATGCCGTCCCCTGCCCATATGATACAAGGGAATGAAATCACTGTAAAGAAATAAAACTCGTGATTGTATTGGTAAGTTACTGCTGAACACTCACTGGAACCAGTCACATACATTAAATATGTAGAATTGTGCTATTTAAAGTGGGACGACCACAGGCAAACAATTACATGTGGTCAGACGGTCGTTATCGCTGAAACAACCGGTTTTCGGTTATACCGTTTTATCACATCTATTAAAGAAGACTGTTCAAACTGCTCAGAATGACCGTTTTGTGAAATAACCGATTTTTTGTTTTCTTTATTCCTATTATTTCCCATAATAAATGTAGAAATCGAACAAACACTGAAAATTCTTGACTTTCCCACTTTAAAAACGCGTGGAAACCTAATATTAAACTACAATGACAAATGAAAGGTAACTTTGTATGTCCACCGTTCGCTTCTTTTCTCGAAAAGTGATGAGTGGCTGTGTACTAAAAAGAAATTTAAATAAACGTTGTTTTCCTATTGGTTCTAAGTCATAAGGGTATTTTTGATCCGTCGTTGCAACTACAAAAATGCGTGATTTTTTCACCAGACGGGTTTCGCTTCATTGAGGTAAAGTGAAACGCGTCTGGTTAAAAAATCACACAATTTTTAGTTGCATCGACGGATCAAAAATACCCTCATAAATTATAAAGCAACTACGGACACTATGGCCAAACAAATGAAGGATTTAATCATTCTGAGTTTCTGAAACTGCTGTTTTGGCGTTACGTATAGTCAGTGCTAAGGTGTGAAAACTGAAGTTGAAGAACTCTGTTGTTCTTGTTAATTTGTCCGTTTTCAGGGAAACGCATCGTATGTAGACGAAGGTAACAGACGAGCTACTTTATATTTTTATTATATACTGTGAATGGTTCAAATGGCTCTGAGCACTATGCGACTTAACATCCAAGGTCATCAGTCTCCTAGAACTTAGAACTACTTAAACCTAGAATGAGATTTTCACTCTGCAGCGGAGTGTGCGCTGATATGAAACTTTCTGACAGATTAAAACTGTGTGCCGGACCGAGACTCGAACTCGGGACCTTTGCCTTCCGCGGGCAAGTGCTCTACCGACTGAGCTACCCAAGCCCAACTCACGCCCCGTCCTCACTGCTTTACTTCTGCCTGTACCTCGTCTCCTACCTTCCAAACTTTACAGAAGCTCCTCTGCGAACCTCCCGAGTTCGAGTCTCGGTCGGGCACACAGTTTTAATCTGTCAGAAAGTTTCATACTTAAACCTAACTAACCTAAGGACATCACACACATCCACGCCCGAGGCAGGATTCGAACCTGTGACCGTAGCAGTCGCGCGGTTCCGGACTGAAGCGCCTAGAACCGCTCGGCCACCGCGGCCAGCTACTGTGAATGAACCTTTGTTAAATGTTTAAGTTATTAGTTGACATAATTTTCTTCCTCTTTTATTATTTCATAGAAACGGCAGATAACTCCTTAATCTTTTAACGTAAATGAAGCATTGTTGTTCATTACTACGTCACTTCTCAAAAATATTTCCAGGCTAGTTCGTACCCTTTATGATACAACGGATTTCAGGCGACAGCAGCGATAAATTTCAATGTAGACCATGTGGGGTCACATCTTTCACACTGCACATATGCGCATACCTCAAGCCACGACACACACCAACAGGAACATTACAATCGCAGCAGTGTTGTACCAATTCTTATGCCATTCGTTTGTTCGTCATTACTGTATTGTTATTGAAACAGCGCTGATCACTTTTCCATTTTCTGTCATGACGCAATATTTCACCCGTTAGCCGGGTGCCGGACTTTCAATTTGACGCCCCTTCGGCGACCTGCGGTCGATGAGGATGATAGGATGCTGATGAGGACAGAGCAACACCCAGTCACTGGCCGGAGAAAATTCCCCTACCCAGCCGGGAATCGAACCCAGGCCCAGAGGATTGACAATCCGTCACTCTGACCATTCAGCTAAAGGGGGCGGACATTTCAAAACTAATGCAAGACAAATAAAAATAAATCAGTTTTTAAAAAAATGGTATATTTAAATACAAAAAATTTTAGCACTGTTGCTATTCCTAACTGATATTTCGGTTTTTTGTTCTCGAGATACACAAATGATTTGGCGGACAGGGTGAACAGCAATCTACGGTTGTTTGCTGAAGGTGCCGTGCTGTACGGTAAGGTGTCGAAGTGGAGTGAGTGTAGGAAGATACAAGATGACTTAGGCAATATTTCTAGTTGGTGTGATGAATGGCGGCTAGTCCCAAATGTGGAAAAATGTAAGTTGATCCGGATGAGTTGTGGAAAACGAAACCTGTAATTTTCGGATACAGCATTACTGGTGTCCTGCTTGACACAGTTACATCGTTCAAATATCTGCGACACGAGATGGAACGGGAATGTGAGAATTGTGGTAAGGAAGGCGACTGGTGGACTTGGATGTACTGGGAGAATCTGAAGAAAGAGTAGCTTACCTGTAAAGGAGACTGCACATGGGATACTGGTGCGACCTGTTCTTGAATACTGCTCGAGTGTTTGGGATCAGTACCAAGTCGCATTGAAGGAAGGCATCGAAGCAGTTCAGAGGCGGGCTTCTAGATTTGTTACCGGTGGGTTCGAACAACACGTTCGTGTTACGGAAGTGCTTCGGGAAGCCGGCCGTTGTGACTGAGCGGTTCTAGGCGCTTCAGTCCGGAGCCGTGCGACTGCTACGGTGGAAGGGTCCGAATCCTGCCTCGGGCATGGATCTGTTTCATATTCTTAGGTTAGTTAGGTTTAAGTAGTTCTAAGTTCTAGGGGACTGATGACCTCAGATGTTAAGCCCCCTAGTGATCAGAGCCATTTTTTTGCTTCGGGAACTCAAATGGGAACCCTTGGAGTGAACGCCACGTTCTTTTCGAGGCCGGTTAGTGAGAAAATTGAGAGAATCGGCAGTTTAAACTGTTTGCCGAACAATTCTACTGCCGCCAACATACGTTCGTGTAAGGACCACGAGGAGTAGATACGAAAAATTAGGGCATGTACACTCCTGGAAATTGAAATAAGAACACCGTGAATTCATTGTCCCAGGAAGGGGAAACTTTATTGACACATTCCTGGGGTCAGATACATCACATGATCACACTGACAGAACCACAGGCACATAGACACAGGCAACAGAGCATGCACAATGTCGGCACTAGTACAGTGTATATCCACCTTTCGCAGCAATGCAGGCTGCTATTCTCCCATGGAGACGATCGTAGAGATGCTGGATGTAGTCCTGTGGAACGGCTTGCCATGCCATTTCCACCTGGCGCCTCAGTTGGACCAGCGTTCGTGCTGGACGTGCAGACCGCGTGAGACGACGCTTCATCCAGTCCCAAACATGCTCAATGGGGGACAGATCCGGAGATCTTGCTGGCCAGGGTAGTTGACTTACACATTCTAGAGCACGTTGGGTGGTACGGGATACATGCGGACGTGCATTGTCCTGTTGGAACAGCAAGTTCCCTTGCCGGTCTAGGAATGGTAGAACGATGGGTTCGATGACAGTTTGGATGTACCGTGCACTATTCAGTGTCCCCTCGACGATCACCAGTGGTGTACGGCCAGTGTAGGAGATCGCTCCCCACACCATGATGCCGGGTGTTGGCCCTGTGTGCCTCGGTCGTATGCAGTCCTGATTGTGGCGCTCACCCGCACGGCGCCAAACACGCATACGACCATCATTGGCACCAAGGCAGAAGCGACTCTCATCGCTGAAGACGACACGTCTCCATTCGTCCCTCCATTCACGCCTGTCGCGACACCACTGGAGGCGGGCTGCACGATGTTGGGGCGTGAGTGGAAGACGGCCTAACGGTGTGCGGGACCGTAGCCCAGCTTCATGGAGACGGTTGCGAATGGTCCTCGCCGATACCCCAGGAGCAACAGTGTCCCTAATTTGCTGGGAAGTGGCGGTGCGGTCCCCTACGGCACTGCGTAGGATCCTACGGTCTTGGCGTGCATCCGTGCGTCGCTGCGGTCCGGTCCCAGGTCGACGGGCACGTGCACCTTCCGCCGACCACTGGCGACAACATCGATGTACTGTAGAGACCTCACGCCCCACGTGTTGAGCAATTCGGCGGTACGTCCACCCGGCCTCCCGCATGCCCACTATACGCCCTCGCTCAAAGTCCGTCAACTGCACATACGGTTCACGTCCACGCTGTCGCGGCATGCTACCAGTGTTAAAGACTGCGACGGAGCTCCGTATGCCACGGCAAACTGGCTGACACTGACGGCGGCGGTGCACAAATGCTGCGCAGCTAGCGCCATTCGACGGCCAACAACGCGGTTCCTGGTGTGTCCGCTGTGCCGTGCGTGTGATCATTGCTTGTACAGCCCTCTCGCAGTGTCCGGAGCAAGTATGGTGGGTCTGACACACCGGTGTCAATGTGTTCTTTTTTCCATTTCCAGGAGTGCAGATAGTCGCTTGTGCCTCGCTCTATTTGCTAGTGGAACAAGAGAGCAAATGATTAGTAGTGGTACAGGGTATCCTATGCCACGTACCGTACGGTTGCTTGTGGAGTATCTATGTAGTTGTAGATGTAAATGTATTTCACATGGTTGTTTGTTAGATAAAAATGAAAAAAAAAGTCTCTTGCCACAGAGACCAAACAAATATCGGCAAATATCGGATACTCAGAACTAAAATACGGATATCGATTTTAACCTGGCAAATTTTCCCGTCTCTAAGTCGGAGTGTCGCTGGAAAAATCCTCAGGAGGTGTAGTCCATCCGGAAATGAGGCAGCTTACAAAAGCCTCGTGCGTCCAGTACTAGAATGTTGCTCGAAATGCAGAATTTCCAGAGAAGAACAACTCGTTTCGTTACAGGCTAATTTAGTGAGCGCAAAAGCGTCACTCTGATGCTCAAGCAACCCCAGTGGCAGACGTGACAGGAGAGGCGTCGTGCAACACGATGTCGGCTACTGTCAAAATTTCGAGAGAGCACGTTCCTAGAAGGGGCAGCCACTACCCCGCTCCTCCTTCGTGCCCATGCAAATATAGATATACCGGGTGATCAGAAAGTCAGAATAAATTTGAAAACTTAATAAACCACGGAATAATGTAGATAGAGAGGTAGAAATTGACACACATGCTTGGAATGACATGGGGTTTTATTAGAACCAGGCGCTCCCTCACATATTGCTAGACGCGTGAAAGATCTCTTGCGCGCGTCGTTTGGTGATGATCGTGTGCTCAGCCGCCACTTTCATCATGCTTGGCCTCCATGGTCCCCAGACCTCAGTCCGTGCGATTATTGGCTTTGGGGTTACCTGAAGTCGCAGGTGTATCGTGATCGACCGACATCTCTAGGGATGCTGAAAGACAACATCCGACGCCAATGCCTCACCATAACTCCGGACATGCTTTACAATGCTGTTCACAACATTATTCTTCAACTACAGCTATTGTTGAGGAACAATAGCTGTCTTTGTCTTACTTTGTCCTACTTTGTTATGCTAATTATTGCTATTCTGATCAGATGAAGTGCCGTCTGTCGGACATTTTTTGAACTTTTGTTTTTTTCGGTTCTAATAAAACCCCATGTCATTCCAAGCATGTGTGTCAATTTGTACCTCTCTATCTACATTATTCCGTGATTTATTCAGTTTTCAGATTTATACTGATTTTTTGATCACCCGCTCAGGCAAAGGCTCACCAGCAATATTTCTTTCGCGGACGATTCGTTACCCGACCAGGTAAGGACGAACTGAGAGTGAATCTGAACCTCAGCCGCACAGCATAGCGTGGCTTCCCGCATGTAGCTGTAGATACAGATGTACGAAACTAGAGGAGCAGGATCTAAGATAAGACAACTAAATGCTGCCATAAGAGACTAAGGAGAAGAAGCCTCATTTCACGTGTGGAAACCATGGAGTGATCAGTAACCGGAATATCAGATGATACGCGAACAGATAATGTGCGTTAGCACTGAAAGGAAGAAGGAAAAGGAGTTTTTTAAAAAGGGTTAATAAACTTTTCACGGGACACAGAAAACTGTCTGAGACCATTGTTTTATTTATTTTATAGTGTGGTGATTTTCGGTTTCGCAATAGGATAAATAATGATTTAGCATCTTAGCTGTGAGGATGCATTTACATGATGGCGTTCGCCTTTGCCTACCAAGGAAGGAAGTTTCCTAACTCCACTAGCCTGAACAAATAAAACAAACTGATGACCGTGGATAAGGGAAGTGAGGAGAAAGAAAATTTTGACAGCTAGCAATTTATCTTCTGAAAACGATGTAAGGCAAAAAGAAATTACTCTGCAGCTACACATTGCACATAGGCCATGGTGCGATTGTAAAAACACGATACCGCTGCCTGCCAGCAACGTCGATTCCACGATTCTCTGAAGCAAGTCTGTTCATTCAGCTTTGTTATCAAAACAGAATTCCTAACTATTTGTTTATTCATTTGTTATTTATCTGTCATTGGAAACAGTGTTCATGTAGCTACACAGTTGATTTGGGTTTGTTTTCATAAGTGTCGTAAAAGCTTCGTGCGAATACATGGACACTTTTTGACGTTCAGCTGTCATCAGATTGTTTGTTAAAAATTACTTGCGATGTCCATTTATGAAAACCACATTCTACGTCGCATAAATCCACACATGTGGAGTGTGTGAAGACATTTATAGTGGTAAAATAATCACCATGACCTCAAGTTGTCAAAAGTTAACTAGGAAGCCTAATGGCCGGCTGTTGTGGCCGAGCGGTTCTAGGCGCTACAGTCTGGAACCGCGCGACCGCTACGGTCGCAGGTTCAAATCCTGCCTCGGGCATTGATGTGTGTGATGTCCTTAGGTTAGTTAGGTTTAAGTAGTTCTAAGTTCTAGGGGACTGAGGACCTTTGAATTTAGATGTTAAGTTCAAAAATTGGTTCAAATCGCTCTGAGCACTATGGGACTTAACTGCTGAGGTCATCAGTCCCCTAGAACTTAGAACATCGAACCATTTTAAAGGCTAATGAGACAACTTGCTCGCGACATAAAGTACTAAATCCATTGGCAACAAAGGGACACGAATAATCATTTCAGCGAATATAGACACAGAAACCACACTGCAAGCTTACAGTTGTATCATTGATTACCGCTGACAATGAAAAGTAACAAAAGTAGAAAGACCACCCTCATTAAGAAATGCGACGAGAAAATGATTATATGCTACACGAATAAATTACTGGGAAAATGGAGGTGCGTGACAACTACAAACAAGATCGTATTCCTGCTGAAGGAAAAGACTGAAAGAAGTTGAAACGACAGTAAGTAGAGCACAGTGTTGACTGTACAGTGAATTCTAACGTAAGACTATACCACGGCCTACAGTGTTGTGTTACTACGTAAAATCAGCCAGCAGAACAATACTACTTGTTGATGTTTTTGATCATAACGGCCGGCCGCTGTGGCCGTGCGATTCTAAGCGCGTCAGTTTGGAACCGCGTGTCCGCTACGGTCGCAGGTTCGAATCCTGCCTCGGGCATGGATGTGTGTGATGTCCTTAGGTTAATTAGGTTTAAGTCGTTCTAAGTTCTAGGGTACTGAAGACCTCAATAGTTAAGTCCCATAGTGCTCCGAGCCATTTGAACAATTTTTTGATCATAACGTTAAGGAAATGAAATATAAAGTAAAGACAAAAATACCAGAGTATGTTCTCAGAGATAGCAAATAACACATTGTATCATTATACATGCAAATTTTTGTCGGTTTCGATACACTCGTCAGTTTAGTGGAGGTGTTTCCCTGGCACTGTTTCTTTCCTTTTCTTCCTCTGAAGGTCCTTCTAGTGACCGAAATCTTTCCAGAAGCTTCTCGCAGCTCCTTAGCAGTCTAGAAGTGCCCCACCTGATCCGACAGTTTCTTGTGCTTGCCTCGGTCAGCTGTTCGTGGCTATTTCCGTTGCTTATTGTATGTTGTCGCCCGGTAGTGAAGACGACTGTGGTGGCGTACCGCTTTTGCCTGGGGTGTGGTAACCGTTGCGCTCGCCCACTGTACTTCCTGCTGGCCATATACAGCAAATCTCCCCGTGTCATGGCTGTGACTTAGTACGAGGGCAGTTCAATAAGTAATGCAACACATTTTTTTTCTGAAACAGGGGTTGTTTTATTCAGCATTGAAATACACCAGGTTATTCCCCAATCTTTTAGCTACACAACACTATTTTTCAACGTAATCTCCATTCAATGCTACGGCCTTACGCCACCTTGAAATGAGGGCCTGTATGCCTGCACGGTACCATTCCACTGGTCGATGTCGGAGCCAACGTCGTACTGCATCAATAACTTCTTCATCATCCGCGTAGTGCATCCCACGGATTGCGTCCTTCATTGGGTCAAACATATGGAAATCCGACGGTGCGAGATCGGGGCTGTAGGGTGCACGAGGAAGAACAGTCCACTGAAGTTTTGTGAGCTCCTCTCGGGTGCGAAGACTTGTGTGAGGTCTTGCGTTGTCATGAAGAAGGAGAAGTTCGTTCAGATTTTTGTGCCTACGAACACGCTGAAGTCGTTTCTTCAATTTCTGAAGAGTAGCACAATACACTTCAGAGTTGATCGTTTGACCATGGGGAAGGACGTCGAACAGAATAACCCCTTCAGCGCCCCAGAAGACTGTAACCATGACTTTACCGGCTGAGGGTTTGGCTTTAAACTTTTTCTTGGTAGGGGAGTGGGTGTGGCGCCACTCCATTGATTGCCGTTTTGTTTCAGGTTCTAAGTGATGAACCCATGTTTCATCGCCTGTAACAATCTTTGACAAGAAATTGTCACCCTCAGCCACATGACGAGCAAGCAATTCCGCACAGATGGTTCTCCTTTGCTCTGTATGGTGTTCGGTTGGACAACGAGGGACCCAGCGGGAACAAACCTTTGAATATCCCAACTGGTGAACAATTGTGACAGCACTACCAACAGAGGTGTCAAGTTGAGCACTGAGTTGTTTGATGGTGATCCGTCGATCATCTCGAACGAGTGTGTTCGCACGCTCCGCCATTGCGGGAGGGGCTGTGCACGGCCGGCCCGCACGCGGGAGATCAGACAGTCTTGCTTGACCTTGCGGCGGTGATGACACACGCTTTGCCCAACGACTCACCGTGCTTTTGTCCACTGCCAGATCACAGTAGACATTCTGCAAGCGCCTATGAATATCTGAGATGCCCTGGTTTTCCGCCAAAAGAAACTCGATCACTGCCCGTTGTTTGCAACGCACATCCGTTACAGACGCCATTTTAACAGCTCCGTACAGCGCTGCCACCTGTCGGAAGTCAATGAAACTATACGAGACGAAGCGGGAATGTTTGAAAATATTCCACAAGAAATTTCCGGTTTTTTCAACCAAAATTGGCCGAGAAAAAAAATGTGTTGCATTACTTATTGAACTGCCCGCGTACTTAATTAAATTTCCAATCTTTTCGTAGTGACCGTGACACTTCTTACAACAATCACATTTGACGTCTTATATTAATAAATCTTCACAACCATGACATATGGACCGACGATGGCATCCCCACTTGTCGTCTCATTCACACATGTATTCCCCAGGCATCTGTCCTCAGCCCGCCGTTGTACACGCTCTACACAGTGGACCTACCTCAAAATGAGCAGGGGCAACTCCCCTTACGTGCTGACGACATTGCTATGTTCAAGCGCGGCTGTGACACCGACGTGATACGTCGACGACTGCAGCAAGCAATCGACAACATCGCCGAGTGGGCAAGAAAATGGCGACTCCTGGTATAGCGCTTCAGAAACACAGAGCGACAAAGTTACTTTGAATGTGGTGCCCAAAGCCTGTCGAAAGGTAATGGTGCGGGACGAACATGTCGAATTGTCCCCTGCAGCCGGGTACCGTTGGACTGACATTACTGCAAAACGTTCTCCACGTCGATGAAAGGTATCGTAAAACCAAGTCATCCCTTCCTTGTCACCAAGGGCTCAGCCGTTACAAAACTTCTAGCTGAGTACCCAGCATTGCTCGGCTATGAGTGTATTCTAGTCTCCTATTATTCTATCTGCTCGTTCCACCTCTCTCTGTCCATCTACTCTTTTGCCCCGTCTCTGTCCATCTCCTCCACCCCTTCTCTCTGTAAAACTCCCCTTCACCTCACTGTCGGTCCATCTCCCTCCCCATACGTCTCCACGTTATCACGCTCACCCCAGTAGGAAGCTGGCCATTCTTAACCTTAGAGTTGCAACCAGCAGGTGCGCGAAATGTGGTCGAAATCATTACAGGAGTTCACGACGAACATTTTTTACCAGCAGCTTTGCTCGCGTACGTACGAGTCAAATATATTTTGCACATATTAAAAATATTTCCCACATATTCGTACACGTATTTCACCTGTATTTCATTTTCATGCAGCTCAATCTCTATGACGTATCTCCTTGAACAAGTGCTGTACAGTGATACAATTTTACATGTACATACAGTAGTATATGCGACAACTGTCTGTAAAATATGTTGTGAATAGAGTAAGAAGTAAAGAAGTAATAAATAAAAAGGCCATGCATAATGCGGCAGTTTTTCATGCATCTCAGTGTTTATGACATATTTCCTGAACTTTGATATGTAGGTGTTACTTACCTAAACAGCGGTGATTTCCAGCCAGCAAGTGATATGTGTACCAAATTTGCTTGATATTGGTCCAGTGGTTTAGGAACAGATGTGGAACATCGTATATCCATTTTTATAATATATATGGATGTATGGATGTTGTTGTCAATACTGGAATATTCTTCATTTCCATGGGGAAAAATAGCAGGATGGAACCTACTGATGCTGGAGACAGTACAAAATTGCGATTTAAAACGTGTTCTGAAAGCATCTTCTGGGCACTCTACTAAAACGATTCACGAAGTAGCTGAGATACCAGTCCTCCTCGAGCGCTTCATGAACTCGGCGTGAGAGCTCTCTGAATCAACTGTCAAGGCCAGTTTACGGAAACACATGCGCTGTGAGCCAGAAAGTCCATCTGCAGGAGACAATGAATTGGCCTGGGGATCTGCTGCGCACATACGAAGTTACAGCTCAATCTTCCTAGGAAGACTAACAATTAATGCCAACCACATACGTTATTCGTGAAGTTCACAGTTGTAGCTATAATAGGAGGCAAGGCTAGACGCGCTTGTCGCCCGTCCACACCTGGAAGTTCAACATTTGTAGTTATTTTAGTCGGCAAGAGGATACCACAGTCCAGGGTTCTGATGCTGAGATCTAGGGGTGTTAAATGAGATGTCTTAAGTGGGGCCGGCCGCTGTGGTCGAGCGGTTCTAGGCGCTTCAGTCCGGAACCGCGCTGCTGCAACGGTCGCAGGTTCGAATCTTGCCTCGGGCATGTATGTGTGTGATGTCCTAAGATTAGTTAGGTTTAAGTAGTTCTAAGTCTAGGGGACTGATGACCTCAGATGTAAAGTCCCATAGTACTTAGTGCCATTTTTGAGAAATGAAGGGAGACAACAAGACCAGAAAACTAATCCAGGAAACGTTAACAAATATAAAATTAAAGTGAAGTTCATGGGAAAAGGTCACGGAACCATTCAAAGTCAAGACAGGAGTGAGACAGGGAGATGGCCTGTCACCCATTTTATTTAATGTTAGTTTTAGAGAAAATAATCAGGAAATGGGACAAATGAGTCAATGGGGTAAATATGGCGAGACACAAAAATATAAATATCAACATAAAATGTCTGGCCTCTGCCGCTGATGTAGCTATCATAACAAATAACAGAAGAGGAGCCAAAGAAGCCCTAGAGACACTGCGTGAAATCGCAGCCAGGACAGGACTACAAACTTCGTATGAAAAAACCCAGCACATGGACACAAAATCCACAGACAGAAACCCATTGGTAACAACGTATGGAAATATAGCACGAGTAGAAAGTTTCAAATACCTGGGAGAGATTATACAGAAAACAGGACTAAACTCGACAGCCAATGAAGAAAGAGTTGCAAAGCTACAAAAAGCTTACAAACTTACATGGAACCATTACAACCAAAGAAGTATTTCTGTTAATACCAAATTAAGACATTACAAAACAGTAGTCTTACCAGAAGCCTTGTATACCTCAGAAACGACAGTAATCAGGGGAAGAAAGAAAATCAAGGAAATGGAAATGCAAGAGGAGAAAATTCTGAAAAAGATCTATGGGGCAGTTCAGAGACAAGGCATCTGGATAAAAAGCCCGACAAAAGAACTGTACAAACAGACAAAGACAATTACAGACAACATCAGAAAAAGAACGGCTCAGTTCTATGGGCACATCTGTAGGATGAACGAAAACAGGCTGATCCAGAAGAATTTTAACATAGTGATGAGTAATACAATTAAAAATAATTGGGAAAAGGAAACCATGGAAGACCTCAAGAAACTAAATATTTCCATAGAAGAAATAACAAACAGAGAAAAAAATCAGGAAACAGAAATTCGGGGAAACACCAAAAGAGAAGAAACCAGGAAAGAAGTGGGCAGAACAGAGGAAGAAGAAACACAATGAATATATGAGAGGCTTTTGGGAAGAGAAGAGAAAGAGACAAAAAAATTGCCATGAAAGTTGATTGTGTTTTAACGCATTCCTAAATGGGGAATTAACGATAGTAATAATAATATTAATAATAACCGTGGAGGCCCGGGAAAAGAATAGGCCTCCGGTATGTTTTGCCAGTCGTAAAAGGCGACGAAATGAAAAACTACTAATAGGGCTAACCCCCCTTTTAGTGAGATTAGTTGGTTCAGGACAGAACTAATGAAGCCTGAGACAGGAGCTGTCATGGTCGGGGACGACGCTTGAACCCTATGCCCTTCCACAATGGTAACGACACTACTAGCCACACTGAAAATGATTTAAATCCAAATAGAGGTGTTTTGCAGGATATGCTTCCTGCAACCACTCTAGAAGGAAAACAGAGGATGAGATGGTCAGATGAAGTTAACCGACACCTCATGTTCTGTTATTACCAAGCGACAAACGTAGGAACCAACACAACTGGATACAGATCACAAGTATACACAACATTTATTACCAGACACCCAGAATTAAAATTTTTAACAGAACAACGACTAGCTGATCAGATCCGTATAATAATCAAAAATAACAGGATACCCCAGTCAGAATTAGAAAACATCAAACAACAAGTACAACAAATACTGGAACAAAATAATGTGCAATCAGAAGAAGAAGAAAATACAGTAATGGACTCAAACATCCCAGAACAAACAAACAAAGAAGAACACACATCAATTAAACAATCAGAGGAAAACGAAATCTTAAGACAGCCGCCAGAACAAGCACAAATAGAACACAAAGTGACACACATGTTAGATATAGAAGAAAAATTTCAGCTGATTCATATAGAATACAAAGACACAAATACAGACATTAGACCATTCTTGCATAGACCACCAAATAACCCACAAGTCGAAACAACAATAACAGCTATCAACACAATCATACACAACAAAATAAATGAAAATACAACTATGGAAGAGTTACAACTATGGGTTTATATAGGAATATAGGAGCACTCACTACAGTAAATATACACATTAGGCAGATATCAGAACCAACCAACACACAGAAGAAACCCACAAAACCAGCATGGCAACACAGGCTACAGATCAGAATAGAAGAACTGAGAAAAGACGTCGGACAGCTAACACAATTTATAAGGAATGAAATATCAGACAAAAAACGAAAAAGTTTAGGTAAAATCTCACAACGAGAAGCGATAGAGCAATTAGAAGAAAAGAGGCAGAAATGACAAGCATTGGCCAAACTACTTAGAAGATACAAAAAAAGTGAAAATAGAAGGAAACAAAACTAAACATTCAACACAAACCAAAAGAAATTTTACAAGACAATAGATAACACACATTAAAATAGACAATCCAGCAAACATAACAGACATGGAACACTTCTGGAGTAACATATGGTCAAACCCGGTACAACATAACAGACATACACGGTGGATACAAGCAGAAACAGACACATAAAAGATGATACCACAGATGCCTGAAGTGATAATTTTGCAACATGAAGTCACCCAAGCAATTAGTTTTATGCACAATTGGAAAGCCCCTGAAAAAGATAAAATAGCAAATTTATGGCTAAAGAAGTTCACCTCAACACATTCACATCTAAGTAAATTATTTAACAGTTACATTGCAGACCATTCACAGTCTCTGATACACTTACACAAGGAATAAATTATCTGAAATCTAAAGATCAAGCAGGGACAGCAAACCCACCAAAATACCGCCCCATAACATGCCTACCAACAATATACAAAATATTAACTTCAGTCATTACACAGAAATTAATGACACATACAACACAGAACAAAATTATAAATGAAGAACAAAAAATCTGCTGCAAAGGAGCACGAGAATGTAAAGAGCAACTGATAATAGATGCAGAGGTGACATATCAAGCTAAAACTAAACAAAGGTCGCTATACTACACATACATTGATTACCAAAAAGCTTTTGATAGTGTACCCCACTCATGGTTACTACAAATATGGGAAATATACAAAGTAGATCCTAAATTGATACAGTTCCTAAACATAGTAATGAAAAATTGGAAAACCACACTTAATATCCAAACAAATTCAAATAATATCACATCACAGCCAATACAGATTAAGTGTAGAAAATACCAAGGAGACTCATTAAGTCCTTTCTAGTTCTGCCTTGCTCTGAACCCACTGTCCAACATGGTAAATAATATAAATTATGGATACAATATCAATGGAACATACCCACACAAAATCACACATTTGCTATACATAGATGATCTAAAACTCCTGGCAGCATCAAATCAGCAACTCAACCAATTACTAAAGATAACAGAAGTATTCAGCAATGATATAAATATGGCTTCTAGAACAGACAAATGTAAGAAAAATAGCATAGTCAAGGGAAAACACACTAAACAAGAAGATTACATATTGGATAACCACAGCGACTGCATAGAAGCGATGGAAAAAACAGATGCCTATAAATATCTAGGATACAGATAAAAATAGGAATAGATAATACAAATATTAAAGAAGAACTAAAAGAAAAATATAGACAAAGACTAACAAAAACACTGAAAACAGAATTGACAGCAAGAGACAAGACAAAAGCTATAAATACTTATGCTATACCAATATTGACCTACTCATTTGGAGTAGTGAACTGGAGTAACACAGACCTGGAAGCACTCAATACACTTACACGATCACAATGCCACAAATATAGAATACATCACATACATTCAGCAACAGAAAGATTCACATTAAGCAGAAAGGAAGGAGGAAGGGGACTTATCGACATAAAAAACCTTCATTATGGACAGGTAGACAATTTAAGAAAATTCCTTATAGAACGGGCATAAACTAGCATAATACACAAAGCAATCACTCATAATAATAAATACATCGGCTACACGATTGCAATTTCATAACCACTTCTACAACCCTTTAGATCACATAACATCAACAGATACGAAGAAAGTAAATTGGAAAAAGAAAACCCTACATGGCAATCACCCGTATCATCTAACACAGCCACACATCGATGCAGACGCATCCAACACATGGCTAAGAAAAGGCAATATATACAGTGAGATGGAAGGATTCATGATTGCAATACAGGATCAAACAATAAATGCCAGATATTACAGCAAACATATTATTAAAAATCCCAGTGCCATAACAGATAAAAGCAGACTTTGCAAACAACAAACAGAAACAGTACATCACATCACAAGCGGATGTACAATACTAGCAAATACAGAATACATCAGAAGACATGACAATGTAGCAAAAATAATATATCAACAATTTGCCATATAACATAAACTAATAAAACAACGTTCCCACATACAAGTATGCACCACAAAATGTACTGGAGAATGATGAATACATACTATAATGGAACAGGACCATTATAACAGATAAAACAACACCACATAACAAACCTGACATCATACTCACCAATAAAAATAAGAAATTAACACAACTAATTGAAATATCCATACACAATACAACAAATATACAGAAGATAACAGGAGAAAAAATTGAAAAATACATCCAACTGGCTGAGGAAGTCAAGGACAGACATGTGGCATCAGGATAAATTTGACGTGTTACCAATTCTACTATCAGCTACAGGAGTCATACCACACAATATCCACCAATACATCAACGCAATACAGCTACATCCAAACGTATATATACAACTACAGAAATCTGTAATTATTGATACTTGTACAATTACCCGAAAGTTCCTAAATGCAATGTAACATATACCGTACAGTTAAAAGGAAGTCACGCTTGATCAAGGTCCGGGTCACTTCCCATTTTTGACATAACGTCTGAGAAAGGAAATATAATAATAATAATAATAATAATAATATGACTATTACGGTCTTTGTGTTAAATGTATGGGAGTGGCGATATAGCATCAGACTTTCGCAAAAACATCATACACACAGTTCCGAAGACTGCAAGAGCAGACAAGTGCGAAACCTATACCATAATTAGCTTAACAGCTTCAGCATCCAAGTTGCTGACTAGAATAATATACACAAGGAGGGAAAGAAAATTGAGAATCTCTTGGACGACGATCACATTGGCTTCAGGAAAGGTGAAGGCACCAGGAAGGCAGATCTGATGTTGCGGTTGGCAATGGAAGCAAGAATGGAGAAAAATCAAGGCACGCTCACACGATTTTTCGGCCTAGAAAAAGCGTTCAACAGTGTAAGATAGTGCAAGATGTTCGAAATGGAGAGGAAAATAGGGGTAAGCTATAGCAAAAGACAGGTAATATACAATACTCACAAGAACTAAGAGGGTACGATACGACTGTAAGACCAAGACGAAGAGATGGTATTAAAAAGGGGTGGAAGACTTGGATGTGGTCTTTCGCAGCTACTGTTCATTCTGTACATCGAAGAAGCAATGACGGAAGTAAAAGAAAAGTTGAAGAGTGGGATTAAAATTCAGGGTGAGAGAACATCAGTGATAATATTCGTTTATGACAATGATATCCTCAGTCAATAAGAATTACAGCGTCTGTTGAATGGAAAGGACAGTCCAACGACGACGGAAAATGGACAGTGTAAATCGAAGGAAATGAGGAGTAGCTTAAACGAGAACAGCCAAAAACAAAACATCAGAAATGAGAATCACGAAGTAGACGAAGTTAAGGAATTCTGATAACTAGGTAGTAAAATAACCCATGATGGACTGAACAAGAAGGACATAAACGGCAGACTAGTGCTGGCAAGACGGCATTTCTGGCTAGTTAAGTCCACTAGTACCAAACATAGGCCTTAATTTGAGGAATAGATTTCTGAGAACGTACGTTTCGAGCACAGCCTTGTATGGTAGTGGGCTTTTGGAAAACCGGAACAGAAGAGAACCGAAACATGAAAAATGTTGTGCTAGAGAAGAATGTTGAATAATTATGTGGACTGATAAGATAAGGAATGAGGAGGTTATCCGCAGAATCGTCGAGGAAAGGAATATATTGTAAACACTAACAAGGAGAAGGGACATTAATGTAGGACATGTGTTAAGACATCAGAGTATGACTTAAATGGTATCAGAGAGAGCTGTAGAGGGTAAAAACTGTAGACGAATCGAAAGATTGGAATACATTCAGCAGATAATTGAGGATGAAAAATAAAATGCTGCAGTTGTGCGTTAGTTACTGAATAGAAAAAGCGAAACATCGTCCTCATTAGAAACGCTCTAGGTGCTTGCCTTTTAAATCGAAGGAACCTCTGTTGCCATTTGTTTGTTTTCCTTTCGGC
Source organism: Schistocerca cancellata (assembly GCF_023864275.1). Taxonomy (NCBI): domain Eukaryota; kingdom Metazoa; phylum Arthropoda; class Insecta; order Orthoptera; family Acrididae; genus Schistocerca; species Schistocerca cancellata. Next base: position 69,865,159 of record NC_064631.1, read on the forward strand.
GGGACTCGTCGCAGCAGCGATAGAAACAAATGTTTGTGCAGCGCGGTCACAGGGTCACAGCTGTATAAACGCCAACGTGTTCAGTATTTATGTTGCCCATCGGGCGCAGTTACGGAGACTTCTAACGAGAATTGTCTTTTGCTCCGTTCTTTACAAAATACGCGTGTGAGAATTTCCTGAGTCAGGAAAAATTGTGGCTAGAGGCAACAAGTGAGGTAACCCAGATCAAGCGTGACCTTGCCATTGTGCAAAGGTCGATTGTTTCAACTAAAAAATAGATAAAATATTGCGGAATCAAATACAGTCTTAGAAGTACGACTCTGAACATATTTTCTGACGGCTTCGCATTAAGACAGTAGATACGAAATTGGAACTTTTCATTTCGTCGACAGTCTTGATCAAAATTTGTGTAGAAAAAGTTGTAAAGACATGTGAAGTAAAAAACAAACGGACGACGAAAGTGATGTTGTGGCCTTCAGTCCGCAGACTGTGTGCTAAGGCTAGAGCATTCCGAGCGAGTATCTCCACTTGAAGCAACTTACTGTATTCAAGCTTTGGGCTCTGTCTACCGTTTTTACTCCCCCCCCCCCCACTCACACACACCATACGCACACTTTCCTCCGTTACCAGACTGATCATTACTTGATGGCTTAACATGTGTCCTATCAACTGATCCAATCTTGTAGTAAAAAGTGTTCGATAAGTTTGTTTTCTGCCCGATTCGATGTGGTACCCATTCACAAATTATTTGATCTACCACTCTAATACTGATAATTCTACAGTAGTACCAGACATAAAATACTTCTATTCTCCCCTTCCTGTACTGCCTATTGTCCAAAGGGCACTTTCATACAAGGCTACAGTCCTGACAAACCCTTTCAGAAAGCACTTAAGACTTAAATTTATAGTCTACATTGACTTCGTTCTCTCTTCCAGAGAAATTCTCTTGCTCTTGCAAGACTTACATTAATATCGTCTTAAATTCTACCTTCGTCAGATATTTTGCTGCCCAAATATCTAAATAGAATTACTTCTTTGAGTGTTTGATTTGCTAATTTAATTTCTTCTTACTCATACAAATTAGCTCGAGGACAATCCCTTACCGTTGTTTTCGATTTACTGCTGTTCATCATATAACCTCTTTTGGTGACAATATCTGTTGGGTTATACCGAACTTCCAATACTTTAGCCGTCCCTGAGAGAGTAAAAATGTCATCGGAAAGCCTCAAAGTTTTTATTTCTTCTCCCTGAACTTTAATTACCTTTCCGAATTTATCTTTGGCTTCCAGATATTAGTATGAATAACTTGGCCGATATGCTACAGCCCTGCTTCACCTTTGATCTCCCAATACAGCTCGGGTTCACACACGAAAATCGTTGAATCTATCGATAGGGAAACACAGAATTGGCCTCACGCTCACTAGACTTAAAGCCTCTGGACTTTTATCTGTGAGGAAAATTAAAACACTGGCTCTACGACTGACGACACGAAACGCCGTACAAGAGGAGCCGGTTCTCCAATAAGTCCAGATAAAATTCCTTATTCTCTGTCCTGATCAGCCTTGCAGCATATATCAGTGCTGAATGTCAACATTTTGGTCACTTGACGTAACAGTAATAATAATAACCACACGGAACTCACCATACTGAGGCGTCCGCTTGCGTTTGGGACAGTAAGGAGAACATTTTGTTGGATTTCTTCCTGCGATGGAGGGACAGAAGTTTTCGGCGCTGTTATCTTGTCACTATTTAATTAAATTCCACACAATTCAGTGATGCCGTCTTCAAAGTCTCTTTCCAGAGTCACATGAAAAAGAATATCATTATTTTTAAGGAAACGGTGTGGGCGTCATAAGTTACAAACTACACGTCTATGTCACGAAATTCTCCAAATTGCCCACTACAACTTAGCGGAAACCGCAGCTCGATATATTAATTCACTCTTCCGTGTGGTTTATCTTTCCGCCTCATATTACATAGAAATGGTCGGAATTATAGGAATGAACATGACTTATGCCATCCAGGATACCTCGTGGCTCATGTGTAATACATCACTCAATGATCTGGCTACTACATTGCTGTCTCCACTACAACGTCTTGCAATTTGGGACCATCGCTAACGGTATGCCTGAAAAGAGAACCGTCCTGAAATACTACAGCACCGAGGTCACGGTGTTGCAAGAGTCTATTTTACTTCGAGACGTCTGCGGTTTCAGCGAAAAGCCAGCTGATGCAGCAGCATGCGTGCCACCGTCGTTCACAACGCAGCAAGCGCCGGCTACCCTTCGACACTGGTCTCTGCACGTTTCTGTGTTCGGCGATGAAGCAATGCAGTTCCGTATATGCACTCAAGATGGCGACCACCTCATACAAATTAGCTCGAGGACAATTCCTTACCGTTGTCTTCGATTATTCACATTGCGTGGTTGAGTGATCGCTCTTCACTTTGTACTAACCTCCAGCTCCATACGTGCATCGCTGCTGTAGCAGCATGTGATACCCAAAAGTACGAAGGAAAAATTAAGGTTTAATATATCGTTATCTATGAAGTCATTATCCACACATATTATAGAAGTGGATGTCCGTATTTATGTACCACATCTCCTCCTAAAACACTGGCAAACTTGGTCCATATTTCGCTTACTGTCTGTAAATCATCGTCGTGCAGGTAAGAACCATCTGCCGATCAAAGGGGTGGTCGTGAAAAAGCAATGTAGCACATGACTCGCGTAAACCCATATTTTAGTCGTACAGTATTTGAGAATGAGAGCACTTAGACAGTTACAACAAACTTTACACATAATTTCAAACCTTTCACAAAAATATTCTCGCTAACGACCACTAAAAAGTTTATCTCATACTACTTTTTCGCTGTTTATACAGTAAAGCTCATGCAAGAAGCATAACGTAATAATTAATTACTTCTCTACTACTAACTGTATTCGCGGCACATTTTGCATACAGTATTGACATATACCACTGAATGTACCTGCAAAGTCCAGTCACTGTACAACACATAGGTCAGGACATAGGATTTTATAAGTATTGAGTTGCGTGAAAATGAAACTGAAGGGCGGAATTCACTAGAGATATATGTGATGTATTTGTTCGTGCAGATATGTGAGATATGTTTGATATGTACGTACGCCTGCAAACCTCATCCTAAATCGCTGTAACGATTTCAACCAAATTTTGTATCCATATTATTTACGATATGGGAAGAAATACTGTGGGGGTAACAATTACCAGCATCCTATTGGGGTGAGCGTGATGACGTGGTGAGAGAAGGGGGAAGAGGAGATGGGAATGGATTGGGATGAGACAGAGAGAGGGAAGGGGGAATGGACAGAGAGAGGGGAGAAGGGAGAGAGTTGGGTGGGCACATGGGGAAGAAGAGAGAGGTAGAGTGAAGGTGGAAACGGACAGAGAAGGGAAGAGGAGGATATGGACAGAGAGAGGAAAGTGCAAATGAACAGGGTGAGGAAGGAGGAGGAAATAGAGGGTGGGCAGGTGATGGACAGAGAGAGGGGCAGCAGGAGATGGAAAGAGAGTGGGGGAAGTGGTGGAGGATATAGACAGAAAGAGGGAATGGAGAAGATGGACACAGGGAGGTGAGGACGTAGTTCGTCAGAGAGATGGGGCCTGCCCGGTTGGCCGCGCAGTCTAACGCACGGCTTTCCGGGCGGGAAGGAGCGCCTGGTCCGGTGAACCGTCCAGTCTGTGGATGGTTTTTAGGTGGTTTTCCGTCTGCCTCGGAGAATTCTTGCTTGTTCCCCTTATTCCGCCTCAGTTATACTATGTCGGCGATTGCTGCGCAAACAAGTTCTCCACGTACGCGTACACCACCATTACTCTACCACGCAAACATAAGGGTTACACTCGTCTGGTGTGAGACGTTCCCTGGGGTGGAGGGGGGGCGGGAGGTCCACCGGGCGCCGAACCGCACAATAACCCTGGGTTCGGTGTGGGGCGGCGGAGGGGTGAAGTCGACTGCGGTAGTCGTGCTGGGGTTGTGGACCACTGCGCCTGCGGCGGCGACGGAGCCTCTCCGTGCCTGTGATCTCGACTGCTAATGATACGAGGCCTTTGGGATCCAGCTCGGCGTTCCGTATTATCCTCCTGAACCCACCGATTCCATATTCTGCTAACAGTCATTTGATCTCGAACAACGCGAGCGGCAATGTCGCGATACGATAAACCGCAATCGCGATAGTCTACAGTCCGACCTTTATCAACGTCGGAAACGTGATGGTACGCATTTCTCCTCCTTACACGAGGTACCACAACAACGTTTCACCAGGCAAATGAGAAATCGGTTGGTAACTTTCCTAATGCAGCACGTTGTAGGTGTCGCTACCGGCGCCAACCTTGTGTGAATGCTCTGAAAAGCTGATCATTTGCATATCACAGCATCTTCTTCCTGTCGGTTAAATTTCGCGTCTGTAGCACGTCATCTTCGTGGTGTAGCAATTTTAATGGCCAGTAGTGTATTTAAGGTTTGCAACTTCCACCACAAAGGTTTTACGTGATTAACATCAAATATTTAATATGTGAAGAGTCATTTGTAGAGTGGTGATACGTCTGAAGCTGTTTTATACATGCGAGTTCTATTCTTTAAAGGACCAGAGGTATTACGGGCGGGGAGGGGGGACGTTACTGATTACACGACCTGTACAGTACACGCTGCCGGGTGCTGTGTTGAATGACTTGAAATGTTCTGTACCTAACGGTGCTCAAAAATCCTCAAATATGACTTCTTTTGGTAGGAGGTGGGGAGAGGCAGATGGACATAGTGCTTTAGGCATTTTCTTCAGATGCTGTAAGTTTGGGGCAAAAGCGATGAGCGCAGAGAAGCCCGTGACGCTGCCTTGCAGGGTGTAAGGTGGCAGGTGGTGGTGGTGAGCGGTGGGCAAACTGCCCGTTTACGCCGCGGGGGTGGCAGCGGATCTCGCAGCTGCCCCTTCCCCTCCCCCTTCCACTCCCCCTCCCGGCGGACAGGCGCAACCTCTGCGTCCATTTAGCTGATGGCCGGCGCACAAACACGCGGGCCGCTTCCGCTTCCGGTCCGCGACTCCCGCTTCAAAACAGCACCCGGTCAGCGGTGCAGGGCACGCCGCGCAGTCCCATCCCGCGGCTCGCGCCGTATCGACGGCGGAGTCGAGGGCGCACCTCGACCCTCGCGGCGCTGCGCCGTGCCCTGCTATCGACTCCATCGGTGTATCGAATGCTGCATTCCGTCCATATCCTGCACCGGGCAGCTATCTCACACGAATACGCACACACACACACACACACACATGTTCATCCGCTGCGGATGCGGCCTGGCTGGCTACGATCTAAGCTTAAGCAACGTGCATTCGTGTCCTTTTCTCCGAACTGCAGGTTGCTGCCACCTAGTTTCTGCCACACGCTTAACTGCAACAATACGTTTTGTGTGCTCAGCAGTCTTAGATTAAATTAGTTGTCCGCAGCTCGTGGTCGTGCGGTAGCGTTCTCGCTTCCCGCGCCAGGGTTCCCGGGTTCGATTCCCGGCGGGGTCAGGGATTTTCTCTGCCTCGTGATGACTGGGTGTTGTGTGATGTCCTTAGGTTAGTTAGGTTTAAGTAGTTCTAAGTTCTAGTGGACTGATGACCATAGATGTTAAGTCCCATAGTGCTCAGAGCCATTTCAGCCATTAGATTAGTTTTTCCTTCCATAGATCCATGCTGAGGAGATCCTCGTGGATGTGGAACATGTCAGTATTTTTTTAACTTGAAATAACAATACTAATAGTACAAATATATACAATACATTATTTGTTTCTATTAAATAATTCATCAATGGCGTAGGAGGAGTTGGCCACTAGTAAGTCTTTCAGGCTCCTTTTAAACTGATCTTTATTTGTAACTAATTTTTTTATGTTTGCTGGCAAATTATTGAAGATGAGTGTTCCTGAGTAGTGGACCCATTTTTGAACTAAAGTAACCGCTTTTAAGTCCTTGTGCAGATCATTTTTGTTCCTGGCATAGTATGTATGAAATGAGCTGTTTGTTGGAAAAAGAGATATATTATTTAGGACAAATTTCATTAAGGAGTAAATATACTGAGAGCCAGTAGTTAGTGTACCCAGTTCTTTGAAGCGGTTTCTACAGGACGTTCGTGAATTTACTCCACAAATAATACGTATTACACGCTTTTGGACTCTGAAAACTTTTGTTTGACTTGAAGAGTTACCCCAAAATATTATACCATATGACATTATGGAATGAAAGTAGGCAAAGTATGCAAGCTTTTTCATTTTTATGTCGCCTATGTCAGCTAACATTCGAATTGCAAATACAGATCTGTTAAGGCGTATCTGCAGTTCTGTGTTCTGCTCCTCCGAACTGAATTTATTATCAAATTGTAATCCCAGGAATTTAAGGCTGTCAACCTCTTCTATCCGCTTTTCTTCATACTTAATGCATATGCTCGGTGGAAACCTCTTATTGGTACTGAATTGCATATAGTGAGTCTTTTCGAAGTTTAATGTCAGTGAGTTGGCTTCAAACCATTTATTAATATCCATGAAAATATCATTAGCACATCTTCATAGAACTACACTCAACATACTATTTATTGCAATACTTGTGTCATCGTCAAACAAAACGAACTCTTCTTTTGACAGCGTAACTGATGAGAGGTCATTAATGTACACAAGAAAAAGCAATGGCCCTAAGATGGATCCTTGTGGGACACCACATGTAATTTCTTCCCATTCTGATGATGACTGACGATTTAATTCACTAGTCCCTTGCACTGACATCCTTTGTTTCCTGTTAGCGAGGTATCACTTGAACCATTTTGCAGCACTGACCGTGACACCATAGAATTTTAATTTATTTAAAAGGATGTTGTGGTTCACACAATCAAATTCCATTGACAAATCACAGAAAATACCTGCTGCTTGTAATTTGTCGTTTAATGAATTAAGTCAATTTTCACTGTAGGTGTAAATAGCCTTCTCGATATCAGAACCCTTCAAAAATCCAAACTGTGTTCTTGATAATATGTTATTTGTCATCAGACGGTGAAGCTGCTTGTACACCACTTTTTCTAAAATTTTTGAGAATGCTGGCAAAACTGAAATCGGTCTGTAGTTTGATGGTATCTCTTTATCCCCTTTCTTGAATAGAGGCTTAACATCTGCATATTTTAGCCAATCGGGAAATGTCCCACTTATAATTGACTGGTTACACAAGTAACTTAGAATTGTACTAAACTCACAAGAACAAGCATTAATTAACTTTGTTGATATTTCATCGTAACCACTAGAATGCTTTGTTTTTAAAGATTTTATTATGGAAGTTACTTCTTTTGGTGAAGTGAGATATTCATGTACCTGAAGCTATTTGCAAAGGCTGGTTTCAGATATTCAAGGGCATTATTTACTGATCCTGACTTCCGACTGGCTTGATGCGGTTCGCCTCGAATACCTCTCCTGTGCCAACCGCTTCATCTCAGAGCAGCACTTGCATCTTACGTCCTCAATTATTGTTTGAATATATGAATCGGTCTTTCTTAAAAGGGGGCAAGTCAAGAAAACCAACTTAGTGGAAAATTAACTGCTTTAGAAGAAAAGTGCCAGGAAAAAAGAAAGTCTGCTCATACGAACTTTTAGTACAGGTGCCCCTTGATTGGTGCATACATTAATTGTTACGTGAATGCAAACACATAGAACGTTATGGATATTTAAAATCTAAAAATATCGCACTTTCAAATGAATTTGGTTACATAAGAAGAAGTCAGATAACAAGGTGTTGATATTTGGCCACATTGGTGAATTAAATGTTACTGAAACGGTTCTAAGCCACAGTAAACGAACATGATTCTGTTAAACATGCAAAAGAAACACGTAGAAATAGTGGAAAAGGTACATAAAACTCAAGTCTTTCCACTTCTGATGAACTGTTACTCAGTCATGGTCATGTGCTGTACTACTGCCAGTAGTTTAGCTCAAAAGTTCCTCGTAGAGCTACATATGCTCACTTGAAATGTACTGCTGCAACTTTTCAATGTTTTGAATTTTTGTACTCTAATTGGCACCCGTCCTGCTGCATAGGAGGGATCTGTCGGTGGAAGAACAGGTTCTCTCTGATGTGCCATGAAGCCAGTGTGACTCACTAAACCATTGATACACGTCGAACCTTTCATGAACGCAACTCTGGCACTCGAATACAGAAAGTTAAGGAAAATGCAGTTTGCAAAGCTATATCTGTCACATCTTGACTTCTTCCTTGTTTCTTCAGAAACTGTCGTCTTCTTATAACATTTTATCCACTAGCCTCTAAACTGCAGAATGTCAGATGTATCATATTCTGTTACTCTAACTTTTCCAGGTTTTCGTCTACTATGTAGACTATGTTGCGTTATTTGATGAGCAGTGTACACCCTGTTACTCTACGGAAACTTTTTCGAAATAATACCAAAGGTTCGATCGCACAATAAAAAGATGTGTCCTCACTCGGGGATATATTGTTGAATAAGATTTAAATGACCAGAAACTGTCAGTGAAAGAGAAATCTAGAGAGTGTTCCGTGCACTTATCATAGAACAGTCGAACCTCTGTCATATTTTCGGAAATAGACATTAGATAGTCAAACAAAAAGGAGCAGACTTTACTCGCACCCTTTCCACCGATTCCTTCATGATAAACATACAAAGCGCTTGGTCCCTTATTTACGTCCTGAATGTTTGCACTCACTGGACCAGTGGCTACTGTTCAGTTGTAAAAGGATGCACGTCAGCGACTTCCACTCATTTAAAACAAAATGTGATATTCAATTCCACGTTACACTGCTCCCGAACGTGTTTCAGACGGCTTTGTAAACACAAGTGATAGATATACCTACATAACATATGAACCACTATAAAACACGACGTAGCCAAAGTAGTGACAAGCTCTTTTGTAAAAGACCGATTCATATGACAACTCGCCCTTCCGCTGCAGTTTTTACCTTCTACAGCTCTCTCTAAGTACCATGATGCTATTCCCTGTTGTCCTAAACATGTCCTATCATTTTGTCCCTTCTTCTCGTCAATGTATTCCTCATATTCCTCTCCTTGCCGATTCAGCGGAGAACATCCACATTTCTTATTGTGTCAGTGCATTTAATTTTTGAAAATCTTCTACAGCGCCACATGTCGAACTTTTCGATTCTCTTCTTTTCACGTTTTCCCACAGTCCGTGGTTCACTTCCATTCAGTGCTTTACTCCAAGAGTATATTCTCAAAAATTTCTTCTTCGGACTAAGGTAGAAGTTTGGTAAATCTAGTTGCTAACGGAGGAGAGAGCAGATAGATGGAAAGAATACATTGAAAGCCTCTATGAGGGTGAAGATTTGTCTGATGTGATAGAAGAAGAAACAGGAGTCGATTTAGAAGAGATAGGAGATCCAGTATTAGAATCGGAATTTAAAAGAGCTTTGGAGGACTTACGGTCAAATAAGGCAGAAGGGATAGATAACATTCCATCAGAATTTCTAAAATCATTGGGGTAAGTGGCAACAAAACGACTATTCACGTTGGTGTGTAGAATATATGAGTCTGGCGATATACCATCTGACTTTCGGAAAAGAATCATCCACACAATTCCGAAGACGGCAAGAGCTGACAAGTGCGAGAATTATCGCACAATCAGCTTAACAGTTCATGCATCGAAGCTGCTTACAAGAATGATATACAGAAGAATGGAAAAGAAAATTGAGAATGCGCTAGGTGACGATCAGTTTGGCTTTAGGAAAAGTAAAGGGGCGAGAGAGGCAGTTCTGACGTTACGGCTAATAATGGAAGCAAGGCTATAGAAAAATCAAGACACTTTCATAGGATTTGTCAAACCAGGAAACAGCGATCGACACTATAAAATGGTGCAAGCTGTTCGAGATTCTGAAAAAAGTAGGGGTAAGCTATAGGGAGAGACGGGTCATATACAATATGTACAAAAACCAAGAGGGAATAATAAGAGAGGACGATCAAGAACGAAGTGCTCGTATTAAGAAGGGTGTAAGACAAGGCTGTGGCCTTTCGCCCCTACTCTTCAATCTGTACATCGAGGAAGCAATGATGGAAATAAAAGAAAGGTTCAGGAGTGGAATTAAAATACAAGGTGAAAGGATATCAATGATACGATTCGCTGATGACATTGCTATCCTGAGTGAAAGTGAAGAAGAATTAAATGATCTGCTGAACGGAATGAACAGTCTAATGAGTACACAGTATGGTTTGAGAGTAAATCGGAGAAAGACGAAGGTAATGAGAAGTAGTAGAAATGAGAACAGCGAGAAACTTAACATCAGGATTGATGGTCACGAAGTCAATGAAGTTAAGGACTTCTGCTACCTAGGCAGTAAAATAACCAATGACGGATGGAGCAAGGAGGACATCAAAAGCAGACTCGCTATTGCAAAGAAGGCATTTCTGGCCAAGAGAAGTCTACTACTATCAAATACCGGCCTTAATTTGAGGAAGAAATTTCTGAGGATGTACGTCTGGAGTACAGCATTGTATGGTAGTGAAACATGGACTGTGGGAAAACCGGAACAGAAGAGAATCGAAGCATTTGAGATGTGGTGCTATAGACGAATGTTGATAATTAGGTGGACTGATAAGGTAAGGAATGAGGAGGTTCTATGCAGAATCGTAGAGGAAAGGAATATGTGGAAAACACTGATAAAGAGAAGGGACAGGATGATAGGACATCTGCTAAGACATGAGGGAATGACTTCCATGGTACTAGAGGGAGCTGTAGAGGGCAAAAACTGTAGAGGTAGACAGAGATTGGAATACGTCAAGCAAATAATTGAGGACGTATGTTGCAAGTGCTACTCTGAGATGAAAAGGTCACAGGAAAGGAATTCGTGGCGGGCCGGGCCGCATCAAACCAGTCAGTAGACTGATGACAAAAAAAAAAAAAAATACGGAGGAAATGGCTGGTAAGCACCAAGGTGCCTAGGTGCCTGTTATCAGCCAAACAGGTCTCTGTCTTCCGCCGGCAAACCGTAAATATGTTCTTCCTGCAGGTCATCATCATCGCCATCATCATCACCATCATCATCATTAAAATCATTGTCATCATCATCACCATCATCATCATCATCACCATCACTGTCATCGTAACAAACTATTTAGTGTTAATACAGTGGCAACAGATACTTTTTTGTACCTCAGTAAGGAACAAGAGTTGCAAGATGTTTATAGCGCTCATAACGTAGACAATAAACGTAATGCTATCTTCAATACATTTCGAGTGCTCTTTTAAAGTCACTTTCCATTAAAACGGTTAACTGAGGATACCATTATTAACAGCCAACCTGGTGGACCGAATAATGCAATAAGGATATCGTGTAGGGTAAGTGAGAATCATTTCCGAACGCCATAAATAGTCACAATCGAGTAGACCTTTACAAACAATACTTCAAGGTATTTAAAATGTCAGTAGGAATGCAAAAATCATGTTGTATGCGAATGTAACATCTAATTCTCAGGATGATATAAAAACGATATCGTCATTTGTGAAGGAAATCCCTGGTTAACAGCACAAGTTCGAGCAAATATAGTCAGTACGTATTAAAAAGGAACTTGCTACTGATAAGCCTTACATATGTGCAGTATTCAGCGATCAGTTTCTCAATATAACAAATGGGTTAAGTAAAAACTTAGTTTCAATAGGGAATCATATAACTTACTCGTATCTTACAAAATGGCTTTGCAAGGTCGCCCTGCGAAATACACCTCTGTGATACTGACAAGGTGAAAAATGGCTCTGAGCACTATTGGACTCAACTGCTGTGGTCATCAGTCCCCTAGAACTTAGACCTACTTAAACCTAACTAACTTAAGGACATCACACACACCCATGCCCGAGGCAGGATTCGAACCTGTGACCGTAGCAGCAACGCGGCTCCGGACTGGAGCGCCTAGAACCGCACGGCCACCACGGCCGGCTGACAAGGTGAAGATTGAGTCAATAATTAAATCGTTGAAGACTAGGAGTGGCACTTGGCAGGTTACTGAAGCACTTTGCTGCATGCGTTAGCCCAGTACTTACACACATTTTTAATTTTCCCTTTAGGAATCCTCAGTTTGCTGATCTGTTACAGTAGTCAATATTGAAACCGCATTATAAAAAACGATAAAGCGATATTGTAGACAATTTTACACCCATATCTCTGCCGTAGGTGTGTGCAAAACGTCTTGGAAAGGCTGTACTTGTATATATGAAAATGTGATTGAAGATGTTGTATGTGTGACAGTAGTATATACAGTTTCTCAGGGAAGCATCTGGGGAATATCAGCATATAAAAAGGAACCAGACGCCATCTTCATGGTCCTGATATCAGCAGCCTGTAGACTGTGCAATATGTGGAGGGTGTGTAGTGAATAACGTTGAGAAATGAATGACTAATGTAGGGTTAGCACATTACGAGGGCTGTTCGATACGTAATAAAACTCGATTTTTGTTTCACTCGCCCAATTTCCGTTGAAAAATGTGTAAATTTGTTGTGAGACATTGTGGAATTTTCCTGCTTCAGCCCCTAATGTTTCATGAAGGTCCGATAGGTGGCAGCGCTATACATAGCATTCAAAACGACATCTGTAACGGAGTTATGTTCCAAGCACAGGTCTGTAATTGGGTTCTTTTGGCGGGAAACCAGAGCACCGCAAGTAATCATAGACGCTTGAAGAAAGTCTACGGAAACCTGGCAGTGAATTAGGAGACGCTGAGTCGTTGGGCGAAGGGCCTGTCGTCATTGCAACCTGTCCGATCAGCCTGTAAGTGGGCTGTTTACGTTTTTATAGTGGTGACGCCACGTAGCGGTCTGTACTAAAATCGCTGTGTGCAGTCTGTGGCTGGTTGGACTCATTGTTGGATTATTCGCTAGTGTACTGTTGGGCAACTGGATGTGAACAGCCCGTAGCGTTGGGCAGTTGGCGGTGATGGCCAGCAGTGGTGGATGTGGGGAGAGAGATGCAATAATTTTGTTAATATGAGCGGACCATCTGGACATGTGTCCGTCAGAAAAAGAGAATTTGTCAAACTGCACGTCAAGAATATACAGGGTGAGTCACCTAACGTTACCGCTGGATATATTTCGCCGACCGCGGGGGCCACGCAGTTTAGGCGCTGCAGTCCGGAACCGCGCAACTGCTACGGTCGCAGGTTCGAATCCTGCCTCGGGCATGGAGGTGTGTGATGTCCTTAGGTTAGTTAGGTTTAAGTAGTTCTAAGTTCTGGGGGACTGATGACCTCAGATGTTAAGTCCCATAGTGCTCAGAGCCATTTGAACTATTTTTGATATATTTCTTATACCACATCAAATACTGACGAATCGATTCCACAGACCGAACGTGAGGAGAGGGGCTAGTGTAATTGGTTAATAAAAACCATAGAAAAATGCACGGAAGTATGTTTTTTAACACAAACCTACGTTTTTTTAAATGGAACCCCGTTAGTTTTGTTAGCACATCTCAACATATAAACAAATACGTAATCAGTACCGTTTGTTGCATTGTAAAATGTTAATTACATCCGGAGATATTGTAACCTAAAGTTGACGCTTGAGTACCACTCGTCCGCTGTTCGATCGTGTGTATCGGAGAGCACCGAATTACGTAGGGATCCAAAGGGAACGGTGATGGACGTTAGGTACAGAAGAGACACGAACATCACATTACATCCACATACTAACACCTTTTTATTGGTCTTTTTCACTGACGCACATGTACATTACCATGAGGGGTGAGGTACACGTACACACGTGGTTTCCGTTTTCAATTACGGAGTGGAATAGAGTGTGTCCCGACATGGCAGGCCAATAGATTTTCAATGTGGTGGCCATCATTTGCTGCCCACAATTGCTATCTCTGGCATAATGAATGTCGTACACGCCGCAGTACATCTGGTGTAATGTCGCCGCAGGCTGCCGCAATACGTTGTTTCATATCCTCTGGGGTTGTAGGCACATCACGGTACACATTCTCCTTTAACGTACCCCACAGAAAGAAGTCCAGAGGTGTAAGATCAGGAGAACGGTCCGCCCCGGTAGCTGAGTGATCAGCGTGACAGACTGTCAATCCTAAGGGCCCGGGTTCGATTCCCGGCTGGGTCGGAGATTTTCTCCGCTCAGGGACTGGGTGTTGTGTTGTCCTAATCATCATCATTTCATCCCCATCGACGCGCAGGTCGCCGGAGTGGCGTCAAATCGAAAGACCAGCACCAGGCGAACGGTCTACCCGACGGGAGGCCCTAGCCACACGACATTTCCATTTATTTATCAGGAGAACGGACTGGCCAATTTATGCGTCCTCCACGTCCTATGAAACGCCCGTCGAACGTGTACCTCACCCCTCATGGTAATGTACATGTGCGTCAGTGAAAAAGACCAATAAAAAGGTGTTAGTATGTGGATGTAATGTGCTGTTCCAGTCTCTTCTGTACCTAACGTCCATCACCGTTCCCTTTGGATCCCTACGTAATTCGCTGCTCTCCGATACACACGACCGAACAGCGGAGGAGTGGTACTCAAGCGTCAACTTTAGGTTACAATATCTCCGGATGTAATTAACATTTTACAATGCAACAACGGTACTGATTACGTATTTGTTTATATGTTCAGATGTGCTACAAAAACTAACGGGGTTCCATTTAAAAAAACGTAGGTTTGTGTTAAAAAACATACTTCCGTGCATTTTTCTATGGTTTGTATTAACCAACTACACTGGCCCCTCTCCTCACGTTCGGTCTGTGGAATCGATTCGTCAGTATTTGATGTGTTTTACGAAATATATCCAGCGGTAATGTTAGGTGACTGTGACTCATCCTATCTATATATATATATATATATATATATATATATATATATATATATATATATATATATATATATATATATATGATGACTTTCGAACACTATTAAGATAAATACATTGTTTGTTCTCTATCAAAATCTTTCATTTGCTCACTACATGCCTATCAGTAGTTAGTGCCTTCAGTAGTTAGAATCTTTTATTTAGCTGGCGGTATTGGCGCTCTCTGTATTCCAGTACTTCGAGTAACGACGATTTTGTTGATGTATGTGATTCATGAAGGGCTATTCTTTTTTAGGGATTATTAATAGTCAGATTGCGTTGCGCTAAAATATTGAGTGTCAGTTTAGAAGTGAGCAGAATAAGTTAAGAGAAAACTGTCTGAATACGTTCAGTTTTACTGAGGTGTTTGAGTATCAAATAACGCAGAAGTTTACCTGCGCAGTCTTTCTTTACATTCAAAGGGAAGTTTCAACCCGTATGCCGGCTGGCTGCCGTGACACCTGCAATGTTGGAACGTGCGGACACTCTCGTATGAGGTGATCGAGGGGTCACAATCAAACACCTCGCTGCTCAACGGGATGTCACTGTTGGTAGTGCTCATACACTGGTCCACCAGCTTGGATACTCAAAGTTGTGTGCCCGCTGGGTTTCACACCACCTACCAGAGGGCCATAAAGAGCAACGAAGGACAATCTGTGCGGAGACGCTTGCGAGTTACGATTCTGATCGTGAAAACTGTATGTCGAACACCGTTAGAGGCGATGGAACATGGGTTTATCACTTCGAATCGGAAACAATACGACAGTCCATAGAAACACTCTACGCCACATCTCCTCTGAAGAAGAAGTTTAAAGGATCACTCATCCGGTAAAATCATGGCGCCTGCCTTCTGGGAGTCTGTAGAGGTTATTCTGTTTGATGTCCTCCATTATGGTGCAAGGATCAACTCAGACGTGTCTGGTACTACCCTCAGGAAAATAAAGAAACTACTTCAGCAAATTCTCTTTCTCTAAGACAACACGAGGCCTCACAAAAGTTTGTGCACCCGAGAGGTGCTCATAAAATTTCATTGGACTGTGCTTTCTGATCCTCCTTACAGCCCGTATCTCGCACCTTCTGACTTCCATCTGTCTGGCCCAATGAAGAAGTACGTGTGTGAATGCTGCAGGACATTGGCTCCAATGTCGACCAGTAGAGTGGTACCATTCGGGCGTATAGGTCCTCCCAGTAAGGTGGCGTCAGGCCGATGCACTGGACGGAGATTATGTTAAATTATATGGCTATGTAGCGAGAAAAGTGGAGTACAATATGATGTTTTGAATCCCGAATATAAACAACTTGCTTTCAGACAAAGACGCATTCAGTTTGTTATTGAACGGCCCTTGTACTTCACAAAATAACTTCTTTGCAAGAACGTATAAACAAAACAGTGTTCTGCACCAGGAATTATTAAATCAGGTAGGGCTGTTGGTGGCAGACTGGTCTGGTATTGAGGATGATCGAAGTTCTAATCCCCATTCGGCAATGGCGATTTAATTTCTCCGTGGTTTTCACTAGTGACTTCAGCCAAATGACGGGGTGATTCCTACGGCGAGTATAAGGCCATGGCGGACTGCCTACCTCAGCCCTGCCGAACTAGATCTATAACTAGTATGCAAACGCCCGTATGTGTTCAGGAGGAGGAGATTAGTGTTCAACGTCCCGTCGACAACGAGGTCATTAGAGACGGAGCACAAGCTCGGATTAGGGAAGGATGGGGAAGGAAATAGGCCGTGCCCTTTCGAAGGAACCATCCCAGCATTTGCCTGAAGTGATCTAGGGAAATCACGGAAAACCTAAATCAGGATGGCCGGACGCGCGATTGAACCGTCGTCCTCCCGAATGCGTATGTGTTCAGTACTATTTCCTTCTTGAACTGTAATCTATCGAACTACACATTCAACAAGTCATTGTCAAGTGTGTAGTAGTGGGTACTTTGCATGGTGCCACGAGCGAGGACTTCTTCTACTTCCCTTCGCGCATGGAACGCCTGTGTGAGCGCTGAGGTGAGCACGGTTCTGTATTCACGGTCCCTACGGGAGCGATACCCAGGTGGATGAACGGTATCTTAACATTCCTCACGTAATATTCGCTCTTTAAATCTTGTTACTAGGCTTTCGCCGAATAACTTGCGATCTTCAGTAGGGTGACACATCAGGATTTTCGACTTTTCTGAACGCTCTCCTGTGACTTGAAACAAACCTCTAACCTGAATCGTGTCGCTCTTCTTTGTACACGTTCAGTTTCGCCTGTCAGTCCTATTTAGCATGGGCCTCACACGCGTGACTACGCCGAGTGCGGTGACCGAACGGTTCTAGGCGCTTCAGTCCCGAACCGCGCGACTGCTACGGTCGCAGGTTCCTCGGGCATGGAGGTGTGTGATGTACTTAGGTTAGTTAGGTTTCAGTAGTTCTAAGTTCTAGGGGACTGATGACCTCAGATGTTAAGTACCATAGTGCTCAGAGCCGTTTGAACCATTTCAACGCGTGACTAGTATCGTGAGATTTGAGATACAAGTGCTGTGTAAGCAGCCTCCTTTGTAGACTGACCGTTTTTTCAGGATCCGGGCAATGAATCACAGTGTGCCCATCACCTGCCTTACCTACTTGAGCCTACGTGATCGTTCCATTTCATATCCTCACAAACTGGTTCAGTTATTGACTGTAATTGTAAATCATTCATTACCGATATGACAATCACAGGATATTAATCTTTTTAGTTTCAGATGAAAAACTTAGCATTTCTGTAAATTCAAAGTTAGTTTCCAATCTCTGCACAACAACGAAAACTTATCGAGTTCTGCATATTTTTGCAACTCTTTTTCAGACAGAACCTCATCATATTGTGGTCAAAATACACAGGTCAGCCAAAAAATTATGAGGTCTGCCCTTGGCGACGTGACGCTGTAACAACAGTATTTAAGCAGCGCAGGCACCCGTGGGGGATCACCATAGCGAAGGTACGGGCTGCAAACGGGGATAAGCGCCTTTGAGAAACCAGATTGTTACTACGCGGGGCCTGTGAACGAGTATCTCGAAAGCGGCGAGGATAGTCGAATGTTCACGTGCTACTGTATTGAGCATCTATGGAAAGAGGTAGGCGGACAGTGAAACTACCACTCGGTGCTAAATGGCTGAACATCCACTACTCTTCACAGACCGTGGGCTTCGGAGGTTTGTCTGTTCTATAAGATAGGATAGATGGTGATCTGTGGCATCTCTGCCGAAAGATCACAATCCTGCTGCACACACAAGTGTTTCGGAACACACTATTCATCGTAAATTGTTCAACCTGTAGGCAACTCCTGCTGTTTACATGTCGATTCAAGGACATCGTCAGTTGCGATCGCAGTTAGTGCGGGACCTTAGGGATTCGAATGCCGATCAACGGTCACGAGTCAGCTGTTCGGGTGAATCAGTTTTTTGCTACACCAGGTCGACGGTCATCCCCACAAACGCCGTCATCGATGTGAACGGCGGCTCGAAATGTGCAGCGAGCTATGGACGCAGGCTGGTGGGAGACGTATTATGCTGCGGGAGACATTCTCCTGCGCTTGCGTGGGGCCTGTGGTAGTAATCGAAGACCCACTGACCACTGCGAACCACCTGCATCCCTTCATGCTTGATGTCTTCCTCGACTTCGATGTCATCTTTCAGCAGTATAACTGTCCGTGTCTCGCAGCCATAATCGTGATACAGTGGTTTGAGGAGCATTATAGCGAATTTACGTTTCTGCCTAGGCCACGAAATTCGTCTGATGTAAATCCTATGGAACCCATCTGGGTTGCTACCGGGCGCCATCGCAGCGTACGCAAATCAGCGGCCCGTTAATTACGCAGATAACATGACCTGTGCGTAGATATCTAATGCCACATACCTCCACAAATCTACCAACAAACTGTCCAATCCGTCATAAGCAGAATCAGTGATGTATTTTGTTCGAAAGATGGACAAACAAGCTATGAAGCAGGTGGTCATTATGATGTGGCTCATCAGTGTTAATCTTGCATAGAACTTTTTTTGTCAATACTGCAGATGTACAATCATTTGAGAAAAAAATAAAGGAAATAAACACATTTCCATTCGATAAACGCAAACTAGGAACAACATCATAACTTACAAAAGATTCCACTGGAAAGAGCACAATTTCTTCTCTGCTGTCAACTTGTATAACACGTTGTTTATGAACCAACTGGCCCTCCTCGTAATCGGAGATCCTTTTGAATGCTGTTAGGAACACTCCTTACCAAACTGTCCAGATAAGTCCGTGAGATATTGTCCCTTTCCTCCGCCGCCGTCTCTATGGTGCTCTGTAACATCTATGGTAGGACAGGACGATTGCAGATCTCTCGTTTTATTATAGTACACGCATTATCAATACAGCTGAGGTCTCAAGAACATGGAAGCAATTCCATCCGACGGATTCTGTGCTATACTAGGAAGGTGTTCACGAGATTTTGACGACCGTGGCGTGCATTGCCGACGGTCAGAGTGAATACCTGTCCAGTATGTTCACCGAATGGAGCCACAGTGCGAGGATGTCATCCTGATACTTCACACCAGGGATCCTCGAACGTATTGGCACAGAGAGTGTGCTGCGGCTCTACCTGGCACTACCTCGAGACGTGACTGAACCGCCTTGATAAAGGTGGCGGTCTACGACGCAGTTAGGCTGCCGAAGTTGTCCTCGTTGCCTCGGCATTTCAATAGCATTGCCATGAGGCGGGGACTGGTACTGCTCTCATCAGAACAGAGCGTTATGGCCCACTGCTGCCTGGGCCACAAAGAGCGGTTTCGCACCAATGCGACACGAGCCTCTCTTTTAACCCGATTTAGAGGAGGAGCATAGTGAGCTCTTCTGGCACGTAATCTCTGCTCTTGGAGCCCATGTCGTACCATTTGTGTTGACACGTGCACTCCTGTAGCAGTTTGCAATTGCCGCCCTAGACGTGTCGCATTCTGATCAGTGTCTACTTGCTGTTATAACCAGATATCAGCCGTGCGGACTCTTTCTTCCGCAGTCACTTGTGGACTGATACTCGACCGATCCTGTCACCATAAGTTTGTTCTAGATGCTAGTGACATCACTTCGACTCGCAGCGACATTCCTTGCGACGTCCACCGCCTGCCCCATTCCCTGCTCCATTAGAGGTACTATACAGAGCCTCTTATCGTACTTGCCGTTGTGTGAACCATCCTGATACAAAACAATTTTCACAATGACAGCACAAGTTCTGCCATGTTTGCATATGACGCGGTTACCATAAACTGCACGTATTGTCCCATTAACGCTACAAACGTGGAGTATTTCCTCTAGAATTACATTAAGAACAACCAATGTATTCGTATCATAAAGTATTTCTGAATCACAAAGTTCGTTATTAAACTTTCGGCAATATGCAACTTTTATTTTGACTACTGTAGATAACGGTGTAATCTGCGAAAAGTTTGAGGTTGGTATTAATACCGTCTCACAGGTCAGTAATAGACAACGTGAACAACAAGGATTCCAACAAACTTGTCTGGGACACATCTCAAGTTACTTCCACTTTTGTAGGTGATTGCCCATTCTATGTCCTTCCTACCACGAACTCCTCAAACCAGTTACAAATATTTTTGATCGTCCGTGTGATCATACTGTTATTAACAAACGATGGTGTTCTGCTGTTTTCTCAAATCCTGCACATATCTCATTTCCTTGATCCTAAATTATCTGGAAGTCATGTGACAAAGGTGCACCTCGGATATGGCATGCTCAGAATCCGTGATAGTTGGTGTGGGTGAAGTCATTCTGTACGAGATATCTTACTGTGTTTCAGTTCAAAATATATTCTAGGACAGAAGGGTGTCGCGAATCACATCTATTATTCTCCTTCAAGACGGATGGGACCTGTGCTTTTTACCTCTACATCTACATCTACGTGATTACTCTGATATTCGAAATAAAGTGCGTGGCAGAAGGTTCAATGAACCACCTTCAAACTGTCTGTCTGCCTTTCCACTCTCGAACGTCGCGCGGGTAAAGCGAGCATTTAAATTTTTATGTGCGAGCCCTGATTTCTCTTATTTTATCGTGATGATCATTTCTCCCTATGTAGGTGGGTGTCAACAGAATGTTTTCGCCATCGGAGGAGAAAACTGATGATTGAAATTTCACTTGAAAATCCCGTCGCAACGAAAAACGACATTCTTTTAATGATTGCCGCTGCAGTTCACATATCATGTCTATGGCACTATCTTCCTTATTTCGCAATAGTACAAAACGAGCCGTCCTTCTTTGAATTTTTCGATGTCATCCGTCAGCCTCACCTGATGCGGATCCCACACTGCACAGCATTATTCCAGAATAGGGCGGACAAGCATGGTGTAAGCAGTCTCTTTAGTAGACCTGCTGCACCTTCTAAGTGATCTGCCAATGATCCGCAGCCTTCGGTTTGATCTACTCACAACATTATCAATGTGATCGTTCCAATTTAAGTTATTTGTAATCGTAATCCCTAGGTATTTAGTTGAATTTACAGCCTTAAGATTTGTGTGACTTACCGCGTAATCGAAATTTAGCGGATTTCTTTTAGTACTCATGTGAATAACTTCACACTTTCCTTTATTCAGAGTCAGTTACCACTTTTCGCACCAAACAGATATCTTATGTAAATCATTTTGCTTTTCGTTTTGGTCATCTGATGACTTTACCAAGACAGCAACAGGGCTACTCAGATTGTCTCCTGTGTCGTTAACATAGATCAGGAACCGTAGAGGGCCTATTAGACTTCATTGGGGAACGCCAGATATTACTTCTGTTTTGCTCGATGACTTTGTGTCTGTTACTGCGAACTGTGACATTTCTGACAGGAAATCACAAATCCAATAGCAAAACTGAGGGGATATTCCATAGGCACGCAGTTTGGTTAGAAGACGCTTGTGAGGAACGGTGTCGAAAGCCTTCTGGAAATGTAAAAATATGGAATTAATTGGACATCCCCTGTCGGTAGCACTCATTTGCTTCATGAATATAAATATTTTGTTGTGTTTCACAAGAACTATGTTTTCTGAATCCGTGCTATGTGTCAATAATTCGTTTTCTTCGAGGTAATTCATAATGTTCGAACATAGTATATGTTTCAAAAACCTACTGTAAATCGACGTTAGTGATATGGGCCTGTAATTCGGCGGATTAATCCTAGTTTCCTATTTGGGTATTGGTGTGAGTTGCACAACTTTCCAGTCTTTAGGTACGGCTTTCCTGTGAGCGAGCATATAATTGCTAAATATGGAGCTATTGCATTTGCATACTCTGAAAGGAACCCGACTGGTATACCATCTGGACCGGAAG
Source organism: Schistocerca cancellata (assembly GCF_023864275.1). NCBI lineage: Eukaryota > Metazoa > Arthropoda > Insecta > Orthoptera > Acrididae > Schistocerca > Schistocerca cancellata. Next base: position 69,887,356 of record NC_064631.1, read on the forward strand.
CCTTGCCTTTATTAAGTGATTTAAGCTGCTTTGCTACACCGAGGTTAGCTACTTCTATGTTTCTCGTCTTGGCAGTTGTTCTTGATTGGAATTCCGGAATATTTAGTTCGTCTTGTTTGGTGAAGGAGTTTCGGAAAACCGTATTTAATGACAGTGTCATCAGTGACTCCACCATTGTTATCGCGCAGAGAAGGTATCGATTGCGTCTTGGCATTGGCGTGCTTTATGTATGACCAGAATCTCTTTACGTTTTCTGGCAGATTCCGAGACAGAGTTTCGTTATGGAAATTATCAAAAGTATCTCGCGTTGAAGTACGCGGTATATTTCGAACTTCTGCAAAACTTTGCCATCTTTGGGGATTTAGCGTTCTTTTAAATTTGGCATGTTACTTTCGTTGCTTCTGCAACAGCGATCTGACCCGTTTTGTATATCATGGGGGATCAGCGTCATCACTTATTTATTTATTTATGCGGTTTTTGGTTCACATGGCTCTGAGCACTATGGGACTTAACATCTGAGGTCATCAGTCCCCTAGAACGTAGAACTACTTAAACCTAACTAACCTAAGGACATCACACTCATCCTTTCCCGAGGCAGGATTCGAACCTATGACCTTAGCGGTCCCGCCGTTTATGTGGTTTTACGAATCATTGGGCGCAGTGATTCGTTTCAGGCATTTATGATATGTTTTGCTCAAAACAGGAGCTGACTGAAATTTAAATTCTGCATAAAATCTGACAGGTATCTCATCGGGACATGGTATCTTTTTCAGTTTCTGCTATTTTACATTTATCAACGTTGCTGACACTAATACGTACATCACTCATATATGCAGTGGTGTGAGAACTAAACTTGGTAGTACTCCTAGATTTTCCGTTGTAAAGGAACATTTCAGAACGGAGATCAGCGTTTCTGCTTCTGCTTAACTATCCTAACCGTAGTTTCTGTGTCATTCATGAGTGTCTGGAGACTAATTCTGGTGCCACTGTTAGCCATAACATATGGCCATAATTTTCTTTACGTTTTGTGAGCCGCCAAAACTACACTCTCAAATGGCGTTTCGTAATAATACCATGATAAGCCCAGTGCTTGGGCAGAAGTGAAACGTTCATGAATAGTACTTCTACTACACAGAAGTGCCAAATAAACTGGTATAGGCATGCGTATTCAAATACAGAAATATGTAAACAGGCAGAACATGGTGCTGTGGCCAGCAACGCCTGTGTAAGAGAACAAGTGTCTGGTGCAGTTGTTAGATCTGTAAGTAGGCTGTTTATGTTTTCTTATTGGCAGCGTTACGTAGCGCTCTGTATGAAAATCACTGGCTGTGCTGTGTGCAGTCTGTGGCTAGTTAGCATTGTTGTCTGCCATTGTAGTGTTGGGCAGCTGGATGTGAACAGCGCGTAGCGTTGCGCAGTTGGAGGTGAGCCGCCAGCAGTGGTGGATGTGGGGAGAGAGATGGCGGAGTTTTGAAATTTGTAAGACTGGATGTCATGAACTGCTATGTATATTATGACTTTTCAACACTATTAAGGTAAATACATTGTTTGTTCTCTATTAAAATCTTTCATTTGCTAACTATGCCTATCAGTAGTTAGTGCCTTCAGTAGTTTGAATCTTTTATTTAGCTGTCAGTAGTGGCGCTCGCTGTATTGCAGTAGCTTGAGTAACGAAGATCTTTGTGAGGTAAGTGATTTGTGAAAGGTATAGGTTAATATTAGTCAGGGCCATTTTTGTAGGGATTATTGAAAGTCAGATTGCGTTGCGCTAAAAGTATTGTGTGTCACTTTAGTTAATGTTTGAGTACGTTCAGTTTTGCTCAGCTGTTTGAAAAGCAAACAATGTAAGAGGTTTATCAGCACAGTAATTCATAAATTTTTCTAAGGGGACGTTTCAGATCAGTTGCTGCTGCTACAATGGCAGGTTAGCAAGAGTTAAGTTAATTTGAATGTGTGTCATAGTCGGCGCATGAGCGATGGGACACTGCGTCTCCGAGGTAGCAATGAAGTGAGGATTTTCCTGTACGACCATTTCACGAGTGTACCATAAATAGAAGCTTTCGAAATGTGGTGCTACAGAAGAATGCTGAAGATTAGATGGGTAGATCACATAACTAATGAGGAAGTATTGAATAGGATTGGGGAGAAGAGAAGTTTGTGGAACAACTTGACCAGAAGAAGGGATCGGTTGGTAGGACATGTTCTGAGGCATCAAGGGATCACCAATTTAGTATTGGAGGGCAGCGTGGAGGGTAAAAATCGTAGGGGGAGACCAAGAGATGAATACACTAAGCAGATTCAGAAGGATGTAGGTTGCAGTAGGTACTGGGAGATGAAGAAGCTTGCACGGGATAGAGTAGCATGGAGAGCTGCATCAAACCAGTCTCAGGACTGAAGACCATAACAACAACAACCATAAATATCAGGAATCTCCGACATCACTGACAACTGATCCTGCAAGAACAGGACCAACGACGGCGAAGAGAATGGTTCATCATCCTTCCACAAATTTCTGCAGATTTCGATGCCGGGCCATCAACAGGTGTCAGCGTGCGAACAATCCAACATAACATCATCGATATGGGCTTTCGGAGCCGAACATACACTGGTGTACTCTTGATAACTACATGACACAAAGCTTTAAGCGTAGCCTGGGCCCATCAACACCAACATTGGACTGTTGATGAATGGAAACATGTTGCCTGATCGGACGAGTCTAAATTTGTATCGAGCGGATGGACGTGTTTACGGGTATGGAGACAGGCTCATTAATCCATGTACCCTGTATGTTAGTAGGGGACTGTTCAAGCTGCTGGAGGCTCTATAATGGCGTGGGGCGTGTGCAGTTGGCGTGATATAGGACCCCTGACACGTCTAGATACGACTCTGACAGGCGACAATTCCTGTCTGTTCACCTGCACCCATTCATATGCATTGTGCATTCCGACAGGCTTGGGCATTTCCAGCAGGACAATGCGGCACCCCGCACATACAGAATTGCTACAGAGTGGTGGTTCCAGAAACACTCCTCTGAGTTTAGACACTTCTACTGGCCACCAAAGTCCCCAGGCATGAAGATTATTGAACATATGTGGGATGTCTTGCAACGTGCTGTTCCTACTCTTACGGATTTATTGACAGCCCTTCAGGATTCAGGGTACCAATTCGCTTCAGCATTACTACAGATATCGAGTCCATGCCACGTCGTGTTGCGGCACTTCTCCGTTCTCGCGGGGGTCCTACACAGTATTAGCTGGAGTTACCAGTTCCTTTCGTTCTTCAATGTACTATTACTTCTTCAATTCGGAATCCAAGAAACAGGAAACAGCGGACAAGGTGACAATCTCATGGACTCTATGTCTCTGTTGTTTTGCTGCTCTCGGATCGTAGCGCCGTTGGAGGAATGGAAGTTCATTTGTTACGCCGTGGGCAAAACAGTATTCAGAGGACCGCAGAGCGCTGTAAACTGGTTGAGCAATGAGCGAAAATAACGGTGGACCAAATACTGCCAGCAAATTATGTAGACCATCCATCAAAGACGCAGATGAGCCGGCCGGGAACCATAAATCTTAATGGGAGCCTCTGAACGCAAGGCGGCCGCGTCTTCTTCGGAGGGCCCCCGCAGCCACAGTGAGCCCTTTCGCTGGGGAGTTACCATCGGGGGCGGGGCTTCGCGCTATTTACCACCGCCTGATTACGCGGTAAAGAGATTACCAAAGAACCTGGATACAACGAGAGAGCGCCAGACCAGGTAGAAATACTCGTTCTCAGGAGGGAACCTTCCCTCTTGTAACCTTCTGACATCTCTTCAGCATCGAATTTTTCTTAGAGGGAGTTCGGAACTCGGAACTCCCATCATGCCCCTAGGCTAACCGAGCATTTTTAACGTTCTAATGCAAACCACTCAGAATTGTGACGATTTTATTTCATGTAGTTCAATAATTGTCACTCAGTACATTGGAAAGACCATTGTCGTGTCAAACGCTGAAGTTCAGTGACCCACTGACAGTATGTCTGTTCCGGCTTTTTCGGAAACTGAAAGAACTCGTAGTGAGCTGAAGCAACCCGTAACTGGTCCTCGTAATACTTAGTAGGGTGAAAACTAAATCTTCAAAAACTAGCATCTCTGTCCTGCTGGTCGGCAATAACCTATGAGCGAGGCCGTAAACTCCTGTGCTGGCCGTCGACAAGAAATAAGAAAGTTTCACAGTAACTGGCACTTGATCTATAGCAAAACGACAGTTGAACTGAGTATATTACTTGTTCCATTCCTCTTGTTGTTTACTGAAAACTCTCAATGGTCGAATGCCCGGACGTGGTGCTGTGGGCGTGGCTGGCTGTTGTAGAGCAGTTGATGCAGCAGCAGCTTGTGCATTAATGAGCTGCTGTACTGCCGTCACCAACTGTGGCTTTTGGTGGTTCTGAAATTGAATAAACTGCATTAGATCAAAGCCAGCAGCAGCTGCAGGCTTAGGTGCAGGTGGTATAGGAGGCAGGTTAGAGGCCATCTGAATAATTGGAGTGCCGGCCAGAGTGGCCGAGCGGTTCATGGGAAGAAACCGTGTGAGCCGTGGTAAAAATTACTGTTTTGCAGAGCGCGCCGCAGCGCGTAGTGTGAAGCAGTCTCCCTCCGTTTCTGGCGGTGGCTCCGCTGTGGCAATCGCAGCTTGGTGTCTCCCTCTGGTGGGAAAGGGGAAAGATTGCCCGTTCACGTGTATTTAAGGGGAGCTATGAGCTCGCCAGTCAGTTAGTCGGATCAGTCTGGGTGAGTCTGGAGTCAGTCTGGGGGTCAGTCTCTCGTCCGAATTTGTGGCGCAGTGAGAGAACTCAACGAGTGGTCACCCGGTCGGGGGCATAATTCCTGCATCTGAGTCTGCGCGTTAGGCCGCCAGTGTGCTCGAGTTGCTCGGGCAACGGTCATTGGCGGTTCGATCGATCGGTTCGTCGGTCGCGCACTGAGACACAAGCTGACTTGTCCACCTTGAGCGTTGGCGCCACGTGAGTTTAGTCGGCCGCGCCGTATAGCGAGGGGTAGTGGCTTCGCGGGCGACGCGAGAGCTACAAGAGTCAACCCACAACATCGGTCTGACCGGTGCGAGCTGCGACACCGTGAGACGGGAGATCGGCGCGCCTTCCTGCGTCCGTTGAAGCGGCTGGTAGCGGACGGTTCGGGAGAGCGATTTGGGGGTGCTGCGCTAGGTCTTCGCCAGAAATCGCAGTTTATTAGAAGTTAAGTGATTGGCGATATGTTGTTTCATTTACTTGTTAAATTCTATTTGTTTTCTTGATGAGGTCACCACCCGCTTTGGGGTCGTCCCACCATTCTTCTTCGTTTGCCCACCCGCGGTATGGTGGTTATTTATGAATTGGACGGTTCGTGTTTCCCTTGTGGAGTAGGGGCAGGTTAGAGCAACCTGCGGTTCGGGTTGTTCAGTAATCTCCCTATCAATCTGCCGTACGTTAATACCTGCCTCTGCCATGTCTGTCGGATTCGGTGTGTTAACAAATTTATTGCTCGGAGTGTAACGGCCTAATTCCTGAAACATGTGTTGACCTTGCCTATCATCTTGAGAGGCGGTATCTGTGTACTGTAGAGCATCTGAATTGGTTTGGGCAACCTTGTAGAATTTATATAAGATTGCTTTTTATGGGCTTTTATTTAAATGATCATTTTAGTATATAAAGTTGCTACCCTTTCACCGTAAGACTTTTCTTAGAAGTTAAAATCAAGTTGCACCTTCGGTGGCAAGTTAATCTTTTAATTTTAGTGTATTGTACCATTTCCATCCCTCCTACGGGGTGCATAGTTTGTGTGCTTGTGTGAATTGTTAAAACTTTTACTTTAAGGTAATCTGGTGTGTTGCAGATTTGCACCTGTGTAGTCTTTCAGAGGTTGTTGTGATCGGTCGTGACTACGGCCGTGTCAAAAGGGAGTGGCAAGGTTCTCAGCCCGAAAGCTCATACACTCAAAAATTTGTTTCTTCCTGCCTCTGAATAAATTGTAACTTGATATTTAGAGGGTGCTTTCTGCTTATAATTTTAAATCTGTTTCTAAAAAAAAGGCTTTTAGGAATAAAATTCCCATTTGTTAAAAGCAATTTCATTTTGATTTAATCAGTTACTCCCTGGCAACTACTTCCACGCTCACATAGTGTGATTAAATGTGTTAATGTCTTGATGAATCACTAGTAAATAAAGTAAATTCTTAAGGAGAAGTTTTGAAGGTAAATTCACGGTTCACAGTGCTTAACTTCCTGTGCCTCCTGCATGCAATTACACTGACCATCCATTACTACTCACAGATCGCAGGCTGAGTGACATCTTCATGTCACTCAGAACTGATGTTCTCGAAGTCTGCGACGAAAGTGGCCGACCAGCGAAGGACGGATGGTTAAATCAGCGTTGACAGGCGGTGCTGAACTCTTTCCTCCTGGAGGCGTGGCACCGCTCGCTCTTTCCACTGACCCACGGGCCAGCGCCTTGTTGACGTCGTTTCGCGGCGCTGCGCTGGTCGGTGTGCAGTCCGCTTTAGAACTTCACGCAACAATTCACGACGAATGTTGTGCTCCGAGACAATTGTGTGTGCACCAGTGTTACGCGCTTTCGGCACCGACGCCCAGATCACCATCCTGCCCTGGCTTACAGAGGGGACAAACCTCTGAGCCCTACGTCCTGTGAAGACTCGTGGACGTCCAGCCATTTAGCACCTAGTGGTTATTCCACTGTCTTTCTATCTCTTTCCATAGACGCTCACCACAGTAGCATGTCAACATTCGACCAGCCTTGACGTTTTAGAGATACTCGTTCACAGGCTCTGCATAATAATAACACAGGCCAAACGATAGAAGAATTGGAAAAACTTTTTTCCTGAAAGTACCTTATTCTTATGTTTTTCAGGCTGCGAAATCCAAATATGATACTTAAAAAACTGTATCACCCGTCATTTCTTCACATTTACAGTTAAATTTATTAAATTAAGCGATTTTCTTAAAGAATTTAACAGCTGTTACATAGTTAAACTAATTTAAAAAGGAGGTGTAATGAATGTAGATGACGTTGGTAGCACTGCTATTCTATTTTTGTGTTAACAGGTGGTGTTGCGTTTACCGTCAACCTAACCTCACTTTCAAGTTTCTGTACTTGTGCTCAGTGCAATGTCTAATCGTGGTTGTAAAATCTCTGCTGGCAGTTTTTGTTATATTTGTGGTGAATTTGTGATTAAAGAACATCAAATAAACATTACAGACTTTGTGAAAAAGGTTTACCTATCATACTTTGGATCTAAACTTGGTGATCAGGATAAATCTTCGGCACCGCGTAAGGTTTTTTATGTGATTGTTGAAGATCTGAGAAAATGGTCCAAAAGGGAGAAAAAGACCCAGAATATGTTTCTATTACAGCTACAATGTTAAAGAAGTTTAAAACTTTACGATGTTTAATGAGCCTGAAAGTTCACTTTTTGAACTGTCACCTTGATTACTTCCCAGACAATATGGGAGATGTCAGTGAGGAGCAAGGAGAACGGTTTGATCAGGACATTAAAGTGATGGAGAAACGCTACCAAGGCCGCTGGAACACCAACATGATGGGGACTACTGTTGGTCACTTCGCTGAGAAGTTCAGCAAGCGACTCATCGTAGAAAAATCTACACAAGAAGCTTCAGAGAAGAAGGAGAAAGAAAATACAAAGTTAGCATATTGATCGAAAACTATGGGTGATACAAAAAGATTAAGGCTAGATTTGGATTCAGCTCATAAAAATCTATAAAGATGAGCTATCAAAATAAAAATGTTTCTAAAAAAAATTTTCGTTCGCCTGTTTAATCTGCTTATCTCAATGGATTTTCCCATTTGCAGCCCATATCTCCGCTGTGGTGATCCCCCGTCCGTGTCTGTTCCACTTACATACTTCGGTTGACGCGCCACGTGCCCGTGATGTCATGAGACAGCATCCAACGTCGCGGTGGGCAGGTGTTACAATGTTTTGGCTCCTCAGTGTTTGGGGCCGATTTCGTAATAAATAAGTAGGAATGTGGTTGTAAATCAATTAACCTGTTTCCCAGTAACAGGTTGAAAAAACAGGTACATCTATTATACAGATAGCAAAATAGTAAATCCGTTTTCAACAACGTGGGTTGAACTACAACTTGATGGTTAAACCCAGCTTTCTGAGCGGAAGAAAATAAAAAGGGTTTCGTTATGTTTTAGGCATTTCGTCTCTATCATCACTACTTTTATTAGATTATCATCTTCGTAGTAATCAGACATTTGAGATCAAATTGCCTTACAGAGATTCATTTTGGACTTTTTCATGCATTATAGCCGCCAGCGATACGCATGCATGATGCTCTTACACACTTCGTAATCTGACCTTTACATTATGTTGTCGTCTGGTACTTATAATAGTCTTGGAATGCAGTAAATCATCTTGATTGCTGCACATACAATCAATTAACTTTGTCACAAACCTCATTCAGTTTCATTTCACATTCCCTATATTCAAAATGACGCTTACCACTGTATTCCGTTTTCTTCTCTTGCCTAATAATTCGCAACGTGGTTATCTCCATTGCTCTCTGAACAAGCGACAGTTTTCTGAGAGCTTTCTGTGTGAGGCAAGTGACTTAATTGAATCAGGCAAAAATAGGAAGACACAATGATCGCAAGCTTCCAGTTTCAGACACATACGAGTGGCAAGCTTTGTCTGGAAAACCATTTAGTTTTATCAAATGTACTGCAGGCCATTTATTTCTTTTGCTGCCCAAGTAGTCTCACAAGAGACCACACGGTGATCGTAATTTTGCAGTCTTTTCGTATTTGTGGTACGTTGTCAGTATTCCAAAGCATATCGATGCAACTCTCAACATATCTAGAGAAAATCTGAAGATTTCCGGCCACATTTAATAAACTAAAGCAAGGTCGATTGCTCGACAGCGAGTATAGCGCTGTGGCAGAATGCTCGCGTGCCACGCGAATTATATGGGCTCGTTTCCAAGTGGATGTAATTTCTTTTTAACAGGGGCACATGTTCTACGAGCATTTCCATGTCATGAGAAATACGTAAAGACCAAAAATATATCGGTAGCTCTCGAAACTGGTAAACGCTGGATTCAGTCACGTTCCGGTCTTTTTTTTTTCTATTTTTTCACATTCAGTTCGGAAAACTATGGGAGACTTGCCGCGAAACTTTCTGAAACAGAGATTGGAAATGGAGGTACAACAACTGTAAAGTTCAGTGTTTATTTATCACAAAAAGTAATTTTTCAAAATAAAATCTTCAATGTATCAAATAAACAAATAAAAAACTGTTCAAAAATAAATACTGTGAAAAACTATTGCTCAGTATCGGACAAGTGACAAAGTCATTAATTACGACTGTAGTTATTTATTTTTGGCTAAAAAATAATACTTTTGATGTATTTATAAGCCAGTCTGAACAAACAGAACGTAAGAAAGATAAATGCGTATTGTTTATGCCTGGCAGTTGTCACACTTATAGTAAAGGATATTTCCTTTGTCTGTGCAAGTCACATGGGCGCGCCCCTTTCGTGATGTGCACTGAAGCACAATCTTCATTTGTTGATTCCCTGCAAATAATACACTGTGTAGTGCTTTCTTCTTCATTAGTGTCAATTTTAGAACTCCTGTTCTGTGCAATATTAGTCGGGGAACGAAGTTTTCGATTTATTTTCATTTTCTTTTGTTTCTTTTTCTGGTTACCCTCCTGACCGTGTTTTTGCGTTTTCTTTTATCTTAAGGCAGCTTTTGCAAGCTTCTCTTCAGCTTTTTCAAAATTTCTTCTCCATTAGAGGGGCTGTCAGTTAACATTTCACTTTTCACTTCTTCTATTTCTACTGACAATTTTCTTTCTCGTTTTCTCTGACAATGGAGAAATTTTGTCTTTGACTGTTTGGAATAAGGTAGAAATGCAGCTTCGATGTCCTTCAAAGTACCCAGAAGTGCTCGGAGGAGAAACAGGAGCAGAATCTACCACGGAAAGACTAGTTGTCGCAAATCGGGGCAAGGCGGCATCTGACAGAGCACGACGGCATTGGATCAGTAGCTGGCGCAGAAGGAGTTGCAACTACAGCAGGTCGTTCTTCTGAAGAAGCATTTAGGCACCAGAACCGTCGGATGTGAAAGAAGTGTCGGATGTTCCTCAGGGAAGTGACTTGCAGCTAGGAATTCTAAATCTGTAAAGATGTCTTTCTTTAATGTGTGGAGCCCAGTGGACGAAAACGAAGACGTTGCAAGGTCCATCCTGCAAATAGCGTTGAAACCAGTCGCAAACAAACGAGCAATGTTCCTTTGAGTTATTTTAAGAGGTCTATATTTGGTGCCTCCATCTAGCCACACGATTCATTGTAAGCTGCTTAGAAGGCTCTCATTACGGCACAGTCCACTGGCTCAAGTTTGTGGGTAGTATGAGAAGGAATGCTTATCATGTGCGTATTTTTGTTTCTTGCGTACACAGTCACTTGAAGTTCCCTGTGTGAGCGGTAACCATCTAAAATTATGAGGGCAGAACTTTCCTTTTTAGGCGAAGCAAAAATGTATTTTAAGTGCTCCACCCACTTTGTTCACAATCAAAGGTATTCTCCTCTAGAGCATCTTTCTTTAGCTCCTCAGCCACTTTCGTTCTTCCTGATACAAATAAAATTGGTAGGAACACATAACGTTTAGTGTCGAATATTAGCAACACAGTCATATCTGATCTTCTTTTAGTAACTTGTTTTTCGCCTTTCTGGGAAAAATCATTGTATAATTTTCATGAACCACTGACACACCAATTTCGTCACAGCTGAAGATTTCTGAGTGATATTTAGTTAACTTTGCCTCATCCTTGCCAAGTCAACTTGTTCTTTGTTGAAACCGACAGACCACTAGATACACGTTGATTGATGTTTTCGCACAGAGATTTTAGGATGGCGGAGTATAAATTCATGGTAAAATTTATCACCTGTTGTCTTTTTCCTTTATTGAATTAGCGCGGAATTTTAAGTTGTTCAGCCATTTCAGATACAAATCTTAATAATTCTTATCTAGATCTACCAAATCATCTGCTAAGCTTGTTTCTAATTCTTCTGAAGAGGTGCGCTTCAAATGACCAGTCTGGGGCTTCGTTTCAACAAAAAATGGTTCAAAACGGCCCTGAGCACTGTGGGACTTAACGTCTGAGGTGATCAGTGCACTAGAACTTAGAACTACTTAAACCTAACTAACCTAAGGACATCACACACATCCATGCCTGAGGCAGGATTCGAACCTTCGACCGTAGCAGCGGCGCGTTTCAGGACTGAAGCGCCTAGAACCGCTCTGCCTCATCGGCCGGCTCTTTTCAATATCACGTTTTCTTAAAAAGCTTTGTTCTATGTGCCAAAGTGATTTTTGGGACAGAAAAATGAATCGAGGCTTGTTTTATTTCCGTTTTGTCAGATAGGACTTGCTCAATAGCAATCTTCATCTTATCCTCGGACCAAATTCCCCTTTTTTCTGTTTATCCATAGTGTGAAATGTGCCTCGACCGGGAAAAATGGTATCAGTGTGCTTTACAGTCGTACCAATACTGTAGTTTAGGTGTCCCGTCCTAAGCAAGTGATGTCTGTCCAGTAACGGGCGAATGAGATGGGGAAGAATACAAATTTATCATCATGAACTAACATTTTAAACCGAAATTTAGTTACCTCCATCTGTTCACAATGCAAGAGGTATTATCACAAAAAGTACTGCTCGCGTTCTACTCACCTAGTCTCGTTTAATATAGCATGAAACCTTACAACTGGAAGCTGCCACTCGAGACAAACACATCTCCCACTCACTACTCGGACAACACTGGCGCATAATTGGTGAAACCTTATTATGACCTTGAGTGACAAAGAACTTCGCGCACAACAGTGCCTCTGCCCGCCATCTATCGGAGTTTTCGAGAAACACGCTCTGACTAGTACTGTACAAGTTTCCCCTGTGGCGTTTACATATAAAATCCACCCATACGAGGTGCGGCTACAAAAAAACCGGACTGATGCTGGAAAAAACATTTATTTACAATTATTTACAATTTCACGTTATCTCCTTCAATGTACTCTCCTCCTCGGTCTCTACACCGCTCCATACGAATTTTCCAGTGTTCATAGCAATGCTGCAGATCATTTTCGGTAAGTCCATACATTACTTCCGTCGCTTTTTCTTTTACTGCTTCAACAGTCTCAAATCTAGTTCCTTTCAAAGCTGACTTGACTTTAGGGAAAAGAAAAAAGTCACAGGGGGCCAAATCAGGTGAGTAGGGTGGATGATCTAAGATGGGAATGTTGTGTTTTGCCAAAAACGTCTTCACTGACAACGCACTGTGAGCTGGGGCATTGTCTTGGTGAAAGATCCATGACTTTTTTTCTCCACAAATCGTTCCGTTTTCTCCGTAGTCGCTCACGTAGGGTAGCCAGGACGCTAATGTAGTAATGCTGATTCACTGTTTGTCCCTCTGGTACCCAATCAATGTGCACAATCCCTTTGATGTCAAAAAAATCATCATTGTCTTGAATTTCGATTTTGACATTCGTGCTTTTTTTGTCGTGGAGAACCAGGAGTTTTCCAATGCATCGATTGGCGTTTAGTTTCGGGATCATAAGTAAAAAACCACAATTCATCGCAAGTAATAACATTTTGTAAGAAGGTGGGATCACTTTCAATGTTTTCCAGGATGTCAGAACAAATCATTCTTCGGCGTTCCTTCTGTTCAATTGTGAGACACATTGGAACCATTTTTGAACACACTTTGTTCATGTTGAAACTTTCATGAAGAATCTGCCTAACACTTTCCTTGTCAACTCCTGTTAACTCAGACACTGCTCTGATTGTTAAACGGCGATCTTGTCGAACAAGTTTACCGATTTTTTCAATGTTTGCATCAGTTTTTGCTGACAACGGTCTGCCAGTGCGAGTGTCATCACTGGTGTCTTCGCGGCCATCTTTAAATCGTTGAAACCACTCAAACACTTGTGTTCGCGATAAACAATCATCGCTGTACACTTGTTGTAACATTACAAACGTTTCACTTGCAGATTTTCCTAGTTTGAAACAAAATTTGATGTTAACACGCTGTTCTTTCTGTACACTCAACATTTTCCGACGCACAGACAAAACGTCAACTACTTAAAACAGACGCCACGGGCAGACTGAGTGCAGGAGGCAGATGAAAATCGAGCAGTAGGCGGAGCGAGAGTCACGTGACAGGCCACGCGACTTTCAGCCTTATTGCATTCGTTTTATTGTTTCACCAGTACTAGTCCGGTTTTTTTCTAGCCACACCTCGTATATTCTAATTGACAGATATCTGTCATTTATACAAAAAAACACATCTTATTTCTAGTAGAATATCACACACAAAATCCAGCTTTCGTTGCAAATATAATTTCTGAATTACCGATATATTACAGTATACAGTTTATGAAAGATCTTAAATAAAAAAAACTTTACAATTTAAATGTCTTGCCGTCTGTATGGTCTTACGCTTCGCAGAAATGCTCGTAGAATGTACAAGTTTCTTTAAAAATTTAAATCTACTGGGAATCGATACCACATCACTCCTCGAACACCCGACAAGTGATTCAGTTTCCGAAATGGTCGTGCCGAGCCTCCGGGCCATCGCAGTCTGCCCCCCCCTGTCAGACTCCGATGGATCGTACGCCTTCCCCATTCGGCGCGCGTACAGTAAGATCGCTGACACTGCATGCATTGGCATGTGTCTGACTGGTAGCCATGACACTGCTATTGCCTGGATGGGTTTACATACGTAGTCGGTCGGTAGTCATAATCAGTGTATATTCTATCTTATTAACCTTCTCTGTCTCAGAAACGTCTTACTTGCTACTGCTAATCTGTGTTTTATGTCATCTTTACGTCGGCCAACGTCAACTTTTTTTCCTATCAAGATACCAAAAGTTATCTATCACTTTTCGTGCTTGATTTTTTCTAATCCTATTTAGTCACGATCACCTTATTTACACTACTGGCCACTAAAATTGCTACGCCACGAAGATTTAATCGACAGGAAGAAGATGCTGTCATATGCAAATGATAAGCTTTTAAGAGCATTCACACAAGGTTGGCGCCGGTGGCGACACCTACAACGTGCTGACATGAGGAAAGTTTCCAACCAAATTACTCATACACAAACAGCAGTTGCCGGCGTTGCCTGGCGAAACGTTGTTGTGATGCCACGTGTAAGGGAAGAAATGCATACCATCACGTTACCGACTTTGATAAAGGTCGGATTGTAGCCTATAGCGATTGCCGTTTATCGTATCGCGACATTGCTGCTCGTGTTGGTCGAGATCCAGTGATCTAGAATATGGAATCGGTGGGTTCAGGAGAGAAATACGGAACGCCGTGCTCGATCCCAACGGCCTCGTATCACTAGCAGTCGAGATGACAGGCATCTTATCCGCATGGCTATAACGGATCGTGCAGCCACGTCTCGATCGCAGGGTCAACAGATGGGACGTTTGCAAGACAATAACCATCAGCACGAACAGTTCGACGACGTTTGCAGCAGCATGGACTATCAGCTCGGAGACCATGGCTGCGGTTACCCTTGACGCTGCATCACAGACAGGAGCGCCTGCGATGGTCCACTCAACGACGAACCTGGGTGCACGAATGGAAAACCGTCAGTTTTTTCGATGAATCCAGGTTCTGTTTACAGCATCACGATGTTCGCATCTGTGTTTGGCGACATCGCGGTGAACGCACATTGGAGGCGTCTATTCGTCATCGCCATACTGGCGTATCAAACGGCGTGATGGTATGCGGTGCCATTGGTTACACGTCTCGGTCACCTCTTGTTCGCATTGACGGCACTTTGAACAGTGGACGTTACATTTCAGATGTGTTACGACCCGTGGCTCTACCCTTCATTCGATCCCTGTGAAACCTGAAATTTCAGCAGGATAATGCACGACCGCATGTTGCAGGTCCTGTACGGGCCTTTCTGGATACAGAAAATGTTCTACTGCTGCCCTGGCCAGCACATTCTCCAGATCTCTCACCAATTGAAAATGGCTGGTCTTGGTGGCCGAACAACTGGCTCGTCACAATATGCCAGTCACTACTCTTGATAAACTGTGGTATCATGTTGAAGCTGCAAGGACAGCTGTACCTGAACACGCCATTCAAGCTCTGTTTGACTCAATGCCCAGGCGTATCAAGGCCGTTATTACGGCCAGATGTGGTTGTTCTGAGAACTGATTTCTCCGGATCTATGCACCCAAATTGCGTGAAAATGTAATCAGATGTCAGTTCTAGTGTAATATATTTGTCCGATGATTTCCCCCTTTTATCATCTGCATTTCCTCTTGGTGTAGGAATTTTAGTGGCCAGCAGTGTAATTCGAGTACATTCCATCACAAGCCGTCGCTTGCTTTAATCATGAGTATGTGTCTGAATGATGTTAAATATAATTATTTTTGTGTAAAGAAAGGTAATATCTTCTCAATAACCTTCAGGTGATGAACACCCCACTTAATTTTTATATACGTATTAGCGAATTTACTCATGGTACTTCCATTTCCTACGCCTGTCGTCACTTTCAGAACATAAATTAAGAATCAAATTAATTATTTTAATAAGATTGAACCTTAAATTCCTCGTGTATCCATGTATCACCACAATAAGATAAAAAAAGTGAGCAGCTGAGCGATTGTGAATGACAATAATGTCTTATTTAAGTTAATAAAATAATGACAAATTTTACTAATCCTTCTGTAACTACAACTAGCGGATAAATGGAAAAATCTTACACAAAAATGACAACTGAAAATCAGAAAAAGAATCGTGTTCGATTGTCAAAGCATACATTCGGGTGGAACCTACACAGATTCTCCCCTTAATTAATCCTTTTTATAACGCAATCTCTGTTAACATGAATCCACTGAGAGGCTCAACTGCGTTCAAATGACCACGTATACCTCAAACTATGGTTCACCTGAGTACAGTGAACTGTGAATATCCTTTAACAACCATACGCCGATGCAGCAATCCTTTACCTTTCACCTTGATTCAGGCAGCAGCAGAAAACGGCGCACTGCAATCGAGGAGCGGTGTGCTGCAATATCTGTAATGTTCTGACGGTTCTGCGAAAATTTTCAAACTACGCGTCCTGGGGCTCTGCTTATCAGAACGCGAGAAACTTCCCTCTCAGAGCCCTGAAATAAAGGCAGATTTCAGTGTGAGGTGCACCTGTTCGCTGGTCTGGCCAGACCAATTCGACCCACAGGCACGACGGTTCATACTTGATTGTCAAATGTCAGACGGCCGACTCAGTAAGAGTAACTTCATCCACGTGATACACAGCATGTCTGCGATGATATGCAGTTCTGTTGTCGGTAAAGTTGGAAACTGCCACCTTCTCTTAGTGCACCTCAAGATACAGGCCACAAATCTCATCCATTAGGGAAGAACCTGAAGTTCTCCACCACGGTAGGACCAGAAGACAAAGAAGACAAAGAATCACAACCACTTTATTCCAAGTGTCGGTATAGACGCCGAATTAGCAAAGTCCAAACGACCCCGACATTTCAAAAACCAGTCGTTTTATCCTCTACTCAGTGAATCTCTTCTTGACTGTTCTGTTGGTCTGGTAGCGAATCCAGACTCATCATCAGGGTTCCCACGCTGGGGGAGCAAGCCTCCAGTGTGCGTAGCCTGAAAGGAACCAATCAGTGACTCCAAATCTCTCTTGTCTGAAAAAAGAATATTTTTGGTTGGGGAGGCGTCGTCATGGTAAGCATGTCCATGTTTTGGTAAAAAACCATCTCCCTAGATGGGACCACAGTCTCTCATTTACGGAGAGATCTAGTCGTACCGTTAAGCGCTGTTGGGCGTGGCCGCCACTTGGCTGGGCGACCATCCAGCCGCCATGCGCTGTTGCCATTTTTCGGGGTGCACTCAGCCTCGTGATGCCAATTGAGGAGTTACTCGACCGAATTGTATCGGCTTCGGTCAAGAATACCATCCTAACGACCGGGAGAGCGGTGTGCTGACCCCACGCACCTCCTATCCTCCTCTGAGGATGATACGGCGGTCGGATGGTCCCGGTAGGCCACTCGTGGCCTGAAGACATACTGCTTTAGTCGTACCTGACTGACCATTTCCTGTTTCTGAAAGAAAGCTGTTAAGCTTCCCAGACAGTCGTGCCTGTGAAATACACTCCTGGAAATGGAAAAAAGAACACATTGACACCGGTGTGTCAGACCCACCATACTTGCTCCGGACACTGCGAGAGGGCTGTACAAGCAATGATCACTCGCACGGCACAGCGGACACACCAGGAACCGCGGTGTTGGCCGTCGAATGGCGCTAGCTGCGCAGCATTTGTGCACCGCCGCCGTCAGTGTCAGCCAGTTTGCCGTGGCATACGGAGCTCCATCGCAGTCTTTAACACTGGTAGCATGCCGCGACAGCGAGGACGTGAACCGTATGTGCAGTTGACGGACTTTGAGCGAGGGCGTATAGTGGGCATGCGGGAGGCCGGGTGGACGTACCGCCGAATTGCTCAACACGTGGGGCGTGAGGTCTCCACAGTACATCGATGTTGTCGCCCGTGCTCGGCGGAAGGTGCACGTGCCCGTCGACCTGGGACCGGACCGCAGCGACGCACGGATGCACGTCAAGACCGTAGGATCCTACGCAGTGCCGTAGGGGACCGCACCGCCACTTCCCAGCAAATTAGGGACACTGTTGCTCCTGGGGTATCGGCGAGGACCATTCGCAACCGTCTCCATGAAGCTGCGCTACGGTCCCGCACACCGTTAGGCCGTCTTCCGCTCACGCCCCAACATCGTGCAGCCCGCCTCCAGTGGTGTCGCGACAGGCGTGAATGGAGGGACGAATGGAGACGTGTCGTCTTCAGCGATGAGAGTCGCTTCTGCCTTGGTGCCAGTGATGGTCGTATGCGTGTTTGGCGCCGTGCAGGTGAGCGCCACAATCAGGACTGCATACGACCGAGGCACACAGGGCCAACACCCGGCAGCATGGTGTGGGGAGCGATCTCCTACACTGGCCGTACACCACTGGTGATCGTCGAGGGGACACTGAATAGTGCACGGTACATCCAAACCGTCATCGAACCCATCGTTCTACCATTCCTAGACCGGCAAGGGAACTTGCTGTTCCAACAGGACAATGCACGTCCGCATGTATCCCGTGCCACCCAACGTGCTCTAGAAGGTGCAAGTCAACTACCCTGGCCAGCAAGATCTCCAGATCTGTCCCCCATTGAGCATGTTTGGGACTGGATGAAGCGTCGTCTCACGCGGTCTGCACGTCCAGCACGAACGCTGGTCCAACAGAGGCGCCAGGTGGAAATGGCATGGCAAGCCGTTCCACAGGACTATATCCAGCATCTCTACGATCGTCTCCATGGGAGAATAGCAGCCTGCATTGCTGCGAAAGGTGGATATACACTGTACTAGTGCCGACATTGTGCATGCTCTGTTGCCTGTGTCTATGTGCCTGCGGTTCTGTCAGTGTGATCATGTGATGTATCTGACCCCAGGAATGTGTCAATAAAGTTTCCCCTTCCTGGGACAATGAATTCACGGTGTTCTTATTTCAATTTCCAGGAGTGTATGTTTTCGCCACTCGCCAAGAGAACCTGGCGGCTTCCTGGCATCAGGGCGGGTGCATTCATGATTCCACTAACCACACACACCAGCCAATCTATCCGTACTGCTCCAGCTTCTAAAGTAAGAATGAACGAAGTTTTATGACCTTCCGAACATTTGCACAGCAGTCTCTCTTAAATGACTTTCTTCACCCACTTTCTGCCAACTGGTCACCTCCACAACAGACTGCCACCTGACCTAGGTAAAATGTTTTGGAACTGGTGCCCTTCTCTCCGACCCTTAAACGAGATGGAGGAGAGAGCTTCGACCAGAAGTCTCTCTGCAGGGAGCGCTGTTTCCCGGAATTACCCTCACTGCCGGGTCTCTTCACTCCGCATTTATTTCCCCCAGTTACTGTTCTCGATCGCCTCCACTGCAACCTATCGGCTACAAGTTCTGTACAAGGTACACATGCGGGTATAAAAACACTCTTCCCACGATTTCCTCGTGTAAAAAAGTCCTAAACCATATATACCAAACGTAGTACTGGGGAACACCGAGATCATGACCTAAAACATGAACGTTAATCTGACTGGCAAACTTGTTAAAGTGATTGAGCGGTGTGTTACCTCTCACCATTACCCGGAATTCAATTTTGGTTTGTATTAATTTTATCATCTATTTTTGAGAGACTGTTTATTCCACTCATTTGATCTTCCTAGTATTCTGCCGTCTCTGATGGAATTACGAGTCGTCAGCAAACCTAAACCCTTTACTTGGCAACATTGCTCTCATGCAACATGAAAATAGCAGACCGTGTTCTGTAACATGTTTCGAGTTGCGTCCTTGGATTGGTAACGGTGCTTGCAAGTAATGTTTAAGCTCTCCTATACAGCGATATTCTACTGTCTGTCGTGAAAAGTTTCTGAATAGTGTGCATCGTTAGCAAACATGTTGCAAGGTTATGTGGGCATTAGTTACCGGTGTACCAGTGATCCTGTTTCTTTTTTTTATTGTGCGACGAAAACTGCTTATAAATGGGAAGAGGAAGTCTTGAGTGTGAGTCATTATACAAATGTATTAGTGAATTCCTACCTGGGATATTGCAAATGGACTTACGTTTTCTGGGAAGAGGAAGGTTGACTTTCAGTATTGGATGGACAACAATAGCAGAAGAAAAAGTAAGCGCGAGCCCTTTTGCCAGTGAATGAAACTCAGTATGACAGTTTTGGTCCATGGCCAGAGTATGAACCAAAAACGGAGATGTAGACTTTGCCCTAAGGGATGGTTGACTTTAAAATGCACAAAATGTGGAATTATTCTGCGTTTTGTAGCCAAAATGAATTTTTAAAGACATATCACATGTTGTTGTTGTTGTGGTCTTCAGTCCTGAGACTGGTTTGATGCAGCTCTCCATGCTACTCTATCCTGTGCAAGCTTCTTCATCCCCCAGTACTTACTGCAACCTACATCCTTTTGAATCTGCTTAGTGTATTCATCTCTTGGTCTCCCTCTACGATTTTTACCCTCCACGCTGCCCTCCAATGCTAAATTGGTGATCCCTTAATGCCTCAGAACATGTCCTACTAACCGGTCCCTTCTTTTTGTCAAGTTGTGCCACAAACTTCTCTTCTCCCCAATACTATTCAATACCTCCTCATTAGTTACATGATCTACCCACCTAATCTTCAACATTCTTCTGTAGCACCACATTTCGAAAGCTTCTATTCTCTTCTTGTCCAAACTATTTATTGTCCATGTTTCACTTCCATACATGGCTACACTCCATACAAATACTTTCAGAAACGACTTCCTGACACTTACATCTATACTCGATGTTAACAAATTTCTCTTCTTCAGAAACGCTTTCCTTGCCATTGCCAGTCTACATTTTATATCCTCTCTACTTCGACCATCATCAGTTATTTTGCTCCCCAAATAGCAAAACTCCTTTACTACTTTAAGTGTCTCATTTCCTAATGTAATTCCCTCAGCATCACCCGACTTAATTCGACTACATGTAACAGTTCAAAATGCAACCACAGGAGCAAAGCTGTAGTAATTTTATTGTAGCATCCATCCACCTCTTGCGGCCATGGTACGTATAGGTAACAATGTATGTAAAATTGTCACATGACCATAAACATCTAGTTTAAGTGGCATAATACTTTTTCGTCATAATATTTAAGTGAGTTCCAAATCAAGGGTCAATGTCTCTCCATAAAATTTAACTCCCTTTCCAAATTTCTCCTTGGTTTCTTTTACTGCCTGTCGAATCTACTGATAGATTTGGGAGACGCTAAAACCCTCTCACAGTCCCGTCTCAACGGCTAGTAACCTATCACGTCCTTGGAAGCTTGCAGTCAGCAGTGTAATTTGTTTTACTCGTTTCAAAAAAAGGAGCGCGATATCGGTGGTGCTAGTTACCGTACAGTGCGTAGAAGGGACGGATAACCAAGTAGCATGTAGTAAAGCAAGATATCAAATGACAATGATGTAGCCGAGACGTCGCTCGTTATGTCTCCATAACTGGCAGTTGCCAACAACGGCGTATTTTGGTTTCCAAGTGAGCGTCCGTCTGACACAACAGCGGCTGTATATCGTGTATGTGCGATGAAATGGGACGGCGAATTACGTTATTATGTAATGAACTCTGATTCTGTTTCAACTGCAATTTTCTCCACAAATATTTACACATGATTCGTACGGCCTCAAAGTTCTGAGTAATTGGAAAGAACTCGTTTATTATCGCTTCACCCAGGCTAATGGAACGAACCTTTGTGCTACATACGAGAAATAAATGTAACACCGAGAGGCGAGATCAGTATTAATAATTACTGGGAATGGGCTTACGTCAACAGCCTCAGGATGAGCGTCCAGTCAAACTGGGAACAGCGAACACAGAATTAACAAATAATTCCGTGTAGTAGTAGATAGCTATTAAGTGACACAACGCAAGTGCTGCCCTGCCGGTTTTCCTTTATTAGTCAACGATAGCTATGCAGCTTATATTCTGTACCGCTCGGTTCTGTCTCGGGTCTATTTTGCCGGCAGTTTTAGTTGTACGTTAACACTGCCGCACAGTAGTATGGATAGGTTTACTGATGAGCAACCAGACCTCGGCGCTTTCGCAGAGAAGATTTGTTGCCGGTACCTAGTGACTCTAATTCACATCTAACATACACTGTTAATTGAACATTGCCGTAAGTGTAACACAACAGTATAAACTTATATTTTTGCAATTCTGCAGCAATTTTTCCAATGCAAACTGAAGCAATTGGTAAATTACGGATTAAAAATTCCACTATTAAAAGTTATAGGAATTTTGCACTTTCATTCTTTCCGCTCAGTTTAATAGGTAGCACATATTTTTTGAAGTTGCAACAATACAATAATCTACTTCGAACTGCACTCAGTAAAAGCTTTTAAAGTTCTCGGCTATTACATTAAATGGAAATGAATTGTTCTTTTTCTTTTAATACACTCCTGGAAATTGAAATAAGAACACCGTGAATTCATTGTCCCAGGAAGGGGAAACTTTATTGACACATTCCTGGGGTCAGATATATCACATGATCACACTGACAGAACCACAGGCACATAGACAAAGGCAACAGAGCATGCACAATGTCGGCACTAGTACAGTGTATATCCACCTTTAGCAGCAATGCAGGCTGCTATTCTCCCATGGAGACGATCGTAGAGATGCTGGATGTAGTCCTGTGGAACGGCTTGCCATGCCATTTCCACCTGGCGCCTCAGTTGGACCAGCGTTCGTGCTGGACGTGCAGACCGCGTGAGACGACGCTTCATCCAGTCCCAAACATGCTCAATGGGGGACAGATCCGGAGATCTTGCTGGCCAGGGTAGTTGACTTACACATTCTAGAGCACGTTGGGTGGCACGGGATACATGCGGACGTGCATTGTCCTGTTGGAACAGCAAGTTCCCTTGCCGGTCTAGGAATGGTAGAACGATGGGTTCGATGACGGTTTGGATGTACCGTGCACTATTCAGTGTCCCCTCGACGATCACCAGTGGTGTACGGCCAGTGTAGGAGATCGCTCCCCACACCATGATACCGGGTGTTGGCCCTGTGTGCCTCGGTCGTATGCAGTCCTGATTGTGGCGCTCACCTGCACGGCGCCAAACACGCATACGACCATCATTGGCACCAAGGCAGAAGCGACTCTCATCGCTGAAGACGACACGTCTCCATTCGTCCCTCCATTCACGCCTGTCGCGATACCACTGGAGGCGGGCTGCACGATGTTGGGGCGTGAGCGGAAGGCGGCCTAACGGTGTGCGGGACCGTAGCCCAGCTTCATGGAGACGGTTGCGAATGGTCCTCGCCGATACCCCAGGAGCAACAGTGTCCCTAATTTGCTGGGAAGTGGCGGTGCGGTCCCCTACGGCACTGCGTAGGATCCTACGGTCTTGGCGTGCGTCCGTGCGTCGCTGCGGTCCGGTCCCAGGTCGACGGGCACGTGCACCTTCCGCCGACCACTGGCGACAACATCGATGTACTGTGGAGACCTCACGCCCCACGTGTTGAGCAATTCTGCGGTACGTCCACCCGGCCTCCCGCATGCCCACTATGCGCCCTCGCTCAAAGTCCGTCAACTGCACATACGGTTCACGTCCACGCTGTTGCGGCATGCTACCAGTGTTAAAGACTGCGATGGAGCTCCGTATGCCACGGCAAACTGGCTGACACTGACGGCGGCGGTGCACAAATGCTGCGCAGCTAGCGCCATTCGACGGCCAACACCGCGGTTCCTGGTGTGTCCGCTGTGCCGTGCGTGTGATCATTGCTTGTACAGCCCTCTCGCAGTGTCCGGAGCAAGTA
This sequence comes from Schistocerca cancellata, assembly GCF_023864275.1. NCBI lineage: Eukaryota > Metazoa > Arthropoda > Insecta > Orthoptera > Acrididae > Schistocerca > Schistocerca cancellata. Next base: position 69,910,804 of record NC_064631.1, read on the forward strand.
TGGTGGGTCTGACACACCGGTGTCAATGTGTTTTTTTTTCCATTTCCAGGAGTGTATTTAGCAGAGGATTAAGATTCAGAAATTTATTTCTGTTACAGAGGAATTCCTATGAAGTACTTAAGAAAAAAAACGACTCACCGCCACGATCATTATATTTACGTCATTAAAGGTCTTATCAGGACTCCAAGATAAGGGTCCTCCTGTCTGACGGGAGTGTGGACAAGTGTTGTCGATCCGGCCCTGCCTGTTGCATTATTCCGTGTTTTGTGTTGTACTTTTTAATGTTCATATTGCAGCCTTTTTCACTGTTGTTGGTGTTCTTTTTCCAGTAACAATGTTGACTTGGGTAAGCCACCGAATGAATCGTAGTTACGTGATTTGTAACGAACTTCCGGAAGGCACAGATTCCTTACATAAAATTGCTCGGAAAACATTCCCAAAGAATCTCCTAAATATTATTGATGAGTTCTGGTTTAGCAGGTACATATAGCGAGATATAGCGGGTCCTGGTGCCAATCCAGATGTCACTCTCATTCAGACTTGCCACTCACATGTTCTTCAATATATTCTGCATGGTCGTCAATTGGTTAGCAGTCAACAGTGTAGTAAATTAGGAAGGCGTAATCTATCTGTTCACCTACGTCTACTGTTCCCAAACAATCGTGCTTGAAAGAAAAGCGAGAGGTCTATCACCTGAATTTTTCAAAATCAAAATTTTACTGCCTGTAGTATACTCTAGCATCTTTCAACCAACGAATACGAGGATTACTGATCTGTAATTTTTGCCTAAAAGACTCATAAAGAATTCGTGGTGATGGGACAATTTACAAAACGATAAGCTGCCCTACACATGTGTATACTGTTCCTATTTTCTACAGTTTCTATTCATGAATATTGTTCATGAGCGGTTACGAAACATTTATTTCTGTATGCACGCTGCAGGATGAGATTTACTCCCCTAAAGTTAGCACTCATATTCCTTAGTTACCTTGGATGATGGGACCCGTAACACATGTCATAGTAAATCTGCATGAACTCTACTGAGTCGTTCTTGAAACCACAATAATGATGTAAACGAATAACTGTTTAAACGTGGAGTCAGAATTATCCGTTTATACCGTATTTTTTTATCACACTATCTGTGCTGTAATCAAAATGTCGTGCTAATCATTATGAATTTCTGAGATTTTAACAAGATTAGTGAGATCTTTTTTGAAAATATTTGAGAGTTTGATACTTCTGTCCTCATAGCTGCTTCTACTGATAGGATATGATACTTCTTTTCTTTTCTTTGGTCAGATATCACAAAATTAACACTGCTAAATTCGGTTACCGGTTTCGACGACCGAGTGGTCACCGATGGAAGTTCTGTAGATGTAAAGATAAGAATCGTTGTACAGCGCCTGACAAAAAGAAAAAAAACACACAGGATAAATGATCGGATGTCAGTGTAACTTCATACGTCTACACAACAGCAGCAGGTGTGTTAATGATACCGGATGCAATTCTCTGCGACAGTATAACAGCCACCAGGGTTCATAAGTGTTGTCCGCGCTTAGCTTTGTTAGCAGGCGTCGTAAAGTACACTGATCTATGAAACTTCCTTGCAGATTAAAACTGTGCGCCGGACCGAGACTCCAACTCGGGACCTTTGCCTTTCGCGGGCAAGTGCTCTACCAAATGGGCTACTGAAGCACGACTCACGCCCCGTCCTCCTAGCTTTTACTTCTGCCAGTACCTCGTTTTACTTCCGCTAATATGTTTGGAAGGTAGGAGACGAGGTACTGGCAGAAGTTAAAGCTATGAGGACGGGGCGTGAGTCGTGCTTGGGTAGCCCAGTTGGTAGAGCACTTTCCCGCGAAAGGCAAAAGTCCAGAGTTCGAATCTCGGTCCGGCACACAGTTTTAATCTGCTAGGAAGTTTCATATCAGCGCACACTCCGCTGCAGAGTGAAAATGTCATTCTGGTACACTGATTTACGACCACCCATGTACCATACATATAAACTCGTCCAGGCGATAGTAGCGTCACCTGGCGAGGAATGTCTGCTAGTCAGACACACGCACGGTGCATGTAGTATCAGTGAGCGTGCTGTCCGTATGTAGAAGTTGTATCTGGGAGTACGCATTAGGAGTGATTTAAAATGGAATGATCATATCAAGTTGATCGTCGGTAAAGCAGATGCCAGACTGAGATTCATTGGAAGAATCCTAAGGAAATGCAATCCGAAAACAAAGGAAGTAGGTTACAGTACGCTTGTTCGCCCACTGCTTGAATACTGCTCAGCCGTGTGGGATCCGTACCAGATAGGGTTGATAGAAGATATAGAGAAGATCCAACGGAGAGCAGCGCGCTTCGTTACAGGATCATTTAGTAATCGCGAAAGCGTTACGGAGATCATAGATAAACTCCAGTGGAAGACTCTGCAGGAGAGACGCTCAGTAGCTCGGTACGGGCTTTTGTCGAAGTTTCGAGAACATACCTTCACCGAAGAGTCAAGCAGTATATTGCTCCCTCCTACGTATATCTCGCGAAGAGACCATGAGGATAAAATCAGAGAGATTAGAGCCCACACAGAGGCATACCGACAATCCTTCTTTCCACGAACAATACGAGACTGGAATAGAAGGGAGAACCGATAGAGGTACTCAAGGTACCCTCCGCCACACACCGTCAGGTGGCTTGCGGAGTATGGACGTAGATGTAGATGTAGATGTAGATGTAGAATGGGGAAGTCACGCCATCTATATGAGTTTGGCTGTGTTGGGACGGAGGTTCGGCACGAGCATTTCGAGAACCACACGACTTGTCTGGTGTTCGAGGAGAACTGAGGTGAGTGTCTTCAGCACTTGGCGAAACCAGGATGAAACCACGTCCAGACGTCGTGGGGATGGCCAGCCATTCCTCATTACAAATGTTCGATGTCGTCGGCTGGGCACACTGTTATAAGAGGGTAGGCGGTGAACTGTGGCGGTACTAACATCAAACTTTAATACTGGGGAGAGTAAAAGTGTCCCTCATCACACACTGCAACGAACACTCCTCAGGGAGGGCCTCTGCTGCCGATGACCCACGCATTTGTCGATGTCCGGACCACGACATCGATAACTACGACTCGAATGGGTACGTGACCACGGGCACTCGACGTTGGGACAGTCGCAGAGCTTTCCACGGTCTGATGAATCCAAATATCTTCTCCATCACGCCGATGGGAGGGCACGAACCCGTCGTCTTTCAGGGGAACAGTTCCTTAACACATGTACTGCGGGACAAAGACAAGCTGGCGGTGGCTCCATTATGCTCATTAAGCTCTCTGAACATTCACGTGGGCATCCATAGGTTCAGTGGAGCTCGTGCAAGGCATCGTGGTGGCCAAGGAGTATCGTACACTGGTTGCAGATCAGGTACACCTCTTCAGGACAATCATGTTTCCCTACGGCAATGGCATATTTCAACAAGATAACGCACCATGTCACAAGGCCAGGAGTGCGATGGGGTGGTTCGAGGAACATAGTGGCGAGTTCCCATTGATGTGCTGGCCCTCCAACTCGCCAAATATGAACCTGACAGCGCACATCTGGGATCTCCCAGGAATTACTGGAAACAATGTGTGCAGATGTGGCGCCAACTCGCTCCAGCAACCTACCAAGGCCTCATTGCTTCCACGACACGACGCGTCGCCGCTATTATCCGTGCCAAAGGTGGACATACTGGCTATTTGGTAGGTGAATCATAATGTTGTAATAAATCGGTTTATGTTGTATAAAGGGCGTGATTAAAAATAAAATAAAATAAACTTTACGATTACGTTGAATGAATGTCTGAACTGTGAAATGGGTACTGAACTCGAATTATCGTGTAGTGTGATGCAACTGCAAGCGGTGTGCCCACTTTGAGTTATCGTTGGCAAAATTTTACGCGAAATGATTTGGCAATACAACTCCCAATACCAACAAAGAAATACTTACTGCAAAATACATTCAGCCCCTTAGGCACTGAATCCTATTGCCCTGTTCAAAAATGATAACCATGGTCCCTGAGCACATAACAAATAAATTAAGTTGTCTTACCCCTGAAGTAGCAACGGTGGAACGCAATCTGTTGTGGTCTCTCACAAAGGATTTAAATATGCCAGCTACATTCTCAGCAGTGTGCAGTGCAGGCCATAATACTCGTACTTTGAAATGCACATGAAACTCTTTTGGCTGATAAATGAGAACATTTAAGAAACATCCAGCTTCTTTGAAAATATATATGATCTGGACCGGGAGGTGCTACTAATTATGGTGAATTACTTACACTGAGATTTTTAGGCAAATCATATTGCAAGTTAAGTTTGTCATTTCAGAAACATCTGACAACTGAAGTTACATTATTCACAATTGATTCACAAACTAATCCAACATAGATGCAGACCATCAAATTACATATAGCTCTGTTAACAAATCTTAGAAACATTACAAAAATGAAGTACCTAATTAGCCTTTTTATCAAAACAGTTTACGTACATTCTGGGGTTACTCAACAATTGCAAATTATCAGGCAACTCATCTATACTAACAATCTGGCAGAAACGAAGGTCATAATTATTTAACATGTTTACGTCGCTTGCATGAAGACTTCTGCTACGAAGTTAAACAATATTGACATACGAAAATTAATCTAACACTTGGTGGCTTCGCATAGCACACCACAAAAACTGCCTACTCCATCGTCTTTCCCTCACAGACAGATACCTACAACTGTGCGCCAAGCGCCCTCTTACTCCAACACTATAATAATCACAGACCAGAAGCAGTACTCTGGGTCTGCGGCCTAAACAGTCAGCGATATAAAGCCTATCAAAGACATACGTCGTTTATAAAATCATATTCGGGTGCCACATACAAATGTGCCGCAGGAGAGTCCCTCCACGAGAAAGGCATGGAAATGCTGAGGACTCGTGTGGGACGCCGCTGGCAGTACCTGACAGAGTTGGAAAAGGGCCTTATTGTGGGCGGCTGGTCAAATCGTACAATATCCAGTTTTGAGGGGGATTCGGGTGTGACGCTGCCGCGATGGTAGACTGCGTGGATACGTGAGGATAGGAATATCCATACTGAAGCTTCTCCAGGAATCCCTATGTGCCCTGGAACCCAGCAGAAAATTACATCCTTACCCTGCTGTTGCAAGAGCAGGAGTGCGTCCTGCACCTCTTGCACCATCCGATCTGCTGGAAATGAACTTGACCACCAGACCTGCCCTCTATTTTAACTAATAATGAGGCAAGTGTCGCTAGAGTTTTACGTTTTTGTGTGATGTCTGGCCTTCTTCCCAAAATATTTGGATTGAAGTCTTAATGTGCTGTCCAGTGGTTTGGTCACCCATTATTTATAAGTGGTCACTCAGCCACCGCTAATTATTTTTACCTGTTTGTACTGCTATTTTATTTTTAATTTTATCTCCCTGTTTTGATGTGCTGTGTCCAATCTTGCAATTTAAACAATACCAATTCTCTCACAATTCGGCTCTGAATTGAACTTTCGGAAACGGGCGCTGATAGCCTCGCTGTTGTGCGCCCTAAAACACTAATAATCATCATCATCATCTGAAGCTTCTCGTCGACCACGTCTGACAGCGACGAGGAAGTATGCGGCTGCCAAGGAGGCTTGCTCCATCCCACCTCCTGCTCGCTGTTCCGTCCCCCTGCAGGCCATTACGCCTTTCGTGACTCGGAAGGTCATGCGTTGGTGGGAGGCTCAGTGGCTGGACGTGAGGGATAATAAGTTGCGAGCGGTGAAGGATTCTGTCCGACCATGGCTCACCTCCTTCCGACAACGACGCGCTGAGGAAGTAGCTCTTACACGGCTTAGAATAGGACATTGTCCTTTGACACATGGTTTTCTGTTACGTCGTGAGGAGCCACCAACGTGTCAGACATGTGGGACACAGCTGTCGATACGACATATTTTAACTGAGTGTGTTTTATATGTAGGTTTGAGGGAAGATTTAAATTTACCACCAGACCTGCCCTCTATTTTAACTAATAATGAGGCAAGTGTCGCTAGAGTTTTACGTTTTTGTGTGATGTCTGGCCTTCTTCCCAAAATATTTGGATTGAAGTCTTAATGTGCTGTCCAGTGGTTTGGTCACCCATTATTTGTAAGTGGTCACTCAGCCACCGCTAATTATTTTTACCTGTTTGTACTGCTATTTTACTTTTAATTTTATCTCCCTGTTTTGATGTGCTGTGTCCAATCTTGCAATTTAAACAATACCAATTCTCTCACAATTCGGCTCTGAATTGAACTTTCGGAAACGGGCGCTGATAGCCTCGCTGTTGTGCGCCCTAAAACACTAATAATCATCATCATCATCTGAAGCTTCTCGTCGACCACGTCTGACAGCGACGAGGAAGTATCGCCGTATCGTGCACCAGGTGTATCGTGAGCCCTCGATATCGGCGACTGCCATCCGAGAGCAGGTAGTGGGCTGCCTGCAAGGTTCCGTGTCATCCCGCACCAGTGGTCACAGACGAGCAACAGCCGGATTAGGGAAATACCGTCCCATGCGTAGCCTGCTGTTATCACCACATCACAAGCGTCTGTGTCTGAAGCTGCGATGTTACCAGGAAGCGTGGACTGCTGAACAACGGCATCGCGCTGTTTTCAGCGAGTACTCGCGGTACTGCACTGTCGCTGATGCTCATCGTCCTTGAGTATAGTGGCGACCTGGGTAGAGGTCTCTCACTTCCACAGCGGTGTTACACATGTGGGGAGCCGTCAGGTATGACTTAAGGTCACAGCTGCTAGTGACCGAGAGAACTCTGACTGCACGACGCTACGTCATAGGCAACTTACCTTGTAAGTTGCTTGTCACATATCAGCTTTCAGCTTTTGCTGTTTTCTGTGTTTGCTAAAATGTGGTTATCTTTGCCGTCTTATTCTATGCCCAGTAGTCGAGGTCTGAGGTGGAGACAATCGTTGCTCAGTCGAAATGGGTAGACTCAGCGACATTTCTCGAAAGCACTGTCCCAGGCAGTAGGAGGACGCTAGCTGTAGGTTGCTGCTTTGGTCTAAATCTGTATGTTTTGTTCTGGCACGTGCCTTGCGGAGAATACCGATGCGAAACTTGCAGTGAGATTACATCCTGGTTTCTATTATTATGAGATACGAGTTTCCATTATGGGTGGTAGATTTGAACATGCTATGTACTGTAAGCTGTTCAGTTTAGATTCACATAAACCAAAACTCAGTACATGTAAGACATTCTCGGTTTTCTTGCCGCGTCAGTTGGGATAAAATTTCGTGGTTTCGACGATAGGCTCCATCGTCATCGTCAGGAGCAACTGTGTCTGTCAGTATCTCATAGCATATCTGAATCATTGGAAAGTGGTCGGTCCACATTAATGAGACTACCGTCTGTGTTCGACGTCAACGTACATTAATCACTCATACACTGCAGGTGGCAGCACTAGCAATGGAGGGTACGTAAAGCGTGTCGGGAGGACGCGGAAAACAGTGAAGTTGTCGTCGTAATGATGGAACGGAGCCATTTATTCAACGTACAAAAGTGAATCATGATTGGCTTTCAGGCCATGGGTGGAAGCATTTCCAAAACGGCTAAGTTTGTAAACTATTCGCATGCCGCCACGGCTATACTGTGCATGGCAATATGATGCTCCGAGGTGCACCGTGGGCCGGAGAATAACGATGGTTGCACAGATGTGCATCTACATCTACATCTACATGATTACTCTGCAATTCACATTTAAGTGCTTGGCAGAGGGTTCATCCAACCACAATCATACTATTTCTCTACCATTCGACTCCCGAACAGCGCGCGGGAAAAACGAACACCTAAACCTTTCTGTTCGAGCTCTGATTTCTCTTCTTTTATTTTGATGATCATTCCTACCTATGTAGGTTGGGCTCAACAAAATATTTTCGCATTCGGAAGAGAAAGTTGGTGACTGAAATTTCGTAAATAGATCTCGTCGCGACGAAAAACGTCTTTGCTTTAATGACTTCCATCCTAACTCTCGTATCATATCTGCCACACTCTCTCCCCTATTACGTGATAATACAAAACGAGCTGCCCTTTTTTGCACACTTTCGATGTCCTCCGTCAATCCCAACTGGTAAGGATCCCACATCGCGCAGCAATATTCTAACAGAAGACGAACGAGTGTAGTGTAAGCTGTCTCTTTAGTGGACTTGTTGCATCTTCTAAGTGTCCTGCCAATGAAACGCAACCTTTGGCTCGCCTTCCCCACAATATTATCTATGTGGTCTTTCCAACTAAAGTTGTTCGTAATTTTTACACCCAGGTACTTAGTTGAATTGACAGCCTTGAGGATTGTACTATTTATCGAGTAATCGAATTCCAACGGATTTCTTTTGGAACTCATGTGTATCACTTCACACTTTTCGTTATTTAGCGTCAACTGCCACCTGCCACACCATACAGCAATCTTTTCTAAATCGCTTTGCAACTAATACTGGTCTTCGGATGACCTTACTAGACGGTGAATTACAGCATCATCTGCGAACAACCTAAGAGAACTGCTCAGATTGTCACCCAGGTCATTTATATAGATCAGGAACAGCAGAGGTCCCAGGACGCTTCCCTGGGGAACACCCGATATCACTTCAGTTTTACTCGATGATTTGCCGTCTATTACTACGAACGGCGACATTCCTGGCAGGAAATCACGAATCCAGTAGCACAACTGAGAGGCCCGCAGCTTGATTAGAAGTCGCTTGTGAGCGAATAAACGTCCAACTGTTGAACGACTGACCGCACAGATGAACCTAGGAGCTACCAACAGTGTCTCCTCAATTACCGTTCAGCGAACGCTGCGTGTGCGTCTCCGCAGCAGGTACCCGGTTCACGCACCCATTCTGACTCCCGTTCATCGGCGACGAACTAACTGGACGTCTACTGGGAGGCGACAGGTAGCCTTCCCAGATGAATCACGTTTTACGCTACATCAGACAGACGGCCGTTGAGATGTATGGCGTAAATGTCAGAAAGCAAACACCCTACAGCAGTCGTCGGAAGGGTCCAGACAGGGTGAGGGAGCATTATGGTCTGGGGAATGTTTCCGTGCTATTCCGTGGGTGATCCTGCCATTCTGGAAGGCACAGTGGATTAACGCAAGTATGCATCTATCGTTTGCGACAATGTCCACCCGAATATGCAGTTTGTTTTTCCTCAGCACGATCGTAGCCACCAGTAGGGTAATGCAGCCTGTCACACAGCTTGTAGTGTACCAAGATGAGTTTATAGTACTCCCCTGGCTGCCAAACTTCACAGATTTAAGCCCAATCGAGAATCTGTGGGACCACCTCGACCGGCGTGTACAGTCGTGGACAAAACGAGCGAGACCCCTCCCCTGTTCGTTATACTGATCCGCACAGCTTTAAAGTCTGCTACACAGCATAACAGGCAAGGCGACGAAGTGCTACCAACATAATATGCACAGGCGTGAAATTGAAAAACTGTCCGACGCAAAGTACCCCAAAACGTTACGAATTAGCAAAATATTATGCGCATTCGGCCGCGAAACGGTCTGTGTCAACGTTCAGACCAGTCATACTGGATTACTGTTGCGTAAATTTTCTTTACATAAAGAGCCGTATCTTTAGATTGTGTTCACATAGAAGCTCACTTTTTTACACCACAAAGGGACCGTATACCGCAGGAAGTACGATACATTTTCGCTTATTATGTCTAACCGTTCTAGAGGTAAACGGATTTTAAGGGTTGGGTAGACAGACAGACGTCAAGAAAGTGAAACTAGTAGAGTTCCATTTTTACCGATTTAGGTGACTAAATCCTAACAACGAAAATAGCTACGACAGTTACTGAAGATAAGGGCCGCATAAATAATTCCCCCTACGCTTTATTCGAAATGTTCTAGTGCAGTCAATACATCATCATGATTAATCTTAGCTACCCTTTCGACCCAAATCACGTTTACAGGAAAGCAAATAAAATCCATTTGCCTATACACGTGGTAATTCAGATTGTAGTGTATGCCACCGCGTTTTAGAAGTGCGAGCATTCCCATTGCTTAAGAAATACGTCGGCTAATGAACGTTTCCTGGCTGTGACGAGTCTAATGGCGAATTCGAAACATTGTAGAATACGTTTGGCAGCTATGTCGCCGTTTATTTCCTGGGGTGGTGCAGAATTATCCTACTAAATTTACTCGCTAATAACAGTATTTGGTATATCGATAAACATCCCGAATGATTGTCATAAAGGTAGAAAATTCATGTTTTTGAGTCCAGAAAGCTCTGTGCAACAGAAACTGCAAATCATTTTGCCATTTTCATTGCGAAATTGCCGGTTTATTCATGTCTGGGGTAATAATAGAGGCCTGTTTGCCTGGGTTTTCCGTTAGCGTAGTGAAAGGTGTTTGCTACTGCTGGGGAGGTCTCGTTTGTTTTCGGTTCTAATCTCGATGGAGGCAGATAGACTATCAATAAAGCAATTTTAAGAAATTCTCGCGACCCCAGAATGTTTTTTGCTCCCTTTTTCTGTACCGACGCCTTGTGGATGTCAATATGAAACTCTTGTAGAATTTCATACTTGTTACTGCCTACTTTTTCCGCTTCTGTCAATAACTGAACTGACTTAAGTGTGGCACTGAATGACTTTTAACTGAATTTCGGTATGAATCTTCACACATTACTAAATTTGCAAACTTTCATGGTAGGTCAGCAACGGTAGTCCAGTATGACTGGTCTGAACGTTGACACAGATCGTTTGGTGGCCGAATGAGGATTATATTTTGTTAATTCGTAACGATCTGGGGTACTTTGTCTTAATAAACAAGTTACGTTATCTCGATAAGCTGAAATTCATTTTTATTATTACAGTTCACACTAATTAGCGTTTCTCCTTTCATTTATATCTTATAATTGCGTGTTGTGTTTAACACACTAATCAGCATTAATATAGATTTAGACATGATTGAAAACAGACTGACAAAGTTCGGATGGTTTTTAAATTTCGCGTCTCTGCAAAGTATGTTGGTAGCATTTCGTCGCCTTGCCTGTTATGCTGTGTAGCAGACTTTAAAGCTGTGCGGATCAGCATAACGAAAAGGCGAGGGGTCTCGCTCGTTTTGTCCACGACTGTACGTGCCATGAATCCTCAAATAAGAAACCTAGCGTATCTGGCCACGGCACTGGAGTCGACATGACTCCATGACTCCATGACTCCATGTCGGTACCTTCCAGAACCTCACTGACTCTCTTCCTGCACCTCTCGCAGCTCTCCGCGCTGCAAAATATGATTATTCAGGCTTTTGACAGGTGGTCACACTAACGTGTTTGGACAATGCACACAAATCACTTCCTCCATCATATCACGACTCTTGATGCTTCTCTGGTGAATTCTTCGTCATGCAATGGCGTAGAGCGCCATGTGGCTCATGGAGAGATAATTGTATTTCTCTTCAAGTTTACCTATTTCACTAATGCTTCGGATGCGAGTAATGGCAACAGCCTACCTACCGCCACCGTGGGAAAACGAGTCAGCTTTACTAATGCTAAATTCAGTACTCCACAGACCAAAACACAAGAACCATCCACCACAGTTCCTTTTTAACTGTGTATAGAGCTATGGTACATAAAGCTGTTGATAATGTAAACATTACGACGTGGGCCGTGGTTACGAAAAATAAAGTTAAGTTGAAAGGAACTGGCTCATTCGCTGCCGTGGATGGCACTTGTGTTTTCTCGGAGGAGTACTGAATTTTAACAATAGTGAAGCTGATTCGTTTCCCCATGATGGCGGTTGGTTGACTCCTGCCATTGTTAGTGCATTAGGTGGTCTTAAAAGTTTTAAAGATCGTGATGAAATAATTTGTCGCACGTTTCATGATTTGTTTTAAAAATTTTATAAGAGATAAGTATAGGTACATCTTGTTTTGGAGGTAACATGGTTCAAATGGCTCTGAGCACTATGGGACTTAACATCTATGGTCATCAGTCCCCTAGAACTTAGAACTACTTAAACCTAACTAACCTAAGGACATCACACAACACCCAGTCATCACGAGGCAGAGAAAATCCCTGACCCCGCCAGGAATCGAACCCGGGAACCCGGGCGTGGGAAGCGAGAATACTACCGCACGACCACGAGCTGCGGACGAGGTAACATGGCTCTTGGTCTATGAACACGTGGCGGATGAGGCAATTTACGTATGGTGCAAAGGATATGGTGCATGTGAAAATGTAGTTCTTGTTGGTGATCTGACTGTATATGTTCATAAATAAAGTTTTGAGCTTAAAAAAACTACGCACTGATTTTCCCAAAGGCCGAGAAGCGGTTCTTGGTGGTGTAGCCCTCAGAGGCAACCGGGGATGCTCTCTGTGAGTCGCGGCCCACGATTTGTGAACAGTCAAGTACACTGAGGATTTGACGTAACCAGGAATTTGAACACGATTTCTCTGAAGTTATTTTCGTTCCTTGCCACTTTTGAATTGATAGCTGAAAATTAAGCCTCCTGTTGGGTATGCCATGTCCTCACGCAATTTTGAAAATTAAACTACCTTAAAGATACAGCAAATATATTTATTCACTACTAGCTCCGCGCACAGTCTACACTCACTTATTCAGCAATAAGATTACCCAGTCTTTCAGGTTTTGCAGCCGAGTCGCATGGAGATCTTCGTAGCAGCTAAAGATACCTCACCAACCATTTAGTGTCGATGCTATTCTTTCAAATAATTTCAATATTTGTATCGGAAAGTATTTAGATCACAGCTGGGAGACAGGTGTGCTCATTAAGCACTTTTGGCCTACAAGATGGGACGCTTACACGTTTCTTAAGTCAGAGAGTGCAGCCGCTGATACGAAACATTATCATTAAGGTACATTTAAATGTTTATGTATGCCCATGGGTTAACAGTTGCTCAAAGTAAGTGTACCCCTTTCTCAGTTGTTCTTAAAATAAGGTTAGATAACGACTTTAAACATTTTCGTGGATCAGTATTTACACATTATAAGGGGGTGTTTTAGTCAGGAAAATTTTTTGTAGACTTTCTTGCATGTACTCGGGATATAACAACAACACAGCGGCACTTAGAATCTCCCAAGCGACAATACCGTAGCGCCATTTCTCTACAGGACGACCGTGCAGCCTGCGCGAAGCATTTAGGCGTCAGTTACTCAGTAGAAGCTCAGAGTGATTTTCTGAGAAACTGTAGCATTTCTCTCACGAAGAAGGTGCATGCAAGTCCACGATGCCTCTACACGCTTAGTTTTAATACCCAAGTTAGTTACCTGTTATGCGGTTTGACTTTGTCGCGACTTGCAAGTTCTCCTCCCCGTGGCGAAACTTTCATTTGTTCATCAGCACGAATACTTGGGACATACATTCCGGAGGCTTCCACCGAAGTACTGTGGCGTGTCACGAAAACGCGTCCAGCTGACGACAAACTCAAACGGCAGCCTTTTAAAACCTTTACAAGTTGCTGAAATGTGGCGATGGCAGCTGCACGGAACTGCCCCGCTGCACGTTTGCTTCCTCAGTCTTTCGCGTGTGAGGGAAGCAGCGTGGCGTTATTGAAGTACAGCGGAAAGATTGTACATTCCAAAAGACACTCATGGAATGCAGTTAAACTCGATACAGTAAACTCGTCAATGCAATTTGTTGTTGTGTGTTACATTTATTATCGATCCAGAGCCTGAGACAAGAGCAATTTATTCACAGTGGAAGCATTTTGGACTCTTTGCCTTAATTTACAACGTAGTGGAAGCCTACAGTGACGCAACACAACGATCACCGTTGACTGTGGCTTATGATTGCTTCCAAAATCCGATCGAGCAAATACCAATATTTGAGCCCATGATGCTCTTTCGCCATCTTCGTTATTACTGTGAAAGTCACCTCAGGCAGTGTGGGGCAGGGGGCACTTCTGATACCACTGTCATTTGTCTCCTTCCCTGTTCCATCGTGAATGCTGTGTGGGAGGAACGACTACTGCTAAACCACTGTTTTACAAGGTTTTACATCTACATAGCGACTCCGCAAGCCACGGCAAGGTGCATGGCGGAGGGTACTCTGTACCACTAGTAGTTATTTCCTTTTCTTTTCCACTCAACTCTCTGTCTGCATCCGTATGAGCCCTAATTTCTCGTATCTTATCTTCGCGGCCCTTACGCGCAATGCATGTTGGTGGCAATAGAATAGTTCGGCAGTCAGCTTAAAATGCCTATTATCTAAGAAAATGATGTCGTCTTCCCTCTAGCAATCCCATTTCAGCTTCTGAAGCATCTCCGTAACACTTACGTCTTGTTCGAACCTACCGGTAACAAATCATCTACCAGCCCGCCTCTGAATTGCTTGAATATCTTTCTTCAATTCGATCTGGTTCGGATTTCAAACACTCGAGCAGTACTCAAAAACAGGTCGTACCATCGTACTATACGCAGTCTCCTCTAAAGGTGAACCACTCTTTCCTTAAATTCTCCCAATAAACCAAAGTCGACGATTCGCCTCCCCTAACACAGTTCTCACATACTCGTTCCATTTCATGTCGCTTTGTAACGTTACGTAAAGATATTTAATCGACAGTATCAAGCAAGACACTAGTAATATTGTATCCCATCATCACAGGTTTGTTCTTCGTACTCATTCGCATTAACTTCCATTTTACAGAATTTGGGCTATCAGCCATTCATCACACAAATTGGAAATGTTGTCTACGTCGACTTGTATGTTCCTATAGTCACTCAATTTCGAGACCTTATCGTACACCACTGCACCAACAAACAAACGCAGATTGTTGCCCACCCTGTCCGCCAAATCATTTATGTATACAGAGAACAACAGCGGTCCTGTCACGCACTCCTGATGGTACTCTTGTCTCTGATGAACACTCGCCGTCGAGGACAACATACTGGGTCTTCACATATATGTGAACCTATTCCATATGATCGTACCTTCGTTAACAGCCTGCAGTGGAGCACCGTGTCAAATGCTTTCGGGAAGTCTAGAAATATGGAATTAGCCCGTACCCCTTCATCCATAGTTGCGAGAATGTTTTTGTAGCCGTGGACAGCCGGCCAGAGTGGCCGAGCGGTTCTAGGCGCTACAGTCTGGAGCCGCGCGAACGCTACGGCCGCAGGTTCGAATCCTGCCTCGGGCATGGATGTGTGTGATGTCCTTAGGTTAGTTAGGTTTTAGTAGTTCTAAGTTATAGGGGGCTGATAACCTCAGATGTTAAGTCCCATTGTGGTCACAGGCATTTGAACCATTTTGCAAAATTATGTCATTGTCCGACTCATAGTTCAGGGCATAAGACGTTGTTCTAAGTTCTAGGGTACAGTGACCTCAGCAGTTAAGTCCCATAGTGCTCAGAGCCATTTGAACCATTTTTTAGCTGTGGACAGCTTATCAGAAGTCTTTAAAAGTCTTTGTGATAAATACGTCGGGGTGATAGATCATGTCGTAGAGAACAACTTTCGTTAGAGGCAAAATGTTTACCGATGCTTCTTGACGAAGTTAGGTGTCGTTTTGTTGAATTCGTCGGACCTTGGCTACGAGATTTCACCGAACTAGCCATGTCTACTCATCCGGTATGCTACAATTGCATACTAACTACCGCAGTAAATTGATAGCGATTTTCAACGAGAAAACCTTTAGAATGAGTGTCTGTAAATACAGAACAAAATGTAGGAGTGCATCCTACCTCCTTTCATGCGAAGATGGTGACTGGATTATGGGCAAAACACTTTACACATGGACGCCGCAGTTTGCCTATGCCCTGCTGCATCCCAGAGGCAAAATCAAGTATAAAAGACGTCTAGAGTCGACGAGAACCGTCAACGGACACTTTGTCTGTAGCAGAAGTAGTCCTAATGACGTGATCCGTCACCTCTAGACTTTTGCCGCTACACTGAAACACTCTGTATTCGTTGACGTAATATGTGGCTCCATTTTACGAGTAAACCTCCCCATGGTGCACAATGCCTCTCTTGTAGCGTCTGATAACGCAGTTTGTTGAGCATCTGCGTATCGCTCTCGTGCCTACTAAACGATAGTTTGACAAAATACGCTGCTCTTCATTGAATCAAACTTGGTCTGCACCGCAGAGCGATGACAGGTACTAAAGAATCGGTCGAACAACTGTTTTGTAAAACAGACCTTCGTGCATGTGTTGACATTGTTTTTGTTATCATCAACCTGGCTTCTGCTTTTGCCAGAACTGGCTTTGAGTAATCAGGTATTTTACATGTATCGCTTTTCCAAAGGTTTATCGTCGATAGCGTAATCGTACGTTAACAGACCAACTCTCCTATTTAAGCGCAAGTCATTATATTTACTGTTCATTTGGGCCTGCAGCACAGTATGCGTCAGATAATCATATTATTATAAAGAAGATCCAAAACAGTTGCAATGTAATTAACAGTCTTTATTTCAGGACAGATCTGTTTCGGCTTTCACTGAATTTTTAAGTAATCTACTAATGCAATGTCGGTGAGATCATTTACATACATAATACACCTTGCGTATTTGATTGATAACGTATTGGTACTTACGTCTACATGAACTTTTCGTCCATATTACGTCGATAGTAAACTCTCGCTTAAATGTCAATGATCTGTTGATGGTAAAATTAACTAATTGTAATATTTATTATAAGTTGAATAAGTTTTGATAATAATTTGAGAGTTCTCTTGCTACCATGCTACACATTTAGAAAGTATATGCAAACAAATAGCGGTGATGTTATTCCCCCACTCCCGCCCCCCCCCCCCCCCATCCCGGTTGGATTTCGATGTAAGCCTTTGGTTTTTTGGTTTTTGTATATCACGTTTTCCATTTTATCACTTTTCGTATTGTAGTATTTCAATAATGAATTTTAGATCGAACTTACGTTCGCTTAATATTTCTTGTGGATAGTTTGTAATTTATGATTCTTCAAGAATCTTCTTACTGGGACCTCTGGGTATTCCGTGCAGCGTTAGCAATGGATTTTCAGTTTTATCAACTGTGCGATGTTGATTTTTCAGGTGGAGGAAGACGCTCGATTGCTTATAGACGCTATTTCTGATGTGCTCTTTGTATCTAGCGTTAAAACTGAGTTTTATTTGGCCAATATGGATGTTATTGCACTTGTTACACCTGATTTTATATGCACTTGGTTTAACATGTTCTGAGGATTAATACTACCCGAACATCGTCTCATTTTGAGGTGGGTGTTAGCACGAAAGGCTAGCTGTATATTTGTGGTTTTGAATAATGTATTTATTTTGTCGGATATTTGACCTACGTAAATTGTCAGTATACATTTTGTTTACGTTTAGTTGATGTTACCCTTGGTAGGTATATTTCATAGTGTATTTTGTTGTCCTTGGGTGAGATTTTTCAACTGTATAGTTTTATGACTGTCCGCATTAAAATTATTTTTGTGAGCTCCGTAGGCCGAGCGGTTCTAGGCGCTTCAGTCTTGAACGGCGCGACCGCTACAGTCCCAGGTTCGAATCCCGCCTCAGGCTTGGATTTGTATGAAGTCCTTAGGTTCGTTAAGTTTAAGTAGTTCTAAGTTCTAGGGGACTGATGACCTCCAATGTTAAGTCCCATAGTGCTCACAGCCATTTCAACCATTTGAGCTCCGTAACGATGTATATGAAAATTACGTAAGTTTATCAGCAGTTGGTCACTGACGGTTACCTGACAGTTTAGTATTGATGTAATATGGACGTGAAGTTCACCTACGTAAGTACCAATACGTTATTAGTCAAATAACCAAGGCGTATAACTTACGTTAATGATATCACCAACGTTTCATTCACAAGTTAGCTGAAAATGGCAGTGAAAGCCGAAAGAGATCTGTCGTGATATAAAGACTGATAATTACATTGCAGTCATTCTTGACCTTCTTTATAATCGCTACATTTTCTTATGTTAAATTTTAACTGCCAGTCTCTGTAGCAACCGTCGATCTTCTGCTGGTGTTACTGCATTTCGCTGCAGTTTTCTGCGTTGCAACTTTTCAATAAAGAAAAACGGTTTCACAGACCTACCAGCTCCTTTATACAGGAGTTCCTCCTAAGAGTCGACAGGTCTATTTTCCTTGGTGTTTCTCCAGATATTAGGAATTTAGTTTCAGCAGCGGGTAGCGGGATTCAGCCCAAACAAATACTCATCTTCACGTGTTTCATGCGACTCCCAGTGTCGACGGAAAGCGTCGGATCGTTAGCCGTTACAAACAAAATGATTTTTAAAGCGGAATTTTACGTGGCAATTCGACAGGACGGCTCCAAATTAGTCTAGTGCGATATCCGTTTAATCTATTTGTGTTGACGGGAACAGTAAGACACGGAGAACAACCAGTAGTCGAGGAGCAACAGTACCACCCTGGTGCGCCCTGACTGTTGTTGCAGTGCAGCAGCGCTGCTCTGTCGCTACTGGGGTACAAGCTGATCTTCCTGTTTTACTGCCTCCGTCAATACGATAAAACGAATACATTGCGCTAGAGTGATTCTGGAGCGCTCTGTCACATGAGCACTTAAAATCCCGTTTTAAAAATTGTTTTGTTTGTAACAGAAAACAATCCGACGCTTTCCGTAGACACTGGGCGTCGCATGAAAGACGTGACGAGCCGTATGTGACTGAGCTGAATCCCGCTACACGCTGCAAAAACGGAATTCCAAATATCAGCCGAATCACCGCAGGAAATGCGCCTGACGACTCTGATAAGAGTGACTCAGTATACACTGTTATCAGTGACAGCTCCTTGACGCCATCTACTCCTGGAATTACTTTTAAATTTGCCGATTCGTCTACTTGAAAACGACGTGTTGACGTCTACCTGCTTGGAAGTCCTGAATCCAGACACAGTTCTGTATCTATACACACTAAACTGGTATCCTGTCCAGTAAACGACAGTTCGGAGCCGGCGGGAGTAGGCGAGCGGTTCTAGGCGCTACAGTCCGGCACCGCGCGACCGCTACGGTCGCAGGTTCGAATCCTGCCTAGGTCATGGATGTGTGTGATGTCCTTAGGTTAGTTAGGTTTAAGTAGGTCTAAGTTCTAGGGGACTGATGACCTCAGCAGTTAAGTCCCATAGTGCTCAGAGCCACTTGAACCTTTTGACAGTTCGCAACTGTATCGAATGCCTTCCGAGACTCAAGGAGCGTGGCATCGGCAGCGTCGTCTATAACGCTGTTCCTCTCGTGGATGCACAGAATGGGCAGAGTTTCCCAGTATCTGTGTTTTTGGAAGCTATGTTGACTTTCGTAGAGGAAATTTTGTACTGCAAAAAGATTACAATTCATTAGCGTAAGGTTTGTCCTATGTTTCTACAATAAGTTGACAGCTTCGATGTAGGTCTGTAAACATGTGATCTGAGAGACGACCTTAGTTTCCTCTTTCGACTAACGAGCAGTTTACTTCATTATCGTATGAATTCTCTCCATCAGCAGGTTTAGATAGTGGGTTTGGCGCCACGAAAAGTGTGGAATGGAACTGCGTACGCTTTATTCAAAGATTGAGTCGAAGCCGCTTGGCATGCAGGTATTTGCCGTCACGGCTCCTTACCACGAAACAAGTCATTAGGGTGAATTTAAAAAAATAACAAAATGAAAACATTTCAACGATAATTATTACAATTGTAACTATACATTACTTCAAACGCTCTGTTGTGTTTCTTATAAACAGATTGTTTAAGTGTCCGATACCAGTCACGATTCTTTGTTAATTTCTTTCAATTATTACATGTTTCGAGGTATAATGCCACCATCAGGCAAAATGGCAACACATAAACAATTAACATGTGCATAAATCAACCTAATGTTTTTGTGTTACCATTCTTGCCTTATGGTGCCATACCTGAAATCGTAATCAAATTTTAAAACAATTTAAGTTAACAAAGAGTTGAGAGAATAGTGCTTTCCAAAAACCTTTTCGTTAAGATTAAAACCACCATTCCAACAGGAATGTTAGCATTTTCCCAAAATTAAATGTTAACATTAACTACAGAGGTGTTTCGGCTTTTAAGCAGTCGTCAGAATTGTACTAACAGGGTTTACACTGACCACATTTCCATTTTGGCGAACATAAGCATCAACCAAAACGTTAACTTATGTGCACTGTTTGTCATTACTTACTGACGCACGTGCACACCAACTTACGCGGCTGAAAGTGTCGGCTGATAAATAACTACGCAAAAATATAAATCTACCCGCCGCAGAAATAGTTTTGACGCGAATCTAAACGCTGTGACTTAAAATAAAATATTATAGAAGCCGGTAGTGAATGTGAATAATTATTAAATTTTTATCAAGAGGCTAAACCCCCGTTGCACCGTAGATTTAATCCTCAAAAAATTTTTGAGGACTGTGGAACACAAAATAAAGAAAAATATTGAATAAAACTGATGGTAAATTTTAGTAAATGGTTATGGTAAAAAAATCGATTCTGTTATACATCCGAAATAGTTAATTTCTGCTGAGACACCTTTTAAAGGCATGACTGTTTGCCAGGAAAATAGCGACTGTGACGCTAGGATACTGGTTAAAACTGTCGTTTTCTGAACTACTAAGCAGCTTTGTGGAAAACTAGATAGAACGCTAATGTGGCAACCCACGCTAAGTCCTGAGCTGTAGAGTTACGTTATCACAAGTCTTTCTGTACTCGACACTCTAGGGCGAGACATCCTTTACTGCAAAGTTTCACAAACTGTGTTCACCGGAATACTACAGTTCCGCCAGAAATGAGTACGGGCTCCGTGAAAAACTATTAATAATATGGAGATTTTTTCGGCATGTGACGATACTAACTGATTTTTAAATTTGATTTGGCTGTCTGTGTGATTAGTTACTATTTAAAATTGAAACAATCACGAAATTAAAGTAGTTTTCACATTTAAAAAAATTATTAACTTTCAAAATAAACTACGTGCTCCGTCAAAGTAACAGGATTTTCGAAATGTTCCGTCAGAGGAAAAGTTTGGGAACCCCTGCCCTACCGCAGCAGCGACCCACAGTTACGCTACGCTATGATTCTGAATAGAGCAAGTGTTTGGTTGATTAGGCAACCCGCTGCTCACATTTGTTGTTTGGGTTGTGTGATCCGCAGGCGCACAGACAGCGGCGCACTGGCCAGTCAGCAATTCACTCGCCGCCGCGCACCGCGATGCGATGTTTAATAAACCTTGACAGAATTCCGAAATGCGCGGAATTTGTAGGCAATGTAAACAAATGGATTCCGTTACTGATGCAACTGCATTCCACGGCTGCCGTGGTATTCGCGTGGTCTCTGGCGGTGAATTTAAGCTATGCGCTCGCTGCCCGTTATATGAAATTGGTCGTCATGTCATCTTCTAGCTCCACGTGTGGCGCACAGCAATTACTGAACGCTACGTATTCGGTGCGCATTCAGTTTACCTTCGTCGGTCTGTAATCCTTTATTTACAATTAGCATGTGTCTAACTTAGTGGATATTACTAAATTTTCTGCTGTATGCTGTTCCAGCAGTTGGCAACCGGCTGCCAAGGTAGCTCTATTCCATTTCTTTATAACTACCATATAATGAGCATACTTGTAGTGAATTAATAGTTCACACTGCCAAGTCAAAATTAATCTTAAGTACGTTGACTATCAGGTACATACGGAAATGAAAATAAAATACTCCATCTTCCATTACCATTTGCAATTAGCGTTCCCAGTAATAAGAAAAAGAAGAAGGTCAACTGCTTCGAAAAAATCATCTGACAGCTGCCGATAGTCCCTGTCGTCAATTTTTGTATGAGATTATGGAAAGTCTGAAGCTTCTCGGAAGTAATCAACATAGCTTCCGCAAACAGCGATCTAATGAAACTCAGCTCAATCATTTTGTTCATGATATGAGGAAAACAGCCTCCCGGCTTCACGTACAGTTCTGTACTCTTGCTTCAGTAACATAATACGAACTGACGAAAAGTCGATGGAGTGGAGAGCTCCTCGCAAACGAAACTCACAAAGAGGAATAATCTTCCAATGTGTGATCATTTCGGCCAGTATCCAGGGACTTGGTACACGAACCTTATTGTTAGCAATAAATAAATAAATGAACAAATCGATAACATTAAAATTTCCATGACGTTGTTGGTGAAAGATGCTGTTGCGTGTAGGGGAATTGAAGCACTTGAGAAAGGTAACGGAATGCAGGAAGCCCTGCAGAGAGGGTCAACTGAAAGGCCGATAATAAGTGCCCTACTGCACAAAATTAGATCACACCACTCTGAGTTCTCCTCTCCATGATAGGTGATTGCTCACTGGAAATGGTTGCAACTGGTAAGGAAAATAGTTAAAAAAACTTGTTCCACCTACATGAAATGCATAAGTTATTGTGGTCATCAGAAATTAGTACGTGTGCATTCTCTGTTCAGATCCACAGAAGTGAACAATGAGACTTATGCTGACAATTCTGGTTGTGAACATGCCTCGAAGATTATTTCAATTTGAGACAGTCTCGTGTTGTCATAAAAAGGCTTTTCAGTAAGGGAAGCTTCCCACCGATTTGACAGAAACATTCCAGCATCAACCGCTACCGTCACAAATTGAAGATCTGCCTTCTTGTGGCCGCCCACAGTCAATAACAGGAGCTGATCAGTACTGCGTGCAAGTTATTGCTCTCAGAAGATCAAGACACATTGCAAAATAACTGCGCACTGTCTTTTTGGGGACAACTGGAAGGATTGAACGCTCCACACTTACACTAGAGTGAAGCGCCAAAGAAACTGGTATAGGCATTCGTATCCAAAGACAGAGATATGTAAACAGACGGAATACGCCACTGCGGTCGGCAACGTCTGTATAAGACAACAAGTGCCTGGCGCAGTTGTTACATAGGTTACTGCTGTTACAATGGCAGATTATCAAGAGTTAAATGAGTCTGAATATGATGCTACAGTCGGCGCACAAGCGATGGAACACAGCATGTCCGTGGTAGCGATGAAGTGGGGATTTTCCCGTACTATCGTTTCACAAGTGTACTGTGAATATCAGGCATCCGGTAAAACATCGAATCTCCGATATCGCTGCGTCCATAAAAGGATCGTGCAAGAACGACAGCAACGAAGACTGAGGAGAATCGCTCAACGTGGCAGAAATGCAACCCTTCGGCCAATTGCTGCAGATTTCAGTGCTGAACTACACTCCTGGAAATTGAAATAAGAACACCGTGAATTCATTGTCCCAGGAAGGGGAAACTTTATTCACACATTCCTGGGGTCAGATACATCACATGATCACACTGACAGAACCACAGGCACATAGACACAGGCAACAGAGCATGCACAATGTCGGCACTAGTACAGTGTATATCCACCTTTCGCAGCAATGCAGGCTGCTATTCTCCCATGGAGACGATCGTAGAGATGCTGGATGTAGTCCTGTGGAACGGCTTGCCATGCCATTTCCACCTGGCGCCTCAGTTGGACCAGCGTTCGTGCTGGACGTGCAGACCGCGTGAGACGACGCTTCATCCAGTCCCAAACATGCTCAATGGGGGACAGATCCGGAGATCTTGCTGGCCAGGGTAGTTGACTTACACCTTCTAGAGCACGTTGGGTGGCACGGGATACATGCGGACGTGCATTGTACTATTGGAACAGCAAGTTCCCTTGCCGGTCTAGGAATGGTAGAACGATGGGTTCGATGACGGTTTGGATGTACCGTGCACTATTCAGTGTCCCCTCGACGATCACCAGTGGTGTACGGCCAGTGTAGGAGATCGCTCCCCACACCATGATGCCGGGTGTTGGCCCTGTGTGCCTCGGTCGTATGCAGTCCTGATTGTGGCGCTCACCTGCACGGCGCCAAACACGCATACGACCATCATTGGCACCAAGGCAGAAGCGACTCTCATCGCTGAAGACGACACGTCTCCATTCGTCCCTCCATTCACGCCTGTCGCGACACCACTGGAGGCGGGCTGCACGATGTTGGGGCGTGAGCGGAAGACGGCCTAACGGTGTGCGGGACCGTAGCCCAGCTTCATGGAGATGGTTGCGAATGGTCCTCGCCGATACCCCAGGAGCAACAGTGTCCCTAATTTGCTGGGAAGTGGCGGTGCGGTCCCCTACGGCACTGCGTAGGATCCTACGGTCTTGGCGTGCATCCGTGCGTCGCTGCGGTCCGGTCCCAGGTCGACGGGCACGTGCACCTTCCGCCGACCACTGGCGACAACATCGATGTACTGTGGAGACCTCACGCCCCACGTGTTGAGCAATTCGGCGGTACGTCCACCCGGCCTCCCGCATGCCCACTATACGCCCTCGCTCAAAGTCCGTCAACTGCACATACGGTTCACGTCCACGCTGTCGCGGCATGCTACCAGTGTTAAAGACTGCGATGGAGCTCCGTATGCCACGGCAAACTGGCTGACACTGACGGCGGCGGTGCACAAATGCTGCGCAGCTAGCGCCATTCGACGGCCAACACCGCGGTTCCTGGTCTGTCCGCTGTGCCGTGCGTGTGATCATTGCTTGTACAGCCATCTCGCAGTGTCCGGAGCAAGTATGGTGGGTCTGACACACCGGTGTCAATGTGTTCTTTTTTCCATTTCCAGGAGTGTATAAACAAGTGTCAGCGTGCGAACGATTCAAGGAAACATCATCGTCATGGCTTTCAGACCCGAAGGCCCAGTCGTGTACCCTTGATGACTGCACGACACAAACCTTTACACATCGCCTGGGCCCGTCATTAGCGACTTTCGAGTGTTGTTAACTGGAAACATGTTGCCTGGTATCGAGCGGATGCCCTGATGCGTCTAGATACGGCTCTGACAGGTGACACGTACGTAAGCATCCTGGCTGATCTCCTGCATCCATTCATGTCCATTGTGCATTCCGACGGACTTGGACATTTCCGGACACGGCGACATCCCACACGACCATAACTGCTACACAGTGGCTCCATGAACACTCTTCTGAGTTTAAACGCTTCCACTAGCCACCAAATTCCCCAGACGTGAACATTATTGAGCATATCTGGGATGCCTTGCAACGTACTGTTCAGAAGATATCTCCACCCCCTCGTAATCTTACGGATTTATGGACAGCTCCGAAGGATTCATGGCGGCAGTTCCCTCCTGCACGACTTCAGGCATAAGTGGAGTCCATTTCACGTCGTGGTGCCGCAGTGCTGTGAGCTCGCGGAGGCCCTACACGATATTAGGCAGGTGTACCAATTTCTTTGGCTATTCAGTGTACAGTATCCGGACACCTATTAGCGGACATTAATGTGGGCTGCCTCCACCTCCTTTTTGACGGCTTGAGCTCCGTTGGGGATCCGTTCGTTGAGATGTCTGAATGTCTGCGGAGCTACGGCAGCACCTCTTCCTCAAGGGCAAAAACAGAGAAGGTAGTGCTGCTGGAAGCTGTGGTACGGATTTAAGTCGACCTTCCACTTCATCCCAAAGATTTTCCATTATATTCAGGTCAGCACTCTGGGCAGGCCAGTCCATTTCAATAGTGCTATTGCCCACCAAATTAACCACAACGAATACACATTTATGCCTTTCCGAAGACTAAGCTTATTTCATGTATATTCACCCATAAATAAAACATTATGTTGCCACTTATAGCAGTAATTGCCTTAGGAAATCACACAAAAACTGGAGCAGGGTCAGCGCCGTCTTCAGACGATCTGTTCCCCAACACACAACCCATAGCTGACAATATGGTTTCAGGAAGTAAGTGATTCACGCTAACCTCTCTAATTGCAGACAGTAAAACAGATACGAACTATACACCAGTGGTACATGTTAGGAGCCGGCACAATAGAAGCAACTCTCTGCTAACACGGTGGAGAACAATCGCTGGTAATGAACTTCATGTGCATGAAAAGAAGGGATATAACTTCATCAGTGCGAGTGTAAAAGATACAAATGGTAGTGACTGTATCTAAAAAACTTTACATATTATGAAGAAAAGTCCTCCGACATGTATTTTTGTCTCTATGTTTGGCCTAATCTTAGAAACTACTGAGGGGATTTTGACACGGGTTTCACAGACAGACAGATTTAGGAGCAAGGTTTGTGTGTGGCACTGCGTGTTACAGACACGTCGTCCACCCTTAACACCTCATGTTGCACGTGCCTAACTAGGGTGGGTTACAAGTAAATTCTGAAAGTGACGTGAAACTTGACTTCAGATGAAGTGATTTATCACTTGACCATTCAAAAATAGCACGTACTAACAAGAGTGACTTTCACAGTGGCCAAATTAGTTGGGGCGCATGATAGTGATTATTAAAAAGCAAATGTGAGCCCTACTACTAATTATGTAGTCCGATTGCTAGAAATTCGTTACCCTGTGGTAACAGTCTACCGTTAGGACACTTACGGGCTACAGGATGCTTTCTATCGCTATCGAGGGTTGTTTGAGTATTGGAGCAGGATCCTACAGCCTATTGTCCAGCATTGCAGACAACGTTCTGGCGTAGGGTTTGTCTTGCAGACGATAACGTACGAGCACACAGTTCGCTCCTAATGAAGGCCTTCCCCCAGGACGTAATAACCAACTGAATAGAATGACCTGTGGTACCTGCTGACATGAAGCCGACTTAATGAGTAGTGGAACAGTATTTCTTTTTAACCTGCAGAGCTTCGTCGCAGGATGCCCCCCCCCCCTCTTCACACGCCGGACCCTTCCCCCCAACCAACCCCCAACCCCCACCATACTGACCGACCCCATGACGGCTGCCACCGAAGTTCTAGGACGGTTCTGAGCTCTAGAGTCTCCACCTCCTTGTGGACAGAGTGACTATGAGGATCTACGCATGTTACATTATACTGAGCAACACAGGACTGAAGTATGATTTTACAGATGTGCAGAAATCTGTAGCGCGTTATAACAGACTGTCCATAGTACTGTTCTTTCTTTGTATTTACGAGGGGTCTCAGAAACAGCTGCTCATGATGTCCCACGCTAAGGCCATTACAGAGAGGCGAACTGTCAGAAGAGAGCACTTGTTCTGGGTTCCCAACAGACACAGGTCTGCTGCGGTACAGATAACAGGTGCTTCACAGAGTGGGGACGAAACGGCTCGGCAACCAGGAATGTGTTCAAAACTTGAAACACACGGGACAGAACTATTCTTGTGGCCAAAACGTCAAAATCCCCCCCCCCTCCCTCCTCGCCATTCCCTCTTCCCCCCAGAGATTCACAATGAAATTCTGGCGACAGATGAATCAAATGCAATTTCGCGTCCAGCCATAATGAAATATACTCAAGCGTAGTCCCACCCATAAGAACAAACAATTTACGTACACTATTTCATCAAAAGTATTCGGAACCTGGCTGAAAATGACTTACAAGTTCGTTGCGCCCTCCATCGGTAATGCTGGAATTCAATATGGTGTTGGCCACCCTTAGCCTCTATGACAGCTTCCACTCTCACAGGCATACGTCCAATCAGTTTCTGGAAGGTTTCTTGGGGAATGGCAGCCCATTCTTCACCGGGTGCTGCACTGAGGAGAGGTATCGATGTCGCTCGGTGAAGCCTGCCATGAAGTCGGCGTTCCAAAACGTTCCAAAGGTGTCCTATAGGATTCAGGTCAGGACTCTGTGCAGGTCAATCCATTACAGAGATGTTACTGTCGTGTAACCACTCCGCCACAGGCCGTGCATTACGAACCGGTGCTCTATCATGTTGAAAGATGAAATCGCCATCCCCGAATTGCTGTTCGACAGTGGCAAGCAAGAAGGTTCTTAAAACATGATAGTACCTTACAGTAGTACGCAAAACAACAAGGGGTGCAAGCATCCTCCGTGAAAAACACGACCACACCATAACACCACCGCCTTCGAATTTTTCTGTTGGCACTACACACGCTAGCAGATGACGTTCACCGTGCATTCGCATACCCACACCCTGCCATCCGATCGCCACATTGTGTACCGTGATTCGTCACTCCACACAACGCTTTTCCACTGTTCGATCGTCTAAGGATTACGCTCCTTACACCAAGCAAGGCACCGTTTGTCATTAACCGTCTTATTAGCAGCCACTCGACGGTGAAATCCATCTACATCTACATCTACATCTACATCCATACTCCGCAAGCCACATGACGGTGAGTGGCGGAGGGTACCTTCAGTACCTCTATCGGTTCTCCCTTCTATTCCAGTCTCGTATTGTTCGTGGAAAGAAGGATTGTCGGTATGCCTCTGTGTGGGCTCTAATCTCTCTGATTTTATCCTCATGGTCTCTTCGCGAGATATACGTAGGAGGGAGCAATATACTGCTTGACTCTTCGGTGAAGGTATGTTCTCGAAACTTTGACAAAAGCCCGTACCG
Organism: Schistocerca cancellata; assembly: GCF_023864275.1. Taxonomy (NCBI): domain Eukaryota; kingdom Metazoa; phylum Arthropoda; class Insecta; order Orthoptera; family Acrididae; genus Schistocerca; species Schistocerca cancellata. The sequence continues at coordinate 69,939,097 of NC_064631.1, forward strand.
AGCTACTGAGCGTCTCTCCTGCAGAGTCTTCCACTGGAGTTTATCTATCATCTCCGTAACGCTTTCTCGATTACTAAATGAGCCTGTAACGAAGCGCGCTGCTCTCCGTTGGATCTTCTCTATGTCTTGTATCAACCCTATCTGGTACGGATCCCACACTGCTGAGCAGTATTCAAGCAGTGGGCGAACAAGCGTACTGTAACCTACTTCCTTTGTTTTCGGGTTGCATTTCCTTAGGATTCTTCCAATGAATCTCAGTCTGGCATCTGCTTTACCGACAATCAACATTATATGATCATTCCATTTTAAATCACTCCTAATGCGTACTCCCAGATAATTTATGGTATTAACTGCTTCCAGTTGCTGACCTGCTATTTTGTAGCTAAATGATAAAGGATCTATCTTTCTGTGTATTCGCAGCACAATACACTTGTCTACATTGAGATTCAGTTGCCATTCCCTGCACCATGCGTCAATTCGCTGCAGATCCTCCTGCATTTCAGTACAATTTTCCATTGTTACAACCTCTCGATACACCACAGCATCATCTGCAAAAAGCCTCAGTGAACTTCCGATGTCATCCACCAGGTCATTTATGTATATTGTGAATAGCAACGGTCCTATGACACTCCCCTGCGGCACACCTGAAATTACTCTTACTTCGGAAGACTTCTCTCCATTGAGAATAACATGCTGCGTCCTGTTATCTAGGAACTCCTCAATCCAATCACACAATTGGTCTGATAGTCCATATGCTCTTACTTTGTTCATTAAACGACTGTGGGGAACTGTATCGAACGCCTTGCGGAAGTCAAGAAACACGGCATCTACCTGTGAACCCGTGTCTATGGCCCTCTGAGTCTCGTGGAGGAATAGCGCGAGCTGGGTTTCACATGACCGTCTTTTTCGAAACCAATGCTGATTCCTACAGAGTAGATTTCTAGTCTCCAGAAAAGTCATTATACTCGAACACAATACGTGTTCCAATATTCTACAACTGATCGACGTTAGAGATATAGGTCTATAGTTCTGCACATCTGTTCGACGTCCCTTCTTGAAAACGGGGATCCAAGTTTTCTCACCTCCCGCCAAAGTGTCATAGTACTTGTAGTGGATCCTGATGCAGTTTGGAATTCCTGTATGATGGTATGGATAGATGTCAGCCTATTACACATTACGACCCTCTTCAGTTGTCGGCGGTCTCTCTTTATCAGTCAACAGACGAGGTCAGCCTGTACGCTTTTGTGCTGTACGTGTCCCTCCACGTTTCCACTTCACTATCACATCGGAAACAGTGGACTTAGGGATGTTTAGGAGTGTGCAAATCTTGCGTATAGATGTATGACACAAGTGACACCCAATCACATGACCACGTTTGAAGCCCGTTGAGTTCCCCGGAGCGACCCATTCTCCTCTCTCACCATGTCTAATGACTACTAAGGACGTTGATATGGAGTACCTAGCAGTAGGTGGCAGCACAATGCACATAATATGAAAATCGTATGCTTTTGGGGATGTTCGGATACTTTTGATCACATAGCATGTGACAGTTTGGGTTCCATAAGGGTTACTCGACTCACAGTCCTATTTATACAATCATTCATCAAATAGTACGAGCCTTAAATAATAAAATACCGCCATATGGATTTTACGTGAATTTTTCAAGCCTTTTGACTGTGCAGGTCACGTTACTCTCTTAGAAAAACTCAACTTTTATGGAATTTATGGCTTTAAATACAGCTGGTTTGAATCATAAGAAACAGACTGCAAAAGTTGTACTGAATACTTCAATGTTGGAAGGATATAAAATTTTTGTGCTTGGGGAGAAATTACAAAGGGAGCCCCAAAGGGTTCGGTTTTGGGTCCACTCCTGTTCCTGACATATGTAAATGACGTTCCACTTAAGTTTCAAGCAGCAGAATTAGTACCAGTGTTATAAGAGACCCCATTACGGTACTAATAAGGCCCATTAGAGAAAGCATCGAAAGAGACAGTAAACTATTTTTCCAAAGAAATATTAGCTGTTTCTCTCCCCAAACATTGAAAGAACAAGGGTAATATTCAGTTCTGTACAACAAATACCGTCATACAAACAATTGATATATTACATGAGCAGGAGTCAGTACATATGGTAGATTGCTCAGTTTTTGTGGTATACACACTGATGAAAACTTGAACTGGAAGAAGCGCGAGCTTCTCAAACAGTTATATTCAGCTAATTGGGCTCTTCGCATAGTTGCTAATCTTGGAGACAAGACCAACTGAGCTACCCAAGCACGACTCACGCCCCGTCCTCACACCTTTGCTTCTGCCAGTACCTCGTCTCCTACCTTCCAAACTTTACAGAAGCTCTCCTGGTTCGCAGGAATGCTTGGGTAGCTAAGTTGATAGAGCACTTGCCCGCGAAAGGCAAATGTCCCGAGTTCGAGTCTCGGTCCGGCACACAATTTTAATCTGCCAGGAAGTTTCAATCTTTTTTTGTTGCGAAAACAAACTTACGCTATGTACATCGTTTTACAGAGAGGCTTTACAATTTTAAACAGAAATACATACATTGATATAGTGTGTGAAGATTATAAATTATAATTTTTGTGTTGAAAAAACAAAATTTTGCTATATTCTCTGATTTACAAAGGGCTATTACAACTTGAAATCTTCTACTGAATAACAGTCTTTCTCCATGAATAAATGCTTAATTTTATTGTTTAAAGTGTTTAAATTACCTGTCTTGAGGTCAGATGGTAGTCTGTTATAAAAGATGGCTCCTGTTGCATATGGACTACGGTCTGCAACCTTTTCTTTTTATTTGCAATTCTGTGAACATTTTCTCTTTCTTGCGTATTGTACCTATGTACATTACTGTTTGTTACATTATATTCTGGATTTCGTTTCACAAACATTATTGCCTGCAGAACGTACATAGAGTAGATGGTTAGTATTTTATATTTTCTGAAGATTCGTCTCCCACTCTTCAGTAAGAGTGTTAGCTAAGGTAAACAGGAGAGAGCGTGGTAGTCTGAAGAGCCTGTCTGTACAGACAGCTGGCGCCCCACCCCATATCTCAGTAACATACTGCAGACGTGGATGTATCACTCCGAAGAATATTTGTATCAAACTGTCATGGTCCAGGAAGGCTGACACCCTTTTCAGTAGATACACATTTGTATAAAAATATGGACTGTATGTTGTTTCCATGACAGGCGTTCATCAACAATTACACCTAAAAACTTCTGTTTGTTTGTGTAGCTAATGGCCAATGGAGGTGTAAATAGAGTTCTATGTGTGTTCTGACTATACTAAGCATAAATCACATTGTCACTGTCTTCTGTTTATTTACGAGTAGCTTATTTGCAGTAAGATAACTTGACAGAAAATTGTATCTGATTTCATTACTGTTTGTAGTAGTTTGCATATCATAGCCAGCTGCTGACAAAAAATGTGTAGTCAGCATAGCTTAAAACTCTGCAGTTTTTTGGTTCAATGATATCGTTAAAGTACAGAAGAAACAGAAAAGGCCCCAATATACTTCCTTGGGGCACAGCATATTGAAGTATCTTGTGGGTTGATCTGGTTACTACCAGCTCCTCAGTCCTTTTACAAGTTAGCTTGACAAGCTGTTCCTGTGTTTCAAATAGTAGGTACGTACTCGTAAAGCTACCCCTTTCATACCATATGCGTCTAATTTATGCAATGGAATTGCATATTTCACTCACATCCAGGAAGTTACCCATTACTTTGTCTCCCTCGTTTAGCTTGTTTAATATAAAAGTTGCTACTACTGTTACAGTAGTTCTTCCTTTTATAAACCCATGTTGTAGATTGTTAAATAGATTGTGTTTGATGAAATAAGCCTCAAATTAATTTAATATTATTTTATCTAATAATTTCTCAAGCTCTGAAGTTAACGATTGCAACGTAACCTTCCAGTACTGGTGGTGGTAAAAGTCCACCTATGTAGGTAGATTACCGTCGCTTTGACATGTCCTACCGCCCTTGCAAGCTACCGTCTGTAGTAAATGGTTTCTTAAATTCGTGTGGTCCACGAAATTACTGGCCCCTGCGAGTTATTGCTGGGTATTAATAATTTCTAGCGGAAGGTTTTAACGAACCGGTAGAAATTTGAACGCAACGGTTAACGCATTTATTTTGAACCACTACAGAAGGCACCTATAGAGGGCTTAATAGGTAGTATATAGCTTTTACTTGCTTTCATGACCTAGAATTCGACTGTGGTACTGCCACCTATTCTTTATGATGGAAGGAGTAAATAATCAGTCGAGGGTAGAGATTAATTGATATTTATTCAGCACCGATGGTATTTCAACAACTAGTCGTGTTTCTCTTGCAATGTACATCATCAAAACCGGTCTCTAGTTAACATGGTTCAGTTCCGCCACGTAATTATGGAACGGGACAGAGGAGCGCAGACCTGGTTTCAATGTAATTTTATACAACCGCACAATTATACCTAAACCCTCGGTTATTACATTCGGTTGCTATAGATTACTCAGAACAAGTTCCCCAAAGACAATACAAGTAAAACTAGGTCAGGGTGGAAGAGTATTTCGCAAATCTTTATCAAATCAGTGGACATTAAAATCCGATACTTTTCCTAGTGGCACGAGTACCTTACTTAACGCACAACATCGCCAACAAATCAAATCGTTATGGGGTCGCACAACAAACATCACTTCAATGCTATTCAACCCACATGACCAAGTTTCAGTAACCAACAGAAACCCAGAAAAATATGGAGACACACGACTATTCCTTCCGCCGGCCAGAGTGGCCGAGCGGTCAAAGGCGCTACAGTCTCGAACCGCACGACCGCTACGGTCGCAGGTTCGAATCCTGCCTCGGGCATGGATGTGTGTGATGTCCTTAGGTTAGTTAGGTTTAAGTAGTTCTAAGTTCTAGGGGACTTATGACCACAGCAGTTGAGTCCCATAGTGCTCAGAGCCATTTGAACCATTTTTTGACTATTCCTTCCCTATTTTACACTCGCTCACTATCGTATGATTATTCATCGTGTACAATATATTTTCAGACCGAAACTACAATTTATCAATGCGGCGGTTGCTCCAACCGACCACGTGGCGCGAAACCAAGTTCACGAAGAAAACATATGGAAAATAAATAAAATCCCCAAAATATTACTGTAAATGGAAGAGCAGATTAAAATACATTGAATGAGTGAATTTCCGTTAAGCACAGAACAATAACGTGACCGTGAGCTTAAGGCACATGGTGCGTTGCCTGAACAAGGCACTAACGCAAGTTCTACTGAAATTCGAGTAAATTAAGAAAATCAATTCCCTTATGGGGTTCAGTGGTAATTTCGCACCTGATTTCAAAATCTGGACTTCATTACAGAGCAGATTTCAGACAATCTAATACCTATGTTAACATTACCAAAACGAGAGCTGCGTCTCCATGTCTGTCCAGCACCACGACCCAGGAACCGAATTCGCCTAACCGTTCCGCTTACAAACCTAGTGGAGGTGGCGCGCCAACCTTCGCGCGCCTGCGTGTCATCTTTGCCCTGACCTCCAAACTTGGTCTCTGCTCAACTTGTTTACGCTTGGGGGATTGGTACTACCCTACCCCAGAACGACCATTCATGCAGTGTTACAATCTGTGCCTAAAGATTTCTGCTAGTTCACACACTCACTCATTTATACCGTCCAGGCCGCACAAAGGAAAGGAAAATGGGAAACGTGGTACATAACAGAAAAAAATTCAATAAATAACCCTGTTTAGTCCGTTCTCTTCTTTTGGACACCAGCTGAAGTATTACCTGCAAGAGAAGAAACTCTTGCTAATAATTTATGCGTGCTAGCAATTTAATAAAACATTGGAACGGTACAACAAGTTCCGTTTCACAATATTGGCCTAAAGTTTTTCATGTCAATTTTTATTCCCTTCTTATACACCAACAAGATTTCAGTGATTTTCAAAAGATCAGCGAATTCCCCGTGGCATATTTGTTAGGTGTGTAAGAGGCTTCACTAATTCTTCTCTGCATTCCTTTAGCGGCTTAGGTGAAATGTCATCCCAGCCACAATACATTTTAGCTTGAAGTTTTGAAATGATTGCTAGGAGGTCCCTCTCAGTAATGCCATGGATGAAAACAGATTGGCGGGTCTTTGTTACATTTAAATTGGGTGCTCAGTCATGTGTTTCCTTTGTGCCAATTGTATTAAACATCTGTGTGAATTTCTCGCACATTTCTTTTGGCATCGCCAGCTCACTAGCAATCTGTTTTTAACCTAACCTGGACCTTGGGCTACGCTGCACATGATAATGCTGCCACAAATAAGATTGGGAACTAACATTCGCTGGCTTTCCAACGTCAACCTCACTTTTATCTTCGAAGCTAACACACCTCGGGTGTGCAGCTATAAAATACATTAAAAAAAAATTACAAATTCTAAATAAATACTGCCGGTGTTTGTAAGGGCACGTATAATCTCATACGCCACAAAATCATTACATTAGGGGTTTAAAGCCGACAACCTATATCTGTTACAACTTTGGCAGCAGTAAGTCTCACCCACTAGGAAAATAGCTTCTAGGAAAGATGGACACCTGTTGCAGATGTCAACTGTATGTCAGCCATTTTGTCAGTGAAATTCATATATAGCTCTTCCTATTAAAACATTTTTTGTGATCGAAGTTGCCTTTTTTGACAGACAGTTCCGCTGTCAGTGTGAGAGACAAGAGCTGGTTTTGCGCCGATATCTGGCGCACCCATTTCCATATGTGTAGAGTTATAGGACGCTGCGCAGAAAAAAAAACTGTTTCAGTTCTGTGATAAAAACTTGAAGTATGGTGAACACGTTTTATGTTAACACATGTCCTCCATACATTTGCTAGTAGCCGTAACAGGGAAAAAATGATGGTACGTACATGCATAACTCCGAGATGCCCAAATTTAAATGATATTCTGCCATCAGTGACACCTCATGACAATTCTTAATGTCCAAAAGAACATTTTATGTGTCGAAGTCCCTGTAATGGCTGGAATCTAACATGTCTGGGTAACCTACACCCCGTTATACAGGATGTTTAAAACAAAATGCGTTTCATATTCTTAGATGAGACACAGTACTGGTCATGACTTGAAGAACACGTCCCATAAACGTATACCGGAATAAAACACATGTCGACATATGAACCAGTCATAACAGCGTTGTTCATAAGTACCTTAAGTACCTCTTTGTTTTCAGAAGATGCCGGTACGAAAATCCCATGTCATATAGAAAGCGGACATATATCAATGGACAAGAGATATCTGCAAGTTTTAACTCGCTCAGTATAGTCACCATTTCTGTCACGCACCAAACGTCAATATGAGCGTGCAGTTCAGTGAAGTCAAGAACTCACGACAGCAGCACAGTTTTGAAATGTGTTCATTGTGTCACCTGTCGATGCGGCTGTGCAGAGCGGATGATTTGGCTACATGTCGCAATACGCGTGTTCCCTAGTTAAGGGGCTCCGGAACGCCCTATACTTGCAATGTTAAAATAACGCTTATCTTTCATCACAAAGTATTTGAGGTAGGAAGTTGAACTTTTTACAGATTATTTATTGGAATAAGGGCTACAACTTAACACAGGGATTTTACAAAATTTTAGTTCAGTCATTAAAGATTTTTTTTTCAATTGTAATGAAAATTCACAACATTTTTTTGCAATTTTTTATTTATATATTCAAAAATATACAGTTTTTTGGAAAAAGGCTGTGTTAAATTATGCAGAAGGTACTGTGTAACATTTACTGAAAGTTTGAAACAAATATGTTTGGAAGATCCTTAGAAAACATGTAATTAGTATGAGAAAATAAAAGTTTTGGGAATCGAGCGACAAAGATTGGATTAACTTTTTAGTGCATTCCAGGTCCATAGGATGGATTATCTTCATCCTCTGCAAACTCCTCCTCCAGCTTCCTCTTGTTCCTCCTCCTGTTTACTCTTGCTTGTATTTCTAGACTCTTTACAGCCCTGTCTGCAGCCCGAAGGCGTTCCTTGTCTAAAGCAAGTATCGCTCGTACCATGTTAGAACCTATCTTCATTCCCATATTTCTAAATACCTTGCACCTTGAAATGTTGCCATCATTGAAAGTCGCAACAGCAACTTTACTTTTACTCATTATTATACTTCAACAAAACAGAGACTCAAGAAACAGAATTAATTACGAATATTTTCGAGATAACGACAGAGTAAATAAACATGAAACAATCGACAATCACACCAGCGATATATATTGAACCATCACATGTTAGCCACAACACATACTTTATCTCACATCACTAAAATATACCTGATGAACACGGACGTTAATAATAACACCATTTGACAGCAGTTTAACAGCGCCACAGTGGGTCACGCCCATGTAGAACACATTTCAAAAAAAATTTAAAAATTGTTGTAGTCTTCGGAATTGAATAAATTATATATCTATTAAAAGGTAATAGTCTGCAGATTCAGATAACGCAAAAAAGTAAAAATTGAACTTTTCATGATTTTGAGCCTTTCCGGAGCCCCTTAAACCATGGCAAGACGCGTAATACGAATCGAAACTTGGAGAGATCCTCTTTTCATTGTTATGTATTTTTCAGTATGTCTTGTAGTTTTCGGGCAGCCGTCTTCTGAAAGCGTGAAGTTACTTACACTGATGAGCCAAAACATTATAACTAGCTACTTAATAACTTGCTGGTCCGTCTTTGGAACGCAATAAATCAACGATTCTGCATGTCATGGATTCGACAAATTGTTGTAAGGTTTTTGGATGTGTGTCGTGTCAGATGTCCTGGCACAAATCATGTAATTTTCTTAAACAGCGGACCGCTGATTTGTGTACACCGTCATGGCGCCTGATAGAGACCCCAGTGGGTTCCATTGGATTCACGTCAAGCAATTTTCGTGGCCAAGACATCGACGTGAGTACACTATAGTGCACTCTCATGCTCCTCAGACCACTGTAGCGCGGTTCTGGCTTTGAGACAGCACAATTACACTGCTGAAAGATGACATCGCCGGCGAGGAACACATCAAGTTAAAAAAGTGCAGGTTATCCACACCTGTCAGCGTGTCTTCGATTACTACCACAGGTTCTATGCGAGTGCACAGAATGTATCCCAAAGCGTAATACTGTTGGCACCAGCCTGCGTCCTGGGCGCAGGGCACCTTACGAACCGCTGTCCGCGTGAATGAAGGGGTGTGTGGTGTGTGGAGATGACCATCGACCTGGTGTGGCAAAAATGTGATTCATCCGACGAGGCGACACGTTTCCTTTGACCCACCGTCCAGTCTCGACGATCCCGTGTAACTGACGATTTCGTTGGGCCAACATGTGAACACGTAGTGGTCGTCTGTTGCGGAGCCCCATCTTCAACAATGTGCGATGACCGGTGTGATCCGAAACACTTGTGCGTGAACCAGCACTGTGCTCTTTCGACAGAGACGCCACAGATCGCCATCTGTTCTGGTTTACAGAGCAAACAAGCCTCCAAATCCCACTTTCTGTGAAGAGTCGTGGACATCAAACCATCATAGTCCGCCGCTCGTGGTCTCGCGGCAGCGTTCTCGCTTCCCGAGCACGGGGTCCCGGGTTCGATTCCCGGCGGGGTCAGGGATTTTCACCTGCCTCGAGATGACTGGGTGTTTGTGTTGTCCTCATCATTTCATCATCATCCAGGAAAGTGGCAAAAATTGGACTGAGCAAAGATTGGGTAATTGTACGGGCGCTGATAACCACGCAGTTGAGCGCCCCACAAACCAAACATCACACACATCAAACCATCAACGCCTAGTGGTAGTTTCACTGTTTTTATTTCATTATTTACACGTCTAGTTTCATAGGACCAAATTAAGAAACAAAATTCCAAGGTCATGAAACGTGTCAGTACATTAAATTACAACATAAAAGTAGTTACAGATAAAATAAAATGTTTATGAACCCAAAAAAAGTCAAGCCGTAAGTTTAAGTAAACGCAAATAACAATACAACAAGAATCAGCTTAATTTTTCAAGAAATTTCTCGACAGAAGAGAAGGAGTGACCCACGAGCAAACTATTCAGTTTCGATTTCAAAGCGCATGGATTACTGCTAAGATTTTTCAGTCGAGCGGTAGCTTATTGAAAATGAATGCAGCAACATACTGCACATCTTTCTGCACAAGAGTTAAAGTGCGATCCAAATGCAGATTGGATTTCTGCCTAGTATTAACTGAGCGAAAACTGCTAATTCTTGGGAATAGGTTGACATTGTTAACAAGAAATGACAGTAAAGAATATATGTAATGAGAGACTACCCAGACTAGTGAACAGGGGTCGACAAGAGATTCGCGAACTTAGACCACTTTTTTCCTGAACTGCCCGTTTCTGAGCCAAAAATATCCTTTGAGAATGGGAAGGGCCGGCCGCTTTGGCCTAGTGGTTCTAGGCGCTTCAGTCCGCAACCGCGCTGCTGCTACGGTCACAGGTCCGAATCCTGCCTCGGGCATGGATGTGTGTGATGTCCTTAGGTTAGTTCGGTTTAATTAGTTCTAAGTCTAGGGGGTCTATACAAGGGTGATGTACTTGAGGACAATATTATGGAAATGGAAGAGGATGTAGATGAAGATGAAATGGGATATACGATACTGCGTGAAGAGTTTGACACAGCACTGAAAGACCTGAGTCGAAACAAGGCCCCCGGAGTAGACAACATTCAATTGGAACTACTGACGGCCTTGGGAGAGCCAGTCTGACAAAACTCTACCATCTGGTGAGCAAGATGTATGAAACAAGCGAGGTACCCTCAGACTTCAGGAAGAATATAATAATTCCAATCCCAAAGAAAGCGGGTGTAGACAGATGTGAAAATTACCGAACAATCAGTTTAATAAACCACAGCTGCAAAATACTAATACGAATTCTTTACAAACGAATGGAAAAACTAGAAGCCGACCTCGGGGAAGATCAGTTTGGATTCCGTAGAAAAATGGGAACACGTGAGGTAATACTGACGTTACGACTTATCTTAGAAGAAAGATTAAGGAAAGGCAAACCTACGTTTCTAGCATTTGTAGACTTGGAGAAGGCTTTTGACAATGTTGACTGGAATACTCTCTTTCAAATTCTAAAGGTGGCAGGGGTAAAATACAGGGAGCGAAAGGCTATTTACAATTTGTACAGAAACCAGATGGCAGTTATAAGAGTCGAGGGACATGAAAGAGAAGCAGTGGTTGGGAAGGGAGTAAGACAGGGTTGTAGCCTCTCCCCGATGTTATTCAATCTGTATATTGAGCAAGCAGTAAAGGAAACAAAAGAAAAATTCGGAGTAGGTATTAAAATCCATGGAGAAGAAATAAAAACTTTGAGGTTCGCCGATGACATTGTAATTCTGTCAGAGACAGCAAAGGACTTGGAAGAGCAGTTGAACGGAATGGATAGTGCCTTGAAAGGAGGATATAAGATGAACATCAACAAAAGCAAAACTAGGATAATGGAATGTAGTCGAATTAAGTCGGGTGATGCTGAGGGAATTACATTAGGAAATGAGAGACTTAAAGTAGTAAAGGAGTTTTGCTATTTGGGGAGCAAAATAACTGATGATGGTCGAAGTAGAGAGGATATAAAATGTAGACTGGCAATGGCAAGGAAAGCGTTTCTGAAGAAGAGAAATTTGTTAACATCGAGTATAGATTTAAGTGTCAGGAAGTCATTTCTGAAAGTATTTGTAGGGAGTATAGCCATGTATGGAAGTGAAACATGGACGGTAAATAGTTTGGACAAGAAGAGAATAGAAGCTTTCGAAATGTGGTGCTACAGAAGAATGCTGAAGATTAGATGGGTAGATCACATAACTAATGAGGAAGTATTGAATAGGATTGGGGAGAAGAGAAGTTTGTGGCACAACTTGACCAGAAGAAGGGATCGGTTGGTAGGACATGTTCTGAGGCATCAAGGGATCACCAATTTAGTATTGGAGGGCAGCGTGGAGGGTAAAAATCGTAGGGGGAGACCAAGAGATGAATACACTAAGCAGATTCAGAAGGATGTACGTTGCAGTAGGTACTGGGAGATGAAGACACTTGCACAGGATAGAGTAGCATGGAGAGCTGCATCAAACCAGTCTCAGGACTGAAGACCACAACAACAACAACAAGTCTAGGGGACTGATGACCTCAGATGTTAAGTCCCATAATGCTTAGAGCCATTTTTTGAAATTGGGAACAGTTACCCCAAAGTATAACACCACATGAGATAAACGAATGAAAAGTAACAAAGTAGACTATCTTCGTGTCGAACGATCACTTATTTCAAATACCGTTAGAATAGTAAAAATAGGAGCATTAAGTCTCTGAGCAAGATCCTGAAGGCAGCCTTTGCACGACGGTTTACTATCTGAACACATAGAAATTTAAACTCTTCAGTTTCACTAATCATATGTCTTCCGTTTTCCATAGATGCTAACTGTAGTAGCACGTAAAAATTCGAGCAGATACGCCGTTTCACAGGCCCTGAGTAATAATAATATCAGCTTTGTCCAACTCCCTTATCTCAGTGTATTTCATCATTTGCGGTCCGTATCGTCGCAGGAATGATTTCTTGTCCTTCTTTGATCCACTGATGTACGAGGGTCATTTTAAAGTAACACCTGATTTGTAATAGATTGAGAGAAACTTTTTTTATGAACGTAAATTGTATCACAAACTGCAACATGCACACTTTTTCACTTTTCAACATAGTCACGATGAAAATTTAAACATTTGTCAAGTCGTGCCATCAGCATTTGGAATCTAGCATCAAAGAACTCTGCCGCCTGACCGTTAAACCAGTTAGTAAAAGTTTCTTCCAAGATGTCATATTTCCCAAGCGCTTTCACCAAGAAATTCTTTCTGTTTTGGTAACAGATGAAAGTCCGATGGAGCTTGGTGAGGCCTGTAAGTTGGATGACTCCGTAATTCCCAATGAAACTTGTCCAGCTGCGTCTTTGTTCTTGCCGCAACGTGAGGCCGGCCATTGTCTTGAAGGAGTACGGCGCCGCTAGAGAGTAGACCCCGCCGGCGATTATCAATAGCGCGCCTAAGAGCTATACTAATGTTTCACAATACCTCTCAGTATTTAATGTCATTCCTCTTGGCGTAAAAGTCTAACAGACGAATGCCTTTCCGGTCCCAAAAAACTATGGGCATAGTTTTCCGTGTTGCAGGATCTTGCACTTGCTGTGGTTCCGTCGGGGAGTTTGAACGATGCCACTCACCGGATTGACGTTTATACTCTGGAGTGTGCTGCGCAATTCACGTTGCATTACCGGTTTCAATGTGTCTCAAGAACTCATCACCATCCTTGTGTAGCACCCCAGTACAGACAAACAATGTGCTGTTCGCTTTGTTTCGCATTCTTCTGTCAACGTTTTTGGCACCCATCTCGCATACATTGTTTTATAGCGAAGTTTTGTCACTTACAATACGAAAAACTACTGATCTTGAAACTTGTGGAGACTTCTGGTGTAGCTCGTCAATGGCGAAACGCCCGTTGTGGCGAACTGCCTCATGAACTTTTTGTGTCATGTCTTCATTCATGACAGTACGCCAGCCAGACCGTTCTTCATCATGAACATTTGTCCTTCCTTCATTAAAGAGCCTACACGATTTACGCACGTTTCCATCATTCGTTGCACCTGCACCATGCCGGCCAGGGTGGCCGAGCGGTTCTGGGCACTTCAGTCTGGAACCGCGCGACCGCTACGGTCGCAGATTCGAATCCTGCTTCGGGCATGGATGTGTGTGATGTCCTTAGGTTAGTTAGGTTTAAGTAGTTCTAAGTTCTAGGGGACTGATGACCTCAGAAGTTAAGTCCCATAGTGCTCAGAGCCATTCGACCCATTTTTGACCTGCACCATAAACGTCAACAAGCTCCCGGTGAATTTCTGCAGGACGAACTTGTTTTGCGTTTAAGAACCGAATAACCGAGGGCACTTCACAATCGACGGGACTAATGATTGACATGGCGATAGACGAAGGAGTATAACCGTGCAGCCACCGAAGGCAGAGACGTGAAGTGTAATGGCTGTGTAATGAGAGACTGGCCAAGAGTGGCCGACCGTGAACGGGCGCCACGTGACAGGATGCACGGTCACAGTGCGCTAACGGTTCTTACTTTAAAAATGAGCCCCGTACTTTCTTTAGTGTGTCACGTTCCCCCAACGCCACCAAGCGACTTCCAACTTCGAAGTGGGCAGTGATCATAATGTTTTGCCTTACTACGCTATGAATAACCCCGTCTTTGAAAGCCGTCCGTCTGTTGAACGTGGTTACACTCATTCATACACATCCTTAAATCTCGTTCTCAAAGAATCACTAACTAGTGATTTGGTCACGTGCATAGAACACTCTGTTACGTAACGAGCACACGTTGTCGGTGGACGTGGAATGCTCCAGTGCTACCAAATGCCCCTTAGGCGGAAATCTGAGGGGTTAAGGTCAGGTGGAATGAAGCCAGTACACCGTTCACTAAATGTCTGAGTTCGGTACTGTCGGAAAATGAGTATAGGAATGAAGTTGTGGTTCTTCGTGCATTAACCGCTTCCATTATCTTTCAGCAAGGATAACGTTTTCCATCAGCGCAGGTAATTTGTAGCGTAGAAAAACAGCCGCTTTTCATTTTCCTTTATGGTCCACGACCCAATTATCTGCGATGCACTTTTCATGCTATACATTGATATCAAAGTGAACCAGATGGCTCGGTGGAAGGTGAAAACACAAGCTATAAGAAACGAGAAATGGACGTCAGTAGGGTAATAGCATACGCTGCAGGCAAAGAGCCCAAAAAAACCATTGGATATCGTAATTTTTTATACATACGGCACGTGAAGTTCAGAACTCAGATATCAATCAACCAAAGCAGTTAAGTGGTAGTCTCAAAAATAGTTGAGAAAATTGATTTTGAAATGTGGAATTCACTGCAGTTACCACAATTTTCGGCGCACCAAGTGGCTCTGTGGTGGAAAACGTGCCTGCCTAGACGGTGGCTTGGGTTCGAT
The DNA here is from genome assembly GCF_023864275.1 of Schistocerca cancellata. Taxonomy (NCBI): domain Eukaryota; kingdom Metazoa; phylum Arthropoda; class Insecta; order Orthoptera; family Acrididae; genus Schistocerca; species Schistocerca cancellata. Next base: position 69,954,130 of record NC_064631.1, read on the forward strand.
TCCTGGGCGATCCGAATTTTTTAAAAAGGTAAATTTTCTATGAGCATTTCTGTAAGCGTAAAATACTTACAGATGAAAAAAACCGTTGTGCTCCGGATCCGTAACTGCTGAGTCGCTGGTCTGAGTCTCTTTCAGGTCATTATTTTTCGTTTTATTGCGTTCAGTTCGAATATAAATATAAAACTCATCAAATATATGCTAATTAACAGGTATATAGTTTATATGATGGAATTAAATTTTCCTTGAGTCATTTAAGTCTCAACTTCATCTTCGACAGTAATAGAGATGAAGAAATGAATTAAATTTTGTGCCATGGCTGGAACTTTAACCCGGGTCTCCAGTTCACTAGACACGTGCACCAGCCATTCCATCACCGTAGCGGTGTAGCTACGCACTGCACTACTGCAGTCCAATGCTCTCTCTAACACAAACTTCAATCCACAACTTCAACCTATTTTTCCCTTCTTATATCGAAGATCAGTTTGGATTCCGTAGAAATGTTGGAACACATGAGGCAATACTGACCTTACGACTTATCTTAGAAGAAAGATTAAGGAAAGGCAAACCTACGTTTCTAGCATTTCTAGACTTAGAGAAAGCTTTTGACACTGTTGACTGGAATACTCTCTTTCAAATTCTAAAGGTGGCAGGGGTAAAATACAGGGAGCGAAAGGCTACTTACAATTTGTACAGAAACCAGATGGCAGTTATAAGAGTCGAGGGGCACGAAAGGGAAGCAGTGGGTGGGAAGGGAGTGAGGCAGGGTTGTAGCCTCTCTACGATGTTATTCAATCTGTATACTGAGCAAGCAGTAAAGGAAACAAAAGAAAAATTTGGAGTAGGTATTAAAATCCAGGGAGAAGAAATAAAAACTTTGAGGTTCGCCGATGACATTGTAATTCTGTCAGAGACAGCAAAGGACTTGGAAGAGCAGTTGAACGGAATGGACGGTGTCTTGAAAGGAGGATATAAGATGAACATCAACAAAAGTAAAACGAGGATAATGGAATGTAGTCGAATTAAGTCGGGTGATGGTGCGGGAATTAGATTAGGAAATGAGACGCTTAAAGTAGTAAAGGAGTTTTGCTATTTGGGGAGCAAAATAACTGATGATCGTCGAAGTAGAGAGGATATAAAATGTAGACTGGCAATGGCAAGGAAAGCGTTTCTGAAGAAGAGAAATTTGTTAACATGAGTATAGATTTAAGTGTCAGGAAGTCGTTTCTGAAAGTATTTGTATGGAGTGTAGCCATGTATGGAAGTGAAACATGGCAATAAATAGTTTGGACAAGAAGAGAATAGAAGCTTTCGAAATGTGGTGCTACAGAAGAATGTTGAAGATTAGGTGGGTAGATCATGTAACTAATGAGGAGGTGTTGAATAGGATTGGGGAGAAGAGAAGTTTGTGGCACAACTTGACTAGAAGAAGCGATCGGTTGGTAGGACATGTCCTGAGGCATCAAGGGATCACAAATTTAGCAATGGAGGGCAGCGTGGAGGGTAAAAATCGTAGAGGGAGACCAAGAGATGAATACACTAAACAGATTCAGAAGGATGTAGGTTGCAGTAGGTACTGGGAGATGAAGAAGCTTGCACAGGTTAGAGTAGCATGGAGAGCTGCATCAAACCAGTCTCAGGACTGAAGACCACAACAACAACAACATATCGTCAGTTCTGCTGAGGCTCTCCAGTATTTGAACAGCACCCCAGCTGTGTACATAATGTGGAAATCCTGCCTGTATCTCAGATGTAGGTGATCTACTGACCCGATGTATGAGTCTCAACTTCATCTTCGACAACGAAGTAAGTTGAAGAAATGATTTAAAATTTGTGCCACAGCTGGAACTTGAACGGGAATCTCCTACTTACTAAGCAGGTACGTTAAGGAGGGCCTCGCACTACAGTAGTCTATGCAGCTGTGTTGGCTGTACTGCTACACTGATGTAGTGACCAGCGGGTCTACCTGTTAAGGAGGAGAGCCAGGTTCAGGTCCCACCTGTGGCATCATTTCTTCATTATCTTCTTCTGCCGTTACCGAAAACATGTAATTCTTCTTATTACTAATTACACATTATCCACAATTTTCTACTTTCATTAAAATATAAGCTATTGCTTACCAATCATTTACAAGAGATTATTAGTAAAGATTGTTTGAAATTAAATACGTTACAAATCATTTATTTTTCATCTTCACGTGTTTTACGCTTAACGGAAATACTCATAGAACACGCACCCTTCATTAAAAAAATTGCATTGGCTGGTAATAGAAGCCAGCACTGTTTCGTAGTAAGTGAGCATTCTACCGGATGGCCAAGTGACCATACATAAACGGACCTCGCTTTACGGTGTTAAAGCCTATTTTGTCGAGAGTTTTTGAGTTAGAGGTGCTTCGGCAGACTGCTGATTGAGCTCTGAACTTCACGTACCATAGAAATAAAAACAACCACAAAACTCGAATTCCAGAGTGGTCTCGTTGTACGTGCTGAGTAAACTCAGGACCTGAGGAAACTAGTATGTATCACAAGAGGTGTTTCCTCCCTGGACAGATGGTTGTGGAAACTTTTTGTAGCTTTACCTCCTGCAAAAAAGTAGAACCCTCTCTCTGTCTCTCTCTCTCTCTTTTTCTCTATTTTCATTAACGCCTGTGTAACCATCATCAAACCTACAGAAATAGAGAACGTTAATTCTCTGGGTCCATAAGAAGCTCCAACACCGTTTTTAATTACTATTAAATCTCACTGCCAAGTGTAACTGAACGTCACCTCACTCTTTACCTTATACATTTCGAGAATTACAGCAACCTTGTTACTTTCTGCTACGACGTATAGGTTTTATAGAGAATGAAGCAATTTTACACATAGTGAATGGGCTACTCCAATACAATATTCGAATGTGTGTGATTTTCTAAGGGACGAAACTGCTGTGGTCATCACTTCCTAGACTTACACACTGCTTAAACTAACATATCCTAAGAACAACACACATAGCCATGCCCGATGGAGGGCTCGAACCTCCGGCGGGACGGGTCGCGCAATCCGTGACAAGGCGCCTCAGACCTCGCGGCAACTCTGCGCGGCTTACTCCAATGTAACTTTCCATAATATATTCAACGTAACTTCACAGAACGTTTGAAAATTCCTCGTTAGAAACTAGCAATCACTTTTAATGGAGAATACGGGTCATCAGTATCATAAATGAAAGAGAGGGGCTACAATTGCGAAGAAAAAAGCTGCCAGAAGATTAGGAAAAGAATAACGTTTCACCCATTTAGATGCTTTTTCTTAAGGACATTCCAATTAATAACCCTCCATCTCATTATCTCCGACAATACTTTCAGATGGATAGAGCGTCTGCCATGTAAGCAGGAGATCCCGGGTTCGAGTCCCGGTCGGGGCACACATTTTCATCTGTCCCCGTTGACGTATGTCAACGCCTGTAAGCAGCTAAGGGTGTTCATTTCATTGTACTTTCATAGAAAGGCGGGAGCCAATTTAAGCTGATACTTAGCGTTCATATCAAAATATTGCGAATTATTGTGCAGAATTATCTACAGATTTGCCTTTTCCTTCTGTGTGTGTAGGATTGAGTACAATACTTGTGCAAAGAAATAAATTGCTGTTCTTGTTGAGTATTAAATAGAAGGTCATTACGTAGATGCGAGACTAATGAGGACCTTGTGGAAATTTGTTCGTGTTTCTCCCCAACTACCCAGTAATGAAGCTCAGTTTTCTACCAGAGGACTCTTACTTTGGTTAGTAAAATAGTTGTGGTAGTAGATAAAAGGACAGTTGGTGCTATTTTCTTATTAAAGGATTCAAAAATCTGATGAGTCAAAAAGCATAATTGCTTTTATTTTCGCTTCATGCTCTCCCTGCTGCGTGTCGTGGTAGACATGAAAGTATACCGAAATTGGTTGCTTAAGGTCAGCATCCGGCTGCAGTATCACCTGTTTCGGCCATCTCCTGTTGCTGTTGATGGTCTCCAGAACGTGCGAATAATTTCCTGACGGCGGCCGTCGATATAAATATTAATTGGTTTTATTGATTGCATAAGCGTGCACCGAATACCACTCGCTCCTCGTCGACAAATCGGATTTGCGCGGAGGTGGTCGCTATCGACTACACGATATTGCACTCCGGAACGTATTCCGAGCGGCTCGGCGTGCCCGCGACGTAAGCCCGTCATCCGCGCACGCACACGCGCGTGCAAGCCCACACGCGCCCGTTACACGCGCCTGCGACACGCAGCACGCTTCTTCGCGTCGCAACAGCTGCTGAAACAAAAGCAAAATAAAAAGATTAAAAAAGCAAGGGAGAGCGAGAGGGAGGAGGGAGAAGGAGTCTGGACAACAGTCAAATTTATCTCGCTCCCTGACGCAACGTGTGTGTATGATTGTGTGGGTGTGTAAAAGAGAGAGAGAGACAGAGAGAGAGAGAGAGAAAGAGAGAGAGAGAGAGAGAGAGAGAGAGAGAGAGAGAGAGAGCTATACAAAAACGAAAAAGAGGAGGGGACATTTTACGCCAGGGGTAACTTATTGTAGCGTTTTTATTCGACAGAAGTTCTGCGACCGAGCGTTTGTCGCGTGAGTAAAGTATGGCGCAGTCAGCTCGGACGAGCCTTTACAAGAGACGCGTTTCGTGCTGGACGCGGTAGCAGAAGTGCGAGTTTCCGCCAGTCGGGAAACGTTTACTCCGACTGAGTGACGTTGCTACAGAAACGTGTTTGTAGTCAGTGGTATTGATTACTTGAACGCAAACCGATGCCGTCTTCCACAAAATACACAGAAACGCTAAAGAAACAGGTACAGGCATGAGATATGTAAAAAGTCAGAAGACAGCGCTGCGATCAGCAACGCCTATACAGGGTGTCACAAAAAGGTACGGCCAAACTTTCAGGAAACATTCCTCACACACAACGAAAGAAAATATGTTATGTGGACATGTGTCCGGAAACGCTTACGTTCCATGTTAGAGCTCATTTTATTACTTCTCTTCAAATGACATTAATCATGGAATGGAAACACACAGCAACAGAACGTACCAGCGTGACTTCAACCACTTTGTTACAGGAAATGTTCAAAACGTCTTCCGTTAGCGAGGATACATGCATCCACCCTCCGTCGCATGGAATCCCTGATGCGCTGATGCAGCCTTGGAAAATGGCGTATTGTATCACAGCCGTCCACAATACGAGCACGAAGAGTCTCTACATTTGGTACCGAGGTTGCGTGGACAAGAGCTTTCAAATGCCCCCAAAAATGAAAGTCAAGAGGGTTGAGGTCAGGAGAGCGTGGAGGCCATGGAATTGGTCCGCCTCTACCAATCCATCGGTCACCGAATCTGTTGTTGAGGAGCGTACGAACACTTCGACTGAAATGTGCAGGAGCTCCATCGTACATGAACCACATGTTGTGTCGTACTTGTAAAGGCACATGTTCTAGCAGCACAGGTAGAGTATCCCGTATGAAATCATAATAACGTGCTCCATTGAGCGTAGGTGGAAGAACATGGGGTGTTGATGACGTGATTGCACGATTGCGTGCGGATTCTCGTCAGCCCACACATGTTGACTGTGAAAATTTACAATTTGATCATGTTGGAATGAAGCCTCATCCGTAAAGAGACCATTTGCACTCAAATGAGGATTGACACATTGGTGGATGAACCATTCGCAGAAGTGTACCCGTGGAGGCTAATCAGCTGCTGACAGTGCCTGCACACGCTGTACACGGTACGGAAACAACTGGTTCTCCAGTAGCACTCTCCATACAGTGACGAGGTCAACGTTACCTTGTACAGCAGCAACTTCTCTGACGCTGACATTAGGGTTATCGTCAACTGCACTAAGAATTGCCTCATCCATTGCAGGTGTCCTCGTCGTTCTAGGTTTTCCCCAGTTGCGAGTCATAGGCTGGAAAGTTCCATGCTCCCTAAGACGCCGATCAATTGCTTCGAACGTCTTCCTGTCGGGACACCATATTGATATGATTGGAGGCTCTAGGTGCCCTTCCAGAAAATCGGGACGTAGCACACGTGATAAACGGCTCGTTCCTCTGGAAAGAGAGCTAGCACAACATTCTAATCAAGTCGTGACTAAAAATAAAAACACCTACAGCCGTCCTTATGATTTTATTTTATTTTGTCGCTACCATTTTCTGCGCTTCATTACATCACCTTCAGGCTGTTTTTGATGAGGTACAGGTTGATATGATGACCATGCATAGTCCATCAGTTGCTAGCATTACTGGATACGCAGATAATCTGAAACTTACGTGTCAGCACTCCAACCATCAACAAGTGGCTGCAACCGGAACATTCTGGATGTTGGTGATAAGGAATGGCGGCATCTCTTACTCGCTTTTTTGGTTTCGGATTAGTGGTAGTGGACCCAGATTTCATGGCCTGTAACTATTCTCGCAAAAAAGACATCACCTTCTAAGGCAAAGACCTGAGTAAGTGCAAGATTTGTTCACGATTAATCCAGTAGTGATTTAGTGAAGCATAGGTGGTAAAATACATAAGGCTTATTGTTCACGTCTTAGCATCGTTTTTATTAACCAGATGTAGAGCGCAATACACAGTGTGTTAACTGTAAGATGGCAGATGAGCTTCCTAATCCTGAATCGGTAGAATTCGGAAGTCTTCAGCCGGTAGTCTTTGGTTGGAGCCAACGATATATTTTTGACAGTTCTATGTGAGGTAGACATTCATATTTGGTGTCTGGTGGTTTGTATTTCACTCTATTTTGTACTGTTTCTTTTCATTATGATAAGTGCACGTATTTGTCTCAGTTACGGTCTTTACTAAACACGTGAATTTCAGATTTTAGAATGCATTCTTCCACCTATAGATTAAAGTGCGATCGGTGAAAAATATTAAAATTCATTAAAAAATTAGCAGTTAGTTAGTTACTAACAGGTTCCACCCATAATTTACACCATCTTTAGGTAGTAAGCACCATGATGGCGGCTGGTGGCGCTGGACGGATCAAGCAGTTGGCACCTGTGCTCTTACGGATCTTGCTCCGTCCATCGCACCAGCCTCCATCATGGTGCTTACGGCCTGAAGATGATCTAAATCATAGATATAAATCGGCTGTCAACTATAATAAATGTCAGAATGAGATTTTCACTCTGTGTGCGCTGATATGAAACTTCCTGGCAGATTAAATCTGTGTGCCGGAACGAGACTCGAACTCGGGACCTATGCTTTCCGCGGTCAAATGCTCTACCAACTGAGCTACCCAAGCACGACTCATGCCCCGTCCCCACAGCTTTACTTCTCCCAGTACCTCGTCTCCTACCTTTTATAATAAATGTCTATTGTTTCTGAGGATCTTTTACTCAATTTTAAACGTGGGAATACATAAGAAGATTTTAGTTTTGATCATTAACAACATTTAACGAATTTTTACCTGAATGAGATTCTCACTCCGCAGCGGAGTGTGCGCTGATATGAAACTTCCTGGCAGATTAAAACTGTGTTGCCGGACCGAAACTCGGGACCTTTGCCTTTCGCGAGCAAGTGCTCTACCAACTAAGCCACCCAAGCAAGGCTCACGCCCCGTCCTCACAGTTTTACTTCTGCCAGTACCTCGCCTCCTACCTTCCAAACTTTACTGAAGCTCTTCTGCGAGGTACCGAATTTTTACCTGTTTGAGTGAATTCTGCGTTTGCGAAAGGGTGAAGCACAAGTCAAGGTACATGCACTGCATGAGGAAGACGTGGCCCAGACACTGCTACTCACTTCGTGGTATTCGATGAGGATGTCGCGCTTGCTTCGGTGCTGGCATCAATCACCACTAGCAAGATATCCTGCAAGTAACACACCGTACACTCGCCAGAGGACTGTTATTCTGAAGGAGGACTCCTGTGCCGCGAACGATTCTGTTGTGCAGCAGTACACTTGGGCGTGCCACGATACTCAGGACCAGTACTAGCCACAGTGTGGGGGCCGAGAACAGGATGTGCAGGAGGCGAGGTGCGTGCGCAGTTGATTGCAGCCGTACCGTCTGTTCTCCAACCGTGGGACTCATAGAAATCCTGCCAGCGGACATCGACATGGATGATGCCGTGAATCACAGTAGTAAGCAGCGATTTTCAGTCTAACACAACACTTTGTTTAACAGTCTCAGAGAACACACGTAACAAAAGAGTTTACATGTTATAACTTACAAAGAGTATTACTAATCAGATATATAAATGTCCTGAAAACTTCACTTCCAAACATCCTCCCACCTCCCCCCCCCCTCCACGGGGTGACCAGCTGAACCGGACATGCTCTCTGCTGACCTTCTGGCGTGCCCAGGATTATCGTCCTTATTGTATTGCCTCTTCCCTGTTCACATCTCACTACTTCCCCTTCCGTCCTCATGTGCCTTCGTCGTCCATCCTCTTGAATCAAAGCCAGATCACCAGGTCGAAAGTCAATACACACTACTGGCCATTAAAATTGCTACACCACGAAGATGACGTGCTAAAGACGTGAAATTTAACCGACAGGAAGAAGATGCTGCGATATGCAAATGATTAGCTTTTCAGGGCATTCACACGAGGCTGGCGCCGGTGGCGACACCTACTACGTGCTGACATAAAGAAAGTTTCCAACCGATTTGTCATACACAAAAAGTAGTTGACCGGCGTTGCCTGGTGAAACGTTGTTGTGATGCCTCGCGTAAGGAGGAGAAATGCGTACCATCACGCTTCCGACTTTCATAAAGGTCGGATTGTAGCCTATCGCGATTGCGGTTTATCATATTGCGAAATTGCTGCTCTCGTTTATCGAGATCCGTTGACTGTTAGCAGAATATGGAATCGGTGGGTTCATGAGGGTAATACGGAACGCCGTGCTGTGTCCTAACTGCCTCGTATCACTGGCAGTCGAGATGACAGGCATCTTATCCACATGATTGTAACGGATCGTGCAGCCACGTCCAGATCCCAGAGTCAAAAGGTGGGGATGTTTGCAAGACAACAAGCATCTGCACGAACAGTTCGACGACGTTTGCAGCAGCATGGACTATCAGCTCGGAGACCATGGCTGCGATTACCCTTGACGCTGCATCACAGACAGGAACGCCTGCGATAGTGTACTCAACGACGAACCTGGGTGCACGAATGGCAAAACGTCATTTTTTCGGATGAATCAAGGTTCTGCTTACAGCATCATGATGGTCGCATCCGTGTTTGGCGACATCGTATGAACGCACATTGGAAGTGTGTATTCGTCATCGCCATACTGGCTTATCACCTGGCGTGATGGTATGGGTTGGTTACACGTCTCGGTCACCTCTTGTTCGCATTGACGGCACTTTGAACAGGGGACGTTACATTTCAGATATGTTACGACCCGTGGCTCTACCCTTCATTCGATCCCTGCGAAACCCTACATTTCAGCAGGGTAATGCACGACCGCAAGTTGCAGGTCCTGTACTGGCCTTTCGGGATACAGGAAATGTTGGACTGCTACCCCGGCCAGCACATTCTCCAGATCTCTCACCAATTGAAAACATCTGGTAAATGGTGGCCGAAGAACTGGCTCGTCACAATACGCCAGTCACCACTCTTGATGAACTGTGGTATCGTGTTGAAGCTGCATGGGCAGCTGTACCTGTACACGGCATCCATACTTTGTTTGACTCAATGCCCAGGTGTACCAAGGCCGTTATTACGGCCAGAGGTGGTTGTCCTGGATACTGATTTCTCAGGACCTATGCGCCCAAATTGCGTGAAAATGTAATCACATGTCAGTTCTACTATAATATATTTTTCCAATGAATACCCGTTTATCATCTACATTTCTTCTTGGTGTAGCAATTCTAATGGCCAGTAGTGTATCTTGGAGAAGTTCCTCTATCTTCGTTGAAGCTCCTATGCTCTATGAGATGCTCCTTCGTCCATCTTTTACAAAATTCGTCTGCTATTTTTTACTGTTGTTTTAATTCTTTGGTGAGATTGCGTATGACGCTAGGTTCTGAACCAGTGGACATGTTAGATTCCTTCACCAACCAAAAAGTATGCTGGTGTTAGATGTTCTGCGTCATCTCGTGCAGAGAATGGCGTTGGGTTTACAGCAGCTTCTTTCTGATCAAGAGGTGTGGAGTTCCTCTACAGGTAGGCTTGTTCGTCCCAACACTTTCCGTTAGCGTCGCTTGACGGTGCCCACCGTCCTTTCCCACCGTCCTCCCCATCAAGACGCCCGTGGTGCAATGAACTTCCAAGTCATTCCGTTGTTGGCGAGGAAACAATGGGTCTCTGAGGTGATTAGTGAATTCCATTGTTCCGACAACTCTTTGTTAGCGGTGTAAAGGCCTTTGCATTCTCGATGTGTGTGACAGTCCACGTCTATTGGAAAATCTCTGTAAAGCGATTAAAGATGTGTTGGTATTCACATTGGAGCAGAACTCTAAATGTACTTCATGTGTTGTTGCTCAAGTGAAGAGTGTTATACGGGCCTTTTCCACGGTCACGCCTGTCTCGATGTAAAGAGGGCCGGCAAAGTCTATGCTCGTGACAGTAAAAGGCTTATATGGTCTCATTAGATCTGTGAGTGTAGGAGTTTCAGTTTGTTGTTCTCTTGAAGTCTTCATGTATGCAGGACTCTTTTAACGGTGTGACGACCTTTAAGTATCCAAAATTCTTGCCAAAGGTTGGATGACGCATTTCAAATACCAGTGTGATGAAGATCAATATGTTTTTGAAATACGAGGTGCATTCAAGTTCTAAGGCCTCCGATTTTTTTTCTAATTAACTACTCACGCGAAATTGATGAAACTGGCGTTAGTTCTCGACGTAATCGCCCTGCAGACGTACACATTTTTACAACGCTGACGCCATGATTCCATGGCAGCGGCGAATGCTTCTTTAGGAGTCTTTTTTGACCACTGGAAAATCGCTGAGGCAATAGCAGCACGGCTGGTGAATGTGCGGCCACGGAGAGTGTCTTTCATTGTTGGAAAAGGCCAAAAGTCACTAGGAGCCAGGTCAGGTGAGTAGGGAGCATGAGGAATCACTTCAAAGTTGTTATCACGAGCACACGCGCAGCCCTTCCCGGATGTTTTTGTTGCATTGCAGGAAGGAATTTTTTCTTCAAAACATTTTCGTAGGATGCACCTTGCGCGTCAACATTGCTTGGCAACATGCCACACGGGCAGCCATGTGGTCATCCGTCAGCATTCGTGGCACCCACCTGGATGACACTTTTCGCATTTTCAGGTCGTCATGCAGGATTGTGTGCACAGAACCCACAGAAATGCCAACTCTGGAGGCGATCTGTTCAACAGTCATTCGGCGATCCCCCAAAACAATTCTCTCCACTTTCTCGATCATGTCGTCAGACCGGCTTGTGCGAGCCCGAGGTTGTTTCGGTTTGTTGTCACATGATGCTCTGTCTTCATTAAACTGTCGCACCCACGAACGCACTTTCGACACATCCATAACTCCATCACCACATGTCTCCTTCAACTGTCGATGAATTTTAATTGGTTTCACACCACGCAAATTCAGAAAACGAATGATTGCACGCTGTTCAAGTAAGGAAAACGTCGACATTTTAAGTATTTAAAACAGTTTTCATTCTCGCCGCTGGCGGTAAAATTCCATCTGCCGTACGGTGCTGCCATCTCTGGGACGTATTGACAATGAACGCCGCCTCATTTTAAAACAATGCGCATGTTTCTATCTCTTTCCAGTCCGGAGAAAAAAAATCGGAGGCCTTAGAACTTGAATGCACCTCGTATGAGGAGTGTCGTGAAGCGATGTGAACTTTCTAGAAGTAGTGGATGTCGTTCTTCTTCAATCAATAGTCTACCTCCCACATGAATGAGTCCGTCTTCAACGAATGATGAAAGTCTCCAATTTTAGAGTCTTTCGAGATCGGTTTACCGTTCTGGAGTACGTGAAACTCCCGCGTGAAGCACTGACGTTGGGCTTTTTTGATCCAGTAAGTACGTGCATTTGCGAGCTCGACTGTTTTCAGCTCTTCAGCAAGTTTATCTTTGTGTCGAATCTTACGTATGCAGCGAAGGATCCAGCAGGTTGTACAAATTAGTCTGCAGCAGAAACTTAAATGTCTGTGATGCTGGGAGGTATACCAATTACCATCATGTGTTTTACATTCCTTCTTTCTTCCGGGAGAATCTGATGGCCAGCATTCTCCTCCGTGTACAAGCCAGGGTGATCCTTCTCACCAAACACGAGCCGATTGGATTTTATTGCCTTCCAAGAAGTTCCCGTGTTAAATGATCCGCTGGGTTATCATTTCCAAGACAATGTCTTTACTGATTAGGGGACGTATGTGTACGAATTTCTGCCACTCTTCAAATAGCTCTAAGCACTATGGGACATAACATCTGAGGTCATCAGTCCCCTACACTTAGAACTACTTAAACCTAACTAACCTAAGGACATCACACACATCCATGCCCGAGGCGATTCGAACCTGCGACCATAGCAGTAGCGCCGTTCCGGACTGAAGCAAATGGTTCAAATGGCTCTGAGCACTATGGGACTCAACTGCTGTGGTCATCAGTCCCCTAGAACTTAGAACTACTTAAACCTAACTAACCTAAGGACATCACACACATCCATGCCCGAGGCATGATTCGAACCTTCGACCGTAGCAGCATCGCGGCTCCGGACTGGAGCGCCTAGAACCGCACCGCCACCGCGGCCGGCCCGGACTGAAGCGCCTAGAACAGCTCGGCCACGGCGGCCGGCCTTCTGCCACTCTATTACAGGTGAAAGTCCTCTATTCATTTGCAACACTGTGTCACTGCAGCGCCCATAGACAGCATTGCTTGAGTAATGCCGTACCCTGTAGCCGTGCAGAAATATCTAACTAACTGTGTTACCACAAGTGCTTAACGGACAGTTATCACCATCTGGTGTTTGAGTACATTACAAAGAACCAAGTAGAACTTTCTCCTCCTTGAGACCAATTAACACCATATTTTACTTTCCACACCATGCAGTTAGGAAGGAGAAGCTTGATAAAACAAAATGGGGGATCGTTTTGATGCGTCTTCTCACGAGATCAATGCACCCTCTCTCAACATCAGTTTAGAATTGGGACCAAATCTTCCACCAGAATTACTTGCTGTTCTGAAACGGTTCCGAATACACCCCGTGGGTGTTATTTGCAATATTACGCAAGCATTTCTGCATTTTACTTTGCACGAAGGGCTGCAAGTGAAGGAGTGTAATGGACTGCATGTCACGCCGAATGGAAGACTAGTGAAACGGTAAGTCATTACTTTGTCTTTCGTATGGTAATTTCAATGACTGTCTTGAAAACGTTCTGCTGTAGAAGAAATCTTGTGAAGTTCCTGTCGTCTTCGTGTAATTCAACGTTTTGTTGTCACAGCGGATCTTCTGCGAAGCAAGCGCTGCGTCTATTTCCGTTCCTATAAATTCCATCAACTGAAGTACATCGCTTTCTGAAAGACCAGTTTGCTTGACACGAATGAGCCAGCGTCGACAGATACCATCCGGAAAATTCTGAGAATTTTTGGTCCTAGCACGCGACCATAAGCATTTACGTCTTCACCGCGCGCGCAGAGCTTGGATGCGGCTGTTGCACTCGATAAATATAGAATTAAGAGATTCTGGATTCGGAAATTGAATGGGTTTAATAGATTCTAAACAATTCAGGTGAGCTTGTACAGTTCTATTTTTATCGACATAGCGGACTGTGACGATTCTCTTGGTTTCTTCATCTGTATCAGAGATCGCAGCAATACCGTCAGCTAAATACTATGGTACCCCTTCTAAAGAGGCCAAACAGTAATATGGTTATGAGTGGTGGATAACGTGGGATCTTGATCAATCGATTGCTGGAATTGTTCCCAAAAACGAGCCCAGTTCTCAATATTTCCAGGAAACGCCTCAAGTTCTACAGTGGGCAATCTGATATTAGGTGGTGGATCAACTGAAGTGACGGTCGTAGCAGGTTGTTTATCACTGACTGTAGTGTGAGCCATGGAATTCGCAAGGTTTCCTTTTATTCCCCGTGAGATGCATATTGTACAACGGCGCACGTGGCTGAATGTATTCCTCACATCTGAACACATAAACAGCGTAATCACCGTCTTCGAAAAGATCCTGTATTTTGTTATCAAGAACTGTTAAGGTGCACAATGGCTGGCTCCTGATCTTTGGAATATTTGCAATCTTCAACTGCAGTTGAGTCACAAAAGTTGTGTACTTCGTTCAAAATACGTGTAATAATTGCTCTTGCTCTAGCCCGCACTCTTTTGAAGTTAAGGGGCTGCGGAACGCCCTATACTTGCAATGTTAAAATAACGCTTATAAATTACATCTTTCCTCACAAAGTATTTGAGGTAGGAAGTTGAACTTTTTACAGATCATTTATTGGAATATGGGCTACAACTTAACACAGGGATTTTACAAAATTTTACTTCAGTTATTAAAGATGATTTTTTTTCAATTGTAATGAAAATTCACAACATTTTTTGCAATTTTTTATTTATATATTCAAAAATAAACAGTTTTTTTGGAAAAAGGCTGTGTTAAATTATGCATAAGGTACTGTGTAACATTTACTGAAAGTTTGAAACAAATATGTTTGGAAGATCCTTAGAAAACATGTAATTAGTATGAGAAAATAAAAGTTTTGGGAATCGAGCGACAAAGATTGGATTAACTTTTTAGTGCATTCCAGGTCCATAGGATGGATTATCTTCATCCTCTGCAAACTCCTCCTCCAGCTTCCTCTTGTTCCTCCTCCTGTTTACTCTTGCTTGTATTTCTAGACTCTTTACAGCCCTGTCTGCAGCCCGAAGGCGTTCCTTGTCTAAAGCAAGCATCGCTCGTACCATGTTAGAACCTATCTTCATTCCCATATTTCTAAATACCTTGCACCTTACAATGTTGCCATCATTCAAAGTCGCAACAGCATCATACACACCAAAGTGAAGTGTTTCTATTCCAGCAAATACAGTCTTGGGGATTCTCGACCATATAACACCATTTACACTTTCATTGGGGTTTTGAGTTTTTCCGTGAATACACTTTTTCAACAGTTCAGGTGCTGCTAAGTCTCTGAAAATAGGTTTAGCCATAACACATACTTTATCTCACATCACTAAAATGTACCTGATGAACACGGACGTTAATAATAACACCATTTGACAGCAGTTTAACACCGCCACAGTGGGTCACGCCCATGTAGAACACATTTAAAAAAAAATTTAAAAATAGTTGTAGTCTTCGGAATTGAATAAATTATATATCTATTAAAAGGTAATAGTCTGCAGATTCAGAAAACGCAAAAAGTAAAAATTGAACTTTTCATGATTTTGAGCCTTTCCGGAGCCCCTTAACTGATGGCTGGCATCAGTGTTTTCCGTGTCAGACGAGGGGAAGTGATTGCAATTGTCTAACTGTAAGCGGAAAGATGTTGCGTAGTTTGCTCAACAACTAACAGATGGCAGCACCAGTCACGACCAGTCGGCTGGCCCAGGATAACAGTTGACAATCCGTTAAAGCGAGAACCAAGCAGCTGCAATAGCCGTATACAGCACAATAATGTACTCGTGACCAACTGCCTTTAAAAATGGCACTACAAAATGCGCGGCGTGATAATTTAGGTAAACTTAACTGTGTGCGCAGGCTGTTGTCGTCGGAAGAGTTTGTTGCCTGGCGTGACAAATCACTGCAGTGAGCCCCTCGTGGTATAGCCGGGTGAAGTACTTTAAAAATCGTTTTGTCACAGAATCAATCGTGAAAATCTCCCGCGTTTCGGCACCAATTCTTTTTGATCGTGAATCACAATAATAGGCAGCGATTTGCAGTCTGACATAACACTTCATTTAACAGTCTCGGAACATAAATATGACAAAAGAGTTTACAAAATGCTGCGTCTTAGATAGAGTGTTACTAATGAGAGATATAAATGTCCCGACGACTTCAATTCCCAACAGACGAAGAGGAGCTGGTGTGGCTATCACAGCGGAGTAGCATGGAACGCTGTAATGAAGAGTGCATGCAAAGTGTGGCTTGGACAGGATAACTGACCCATGTGTTTACCTTGTGACAATGCTAGTTGGTCATATGTCGCTAAGCGACGATATGTACATATAACCATTTTATGTTGTATTCTCGTAAGCTATATGAATGGAAGTACATTGACTGCGAAATCTTTGTATATCCATAATTAAAATGAACGACTTGGGACGTCAGCTGGTATAATACATGTTAAAAAATGACGTAATTCCTTCAGCTGTATTAAGGTCTTGGTTTTATTGGCAACTAGTTTCGATGTTGTTACAACATCATCTTCAGACCCATATTTGTTGACAGTAACCGTAGTAACTACCTGCCTTCCGCATGGGACACGTCTATCATGTCTGACTATTAGTGTTAGACACATACTGTCAACGAAAATGGGCCTGAAGATGATGTTGTAATAACATCGAAACTAGTTGCCAATAAAACCAACACCTTAATACAGCTGGAAGAATTACGTCATTTTTAACAAATATTGACTGTGAATTCTGATATTTTATCTCGTGTTTCTCCCAGTTGTTGGAATATAGTGAGACATGTCATCTGTCACCAAGAACTCCAAATGGCAGTGCTCGCCCGAGGGAGCCACTCCGGGTATCTCTTATGCTCAGAGTACTTCAAAAGCTCCTTTCAGAGCAATGTGAGCCGTGTGAACTCTGGAGAGAGATTTCAACAAAAGCGCACAGGTTGTCCTTAAAGTAGAAGGAGAGGACAGAGTCACTGCTACGTTTCCATAAACAGTGTGGGAAGCGAGCTGCATTTATACGCCTAGATATGGCTCCGCCTGTCATATAGTGAGAGCTAGGACACAATGAACCGGCAGATGATGTCTGAAGCGATCGCTGTATCAAGCAGAAATCTGTGTATACCAGTCTTCGAATACTGGCCCATATTTTGACCGAAACCGATGTTTGAATCGCCTTACAAGTCGGTCAGGGGGCCTAAAGATGGCGTAATAAATCGCCGTAGCCGACAGGCAAATAAAGTAACAGTTTGGAAAGTAGATGGATAAAAGGTGATTTTTTTGACGTTCTGTTCTGAAATTTTAGTTTTTTGGCAAATAATACAAGCTTTCTATGCAGAGAGAGGGACATCATCATCAGCTGTCACCGTGGCAAATCTCGTGATTGCCTTCCCTCCTACGATAATTTTGAGAAGTGTGTGAGAGTAGGGAGCCAGTAGTCGATTTTGGGGGGAGCACACGGCAGCGGTTCGTGCCTCGTCGTTGGGAAGTCTCTGTTTGGTGCCCTAATTCAGCCTGGCGCTCTTTCAGCTGTTCTGGAACAAGCGTCGTGTTTGGCATTGGCGTTGCCTTTGGACTGCATAGCTGGCAATTTGCCAGTATGTTTAGCTACTCGCGATTGCTCTTTGTCGATAGTTCTCTGCCGGCCGGAGTGGCCGAGCGGTTCTAGGCGCTACAGTCTGGAACCGCGCGACCGCTACGGTCGTAGGTTCGAATCCTGCTTCGGGCATGGATGTATGTAATGTCCTTATGTTAGTTAGGTTTAAGTAGTTCTAAGTTCTGGGGGACTGATTACCTCAGAAGTTAAGTCCCATAGTGCTCAGAGCCATTTGAGCTAGTTCTCTATTACACCCGGATCAAAAGCCGACGCTATCTAGTGTATGTGAGCTGCCCAGACTTTAGCAAGTGATTTGCATCTCAATTTACCATGTTTCAGAGAACGTTCAGGTGCAGCTGTCCAGATACAGTGATTATAAATGGTTATAAATCTGGATATTATCATGTTTGTGTCAACATTATACGAATATTGCTATTTACCTTTTTTGATGAAAATAACTGTAAATCATTCCAACTTCAACTTAACAATCCCGATTGAGAGCAAATAAATTGCTATTTTTAAGACAACTTTTTGTCACTCTGTCACTTCCTCCCACAACATTCTGACGGGGTGCTCCTTTCAATGGAAAATAAGTACTGTAAGACGATTCCATCTCTCTGAATTACAGTTTTACTGTGACGCTGTTTCCAGTGTAGCAGAGGTGCCATTTCGAGAAACATATTCTTTTCCTTTAATCTGGAAAGTTAGCAGTGCGCTTTTTAATTTTATGAACTAATAATAAGTAGTAACTGAAGAAATGAAATTTGTGCTACAGTTGGGGATTCTACATCTACATCTATACCCCGCAAGTCACCCAACGGTGTGTGGCGGAGGGCACTTTACGTGCCACTGTCATTACCTCCCTTTCCTGTTCCAGTCGCGTATGGTTCGCGGGAAGAACGACTGCCGGAAAGCCTCCGTGCGCGCTCGAATCTCTATAATTTTACATTCGTGATCTCCTCGGGAGGTATAAGTAGGGGGAAGCAATATATTCGATGCCTCATCCAGAAACGCACCCTCTCGAAACCTGGACAGCAAACTACACCGCGATGCAGAGCGCCTCTCTTGCAGAGTCTGCCATTTGAGTTTGCTGAACATCTCCGTAACGCTATCACGCTTACCAAATAACTCTGTGACGAAACGCGCCGCTCTTCTTTGTATCTTCTCTATCTTCTCCGTCAACCCGACCTGGTACGGATCCCACACTGATGAGCAATACTCAAGTATAGGCCGAACGAGTGTTCTGTAAGGCACCTCCTTTGTTGATGGACTACATTTTCTAAGGACTCTCCCAATGAATCTCAACCTGGTAACCGCCTTACCAACAATTAATTTTATATGATCATTCCACTTCAAATCGTTCCGCACGCAGATATTTTGTAGAAGTAACTACTACCAGTGTTTGTTCCGCTATCATATAATCATACAATAAAGGATCCTGCTTCTGCTTATCAGACATATGTGCTAATCATTACACCATTGTAGAAGTGCTGCAAACACACATGCACGGATTATCCTACGCCTTCATTCCATTTTCCGCTTCTTAAATCGACCTACAGCTGAGGCTCTCCGGTATTAGAATAGCACCCAAGCGCTGTACGTAATGCTTAGAACGTCAGCCTCGTAAGCAGGAGATCTGGGTTCAAGTCCCAGACATAGAACAAATTTTAACTCATCTCTGCAGCTTCTATCACTGTCGAAGATAAAGTTGAGGCTCATATATCTCAAGGAAATTGTAATTTCATCAGATCGTTATACGAACTGAATTAAATTTTACTTTCTGGATCACAAAACTTCTGCTGCATTAGCACTTCGCAGCGAGAATAATTATCGACTTCACATTTATACGATTCTGTTGTATTCTAGCTCAGCGTGTACTCGCGTGTTTGGTCATTTGTGTGTCGAGTTCGCGGGTGTGGCAGGCAGTGTGCACAAACGACTGCTGAACCTCGGTCGCTTCGCCCACAGCACAACAAGGCAGTAGCCCTGAAAGGGCAGTTGTACTGCTGATCCCAACACCAGCGGACCGCGCCTCCGCCTCGCTTAGTGCTCTACCACCGCGCGTTCAGCTGGTGCAGTCACTCGTGCTGGTCGCCTGTCGTGTTTTCTCCCGCGCTTCCTCTCCGTGCTTTGGTCGGACTCTCTGCTCCCCTGCAAAGCGATTCGCGCGTCCAGCTACGTTCCCTCTTCCGCAATGAGCTGCCTGGCATTCGCGCTGACAGTGACCGCTCTGCGGCGTTGTCACGCTCGTACAGATACTAAAGGGCTCTCGACGTCCAAAGGCTGCGCAGCCACTGGGCTTTCGCACTGTCGCCGCTTTACCGGTGTGCAGTGAATGCACCTTGCCTGACGCCGCTAGAGCGAGCTGCTGCGACCGACAACGCGTCGACGCCCGGTGTCACTGTAGACTGCGGCGGACAGTAACGGCGGGCAGACGAAACAAACCAGCAGACCATTCACTTGTAAAGCTGTAAAGTAGCATATTTTGCACCTTACATGATGCTAAATCAGTACTAATACACCGAATATTTCCAGAATTAGATTTTCACTCTGGAGCGGAGTGTGCGCTGATATGAAACTTCCTGGCCGATTAAAATGGTGTGCCGGACCGAGACTCGAACTCGGGACCTTTGCCTTTCGCGGGCAAGTGCTCTACCGACTGAGCTACCCAAGCACGACTCACGCCCCGTCCTCACAGCTTTGCTTCTGCCAGTACCTCGTCTCCTACCTTCCAAACTTTACAGAAGCTCTCCTACGAACCTGACTAAGCCATGTCTCAGCGATATCCTTTCTTTCAGGAGTGCTAGTTCTGCTAGTTTCGCAGGAGAGCTTCTGTAAACTTTGGAAGGTAGGAGACGAGGTACAGGCGGAAGTAAAGCTGTCAGGACGGGGCGTGAGTCGTGCTTGGGTAGCTCAGTCGGTAGATCACTTGCCCGCGAAAGGCAAAGATGCCGAGTTCGAGTCTCGATCCAGCACACAATTTTAATCGGCCAGGAAGTTTCACACCGAATATTAATTGATAATTGGCCTGCCGGCAGGAGTGAATGAACACAGAAAAGGAAGTTGTGTGTGTCATGTCAGATTAACGAGATGTGCTCAGAGGCTGGAACACGGCCGGAACCCTTAAGGAAGGTGTTTATGTCATGTCTAACGGGATGGCCGCGGCCGGACGCCTTTGTCGGCTGGCCTTTCAGACCACCAAAGACGTTCGGAGAGGCTGGGACGTCACAACAAGAAGCGAGAAGGAACTATATGCGGAAGAGAGAAAGGCGATTTGGCGCCACAGTGGAAAATTTGCGGAAGACTGTGACGGGATTGGCGCAGAGCGCGTAGAGATACGTGTTAAAAGTTTGGCGGCAACAGTAACCGCGGGAGAATTCTACACTCCTGGAAATGGAAAAAAGAACACATTGACACCGGTGTGTCAGACCCACCATACTTGCCCCGGACACTGCGAGAGGGCTGTACAAGCAATGATCACACGCACGGCACAGCGGACACACCAGGAACCGCGGTGTTGGCCGTCGAATGGCGCTAGCTGCGCAGCATTTGTGCACCGCCGCCGTCAGTGTCAGCCAGTTTGCCGTGGCATACGGAGCTCCATCGCAGTCTTTAACACTGGTAGCATGCCGCGACAGCGTGGACGTGAACCGTATGTGCAGTTGACGGACTTTGAGCGAGGGCGTATAGTGGGCATGCGGGAGGTCGGGTGGACGTACCGCCGAATTGCTCAACACGTGGGGCGTGAGGTCTCCACAGTACATCGATGTTGTCGCCAGTGGTCGGCGGAAGGTGCACGTGCCCGTCGACCTGGGACCGGACCGCAGCGACGCACGGATGCACGCCAAGACCGTAGGATCCTACGCAGTGCCGTAGGGGACCGCACCGCCACTTCCCAGCAAATTAGGGACACTGTTGCTCCTGGGGTATCGGCGAGGACCATTCGCAACCGTCTCCATGAAGCTGGGCTACGGTCCCGCACACCGTTAGGCCGTCTTCCGCTCACGCCCCAACATCGTGCAGCCCGCCTCCAGTGGTGTCACGACAGGCGTGAATGGAGGGACGAATGGAGACGTGTCGTCTTCAGCGATGAGACTCGCTTCTGCCTTGGTGCCAATGATGGTCGTATGCGTGTTTGGCGCCGTGCAGGTGAGCGCCACAATCAGGACTGCATACGACCGAGCACACAGGGCCAACACCCGGCATCATGGTGTGGGGAGCGATCTCCTACACTGGCCGTACACCACTGGTGATCGTCGAGGGGACACTGAATAGTGCACGGTACATCCAAACCGTCATCGAACCCATCGTTCTACCATTCCTAGACCGGCAAGGGAACTTGCTGTTCCAACAGGACAATGCACGTCCGCATGTATCCCGTGCCACCCAACGTGCTCTAGAAGGTGTAAGTCAACTACCCTGGCCAGCAAGATCTCCGGATCTGTCCCCCATTGAGCATGTTTGGGACTGGTTGAAGCGTCGTCTCACGCGGTCTGCACGTCCAGCACGAATGCTGGTCCAACTGAGGCGCCAGGTGGAAATGGCATGGCAAGCCGTTCCACAGGACTACATCCAGCATCTCTACGATCGTCTCCATGGGAGAATAGCAGCCTGCATTGCTGCGAAAGGTGGATATACACTGTACTAGTGCCGACATTGTGCATGCTCTGTTGCCTGTGTCTATGTGCCTGTGGTTCTGTCAGTGTGATCATGTGATGTATCTGACCCCAGGAATGTGCCAATAAAGTTTCCCCTTCCTGGGACAATGAATTCACGGTGTTCTTATTTCAATTTCCAGGAGTGTATGTTGTGGTTGGATACAAACGCGCACGGATACATGGAAGTCTGTGTCGTGATTGGCTACCAAGGCGCGCGGATCCATGCGGCGAAGAACGGCCAGGTTTGCAAAAACTCTGAAGGAGGAACTCGGGGGTCGGCAGTGGACTAGAGCAGTCGCGGTGTCTGGCTGCCCTGCTTGGAGAGCGTGGAGAGAAGTAGGTTGGAGAAATTACCGGCATTGAGTCCAGTGGCTACTCTCCAAGTTTGAATAGTGTAGAGCATACGGCTCCACACACGTAGCATTATCTGTTCCTCTGAGAAAAGAAACAGATTTGTACTATCTTGTGGTGTTCATATGCAGTCTGGAGTGTACCTTTGCTGCCGCGCACTTGAGTCGACCAACTACTCTTGGCATATGTGCAGGTAGCTTGAGGATTGGCTAGTGGCGTACTCCGCAATTTAACACTTGCGTGCAGGAGTTTACGGACGCAAACCACGTCTACGTTGGAGATTAAAGCCGAGCTCGCTCACGGGAAAGCCGGCATCACGACGTTGGCTGGGCCGACCGTCGTAATCATCACGGAGAATTACGGTGATATTAGCAATCATCAGCCAAAGTAGGGCACTGTAATTCTAAATGAGTTCGTATTCCGCTAACTCTTTGACTGGCGCTTTCTCAGTCTGTGTCCGTTCAGACAGAACTGCAATAGAGTTACTTGCGGGTTCAGTGTTGACTTAAGGAGTTAGGAAAAGAGGATACATTGTGCCACTGATAGGCTAGTTAGGTTAGCGAGTGTATTTTATTGTCATATTAGGCTAGAAATATTGCTCATCCTGTTTTCTGAATACATCTTAATTTGGTATCATATGCCAATCATCGCATTATTGATTTCGTAGCTAGCAATCACCATATTTTTGTTTAATAATTAGAGCGTAATGGTAATTTCGATGCAAATGACACTGGGGGCATAACCGCGCATTTAAACAGAGCCAACTTAAGTCAGATAGCAACTCATGGTCGACTAAGACTACCAATAGATATTTTACAATACGTCGATAATTTTACAATAAACCCCCCGTACGTTGCTAAGCATTAGACAGTTCTTGCACTTAACAGTCATTCCGATTCCCCACCGAGCCACATTATCGAGGTGTAGCGGCAGACACTGGGATTAGCAAGTAGTGACAGCTCAACGCGGCTACGCTGACAGCACAAGTAGAAAATGGCGCAATGGTTAGCACACTGCGGCGGAGTTCTGCCTGTCACGTCCTGCCACTTGCGTATTATCATCTGAACGAAGCCTTCATTCCGCATTATTAGGTAGGATCTGGACAAAAATATAACAACACTCAACACACAACAAGTCTAATAGGGCCACTGGACTCGCATTCGGGAGGACGACGGTTCAATCCCGCGTCCAGCCATCCTGATTTAGGTTTTCCGTGATTTCGCTAAATCGCTCCTGGCAAGTGCCGGGATGGTGCCTTTGAAAGGGTACGGCCGACTTCCTTGCCGTCCTTTCCTAATCCGATGAGACCGATGACCTCGCAGTTTGGTCTCTTCCCTCAAACAACCCAACCCAACCCCTAATACGGCGTAACGAACCAGTTGGCAGTGAAAACAGCTTGTCGTCTCGTCTCGGGGTGGATACATTCATATTCTGGAGAGTATAGTAGGGAATCTTATACCACTCTTCCTGGAAAATAGTGGTATCTACAGGTAATGGTGGTGGAGATAACGATAACGCACATTTGCTTCCTCAATAGACCACAAAGGTTCTAGGGCTACAACATCGAGGTCTGGTGACCGCGGTGGACAGTAGAGATGCGAAAATTCATCCTCGTTCTCATAAAACCAGTCCTGCGCGAAACCAGATGTGTGAACAGTGGCCCTGTCCTCTTGGAACACCACCATCCTCAGTGGGTGACCTGATCAGCCAAAATGGTCACATAATCCTCAGGATTGGCATCACGTTCTCTTCACCGATGAGTGTCGCATATGCATTCAACCATACAATCGTCGGAGACGTGTCTGGAGGCAACCCAGTCAGGCTGAATGATTTAGACACACTGTCCAGCGAGTGCAGCAAGGTGGAGGTTCCCTGCTGTTTTGGGGTGACATTATGTGGGGCCGACGTACGCCGCTAGTAGTAATGGAAGGCGCCGTAAGGGCTGTACGATACGTGAATGCGAGCGATAGTGCAACCGTATCGGCAGCATATTTGCGAGGCATTCGCCTTCATGAACAATTCGCGCCCCCATCGTGCACATCTTGTGAATGACTTCCTTGAGGATAACGAAATCGCTCGACTAGAGTGGCCAGCGTGAACAAGAACCCATCTAACAAACCTGGGATAGATTGAAAAGGGCTGTTTATGGACGACGTGACCCATCAGCCACTCTGAGGGATCTACGCCGAATCGCCGTTGAGGAGTGGGACAATCTGATCCAATAGTGCCTTGATGAACTTGTGGATAGCATGTCACGACGAATACAGGCATATATCAAACAAGAGGACGTGCTACTGGCTATTAGAGGTACCGGTGTGCACAGAAGTCTGTACCACCACCTCTGAGGGTCTCGCTGTATGGTGGTACAACATGGAATGTGTGGTTTTCATGATCACTAAAAAGAGCGGAAATGATGTTTATGTTTATCTCTACTCCAATTTTCTGTACAGGTTCCGGAACTCTTTGAACGGAGTTAATGCAAAAGGTTTTTGATGTGTCTGTTCAATAATGGCCAAGTTATGTTATTTAGAGACAATTTTTGTGGTCAAATTTTGCAAAGCCAATTACTCTAGGTTTCTTGTCCAAGTTAATTATTCAGGCAGTTTATACTGTTCACAATTGTTGCAGTCAGAGTGCTAACTTTTACTGTATGAAGTACTTCCCTTTTCATTATGACAATTAATTACTTTTGCAGTGCAGCTTGGCTTTGACATTACGACAATTGATTTATTATTGCAGTTCAGAGCTTACAGCCGGAAACAGTATACGTCAGTCATATTTTTAAAGACAACTTTAACACCCAGTAAGAGATTAAAAGAAAAAAATGGTTCAAATGGCTCTGAGCAGTATGGGACTTAACATCTATGGTCATCAGTCCCCTAGAACTTAGAACTACTTAAACCTAACTAACCTAAGGACAGCACACAACACCCAGCCATCACGAGGCAGAGAAAATCCCTGACCCCGCCGGGAATCGAACCCGGGAACCCGGGCGTGGGAAGCGAGAACGCTACCGCACGACCACGAGATGCGGGCAGAGATTAAAAGAGCAGCCGCCCAATGCAGAACCGGGTGTTCCCCTACAGAAGCCACGGAGTCACTGGAGCTGCTCTGCTGGCCGCATCCACCAGTGCAGTCCCACTTCACCGAATCGGAAGTTTCATAGAAGACATTTCCTCGCAGCCGTACATAGGCTCTTGCACTAGTTACTCTGCTCCAGATGTGGGAGTCGCACGGAAATACTTCACGCTAATATCTCTCGAGCTTGGCCTGGCCACAGCTCCGACGACAGTGTGTCAATTTGTAAGGCTTCGTACCCACACTGCTACAAAGTTACATTCCAGAGACATTTACGTGACAGATGTTCCTGAGCAGCTAAATTTCGTTTGTTGCAATTACGGCTTTGCAGATCGTACACCTTTACCCAAAACAGATCGTGGGAAAGAGATGCCAAAGGCATCGCAGCAGTCATTATGTCTTCATAGATCTTGAAACAGCATATGACACAGTGCCACTAAAGATATTGTTCGCGGTACTGTGGTCAGGGTAATTGCAAAAGAATTGTACAAGATGTATAGTTATCTACTACAAGTCGACGGTGAAGAAGAAATTTAAGGGAGGCGTTCAAAATAACTAAAGGACTGAAACAAGGTTCCTGTCTATCTCCCACACTCTTAAAGACCTACGTTCAGCGGCACTAGGTTTCTAATGTAGAAAATGATTATGCTTGGCGATTGAAGTAGGGAACCAATGTATAAACTATTTTGTATGCTCATGCTTAGATCGTTGCAGCAAGCGAAGAAGACGATGTATCTTACATTCTAAGGACGTTTCTGGAACAATGTTAGAAGTGGGGACTGGAAAGTAATTTTGAGTAGAAGGAATATCTATGACGTGGAGAGGAGGGAAGTAGCTTGGACGTTGGTTGACAACAGATTAAAAAGCGTGTAATGAGTTTTAAGTGTCTGAGTAGTATGTTGTTACGTGATGGAAGATCTGATAGAGATATCCAACAACATACCAGGCAGGCAAGGACGGCTATCTAAAAATTAAATAATGTACTTTTGCCCTCAAATATCTGCTTAGAGGTTAAAATGCGTTTGAGAAATGTATCGTTGAGAAATAACAAATTATTGGAGTGAGTGTTGGGAACTCACAGAACGAGATAAAAATATATCTGGAGCATTAGAAATAGACAACTTGACAAGAACATGTAGAGTTTCCCGACTTGACCACGTAATAAATGAGGAAATCAGAGAAACGATGCACACCTCTTTTGGTATTACGCATTGAAAGGCAACTAAGGTGGTTAGGGCATGTCGAAAGAATAGAGGAAAACGTATGGCCGAAGAAAGCACCTTTATGGCAACACCTGGAAGTGGAAGAAGAGATTGGCCACGAAAATTGTGGCTAAATGGTGTCCAGGAAGCAATGGAGAGAAGTACAATGTTATGAGAAAGAATGGCAACATCTGGGCGTTTGTAGATCGAGATGCGGGATGCAGCGACAGCTGTAGGCTACCATGACGAGAATGACAACGCAGTGTGATGCATGTACGCAAAACGTAGTAGCCTATGTCTACAGTCAATGAATGATAGTTGGATTCAGCCAACCTATACAAATACAGGGTTATTACAAATGATTGAAGCGATTTCACAGCTCTACAATAACTTTATTATTTGAGATATTTTCAAAATGCTTTGCACACACATACAAAAACTCAAAAAGTTTTTTTAGGCATTCACAAATGTTCGATATGTGCCCCTTTAGTGATTCGGCAGACATCAAGCCGATAATCAAGTTCCTCCCGCACTCGGAGCAGCATGTCCCCATCAATGAGTTCGAAAGCATCGTTGATGCGAGCTCGCAGTTCTGGCACGTTTCTTGGTAGGGGAGGTTTAAACACTGAATCTTTCACCTAACCCCACAGAAAGAAATCGCATGGGGTTCAGTCGGGAGAGCGTGGAGGCCATGTCATGAATTGCTGATCATGATCTCCACCACGACCGATCCATCGGTTTTCGAATCTCCTGTTTAAGAAATGCCGAACATCGTGATGGAAGTGCGGTGGAGCACCATCCTGTTGAAAGATGAAGTCGGCGCTGTCGGTCTCCAGTTGTGGCATGAGCCAATTTTCCAGCATGTCCAGATACACGTGTCCTGTAACGTTTCTTTCGCTGAAGAAAAAAGGGCCGTAAACTTTAAACCGTGAGATTGCACAAAACACGTTAACTTTTGGTGAATTGCGAATTTGCTGCACGAATGCGTGAGGATTCTCTACCGCCCAGATTCGCACATTGTGTCTGTTCACTTCACCATTAAGAAAAAATGTTGCTTCATCACTGAATACAAGTTTCGCACTGAACGCTTCCTCTTCCATGAGCTGTTCCAACCGCGCGTTTGACTTTGTCATCGGGTGTCAGGGCTTGTAGCAATTGTAAACGGTAAGGCTTCTGCTTTAGCCTTTTCCGTAAGATTTTCCAAACCGTCGGCTGTGGTACGTTTAGCTCCCTGCTTGCTTTATTCGTCGACTTCCGCGGACTACGCGTGAAACTTGCCCGCACGCGTTCAACCGTTTCTTCGCTCACTGCAGGCCGACCCGTTGATTTCCCCTTACAGAGGCATCCAAAAGCTTTAAACTGCGCATACCATCGCTGAATGGAGTTAGCAGTTGGTGGATCTTTGTTGAACTTCGTCCTGAAGTGTCGTTGCACTGTTATGGCTGACTGATGTGAGTGCATTTCAAGCACGACACACGCTTTCTCGGCTCCTGACGCCATTTTGTCTCACTGCGCTCTCGAGCGCTCTGGCGGCTGAAACCTGAAGTGCGGCTTCCGCCGAACAAAACTTTATGAGTTTTTCTACGTATCTGTAGTGTGTCGTGACCATATGTCAATGAATGGAGCTACAGTGAATTTATGAAATCGCTTCAATCATTTGTAATAGCCCTGTACTTGCATGTACCAACTAGTGGAGATGGGATGTTGAATGATGACAGTTGTAGGTAAAGCAGATGGAAGTTCGTCCACTATACTACTTAATAAATGTAGATGACAAAAAAAATTTAAGCCGAAAGATGACGCTGATAGACCGAATGACTGCATTACTAGTGTCTTTTGTTTCTAGATACATAGTGAGAAAAATCCTCAAGGATCATGTAACAAGGCACAGAGCTAATATTTCACTCTCCAAAGGTGGCCACTCTGTTTTGAAATTTGATCTGCCGGAAAATTATAGAGATTGTCAATTCAAGGGCACACTGAATACCAGCGAGTAGTTCTCAACGCCTCTCTGCTGCACCGCAAGTTAGGCGCTCTTCATGTGTGGACGTTGACTGCAAGTAGCGAGTTAATGAAAGCGGTTTCCATGCACAATCTGTTCTAGGAAATTCGTAAAACCTTTTGAGCCGGATCATAAAGGCTACGCTCTGTAATTGGGGATTAACGTGCAAACATCGGACACCACTATTTGCTAGACTGCACATCAGAGCTGGGATAGCGGTGGCAACGCGTGCGCGACGGGGGAAACTCTAGCTAGATTAATGAGCACTGCCACGCAGGGTGAACCTGTGGCGTATCGCATTTGTCCCGGATTATGGAACCAGTCTCAGCACTGCAAAAGACCTGGGGGCAACCCACTGACAAGTGTCGGAAATCAGAGGTCGTGCACAAACCGCAGAACATATCTGTTATGGTAAATGGAGAGGAATAAATGTCCCCGATCCGTAGATCAATAAACGTTTCCCTAATTGTCCCATTCTTCAGCTACACGGAAAAGTAATCCCAGCTATCTATAGCGAAATATCAGAGCAGTGTAACGTGACCACTTTTTTCGCCAAATGTCGCCTATGATGCGTGGCCTGAAGATGGCGGACAGATGGCCACAGCCGTCACGATTTTCATCATGTCAAAATCAAATGGAAATGTTAAATATACAGTGAATTGTCTGAATTTTATGATCAGTATCTAATGAACAACATACACTGGCGCCAAACATTTACGGACGAAAGTAACTTTCCCGCGACGTGTCACTCCCAAAGCTCCATAAAACTTGGACCAGATATAGAAAAAACCAGTACAGTATGGAATAGAACGTAACTGAAAGAAATACGCAATGAGACGAATAGAAATTAACTTTTTTCAAAAAAACGATAATTACACTTAATTCGGCTCGATTTACGATGGTCCGCTGGATATTACAAATGGGTGAAGACTGTTCTTAATAGGGTACTTGATGAACACGGGCGACAGTGTATGCTCTGAAACGTGCTCACTCAATGGGCGCAAGGCTGTTGAGGAGTCGTTGTGGTTGGGTGTTCTATTACTCTGCCAACGCGGTAATGGAAATGAGCGTTTGGCGTCATTTTTTTTTAAATAGAGGTGGAGCCCCTCCACGCCCTCACCGGCATGATGGCCAACACAAAAGGTCTACTGCCATCTCTGCATAAGGGTTAGTATTCACTAAAGTGAGGTGTCGCAGGATGTGGGTACTGCGATGTTTGCGTACTTCTGGTTAGGATTAACCATTAATACGCGCTCATCTGGAGATAGATTGGTCGAAATCTACGAAGGGTAGCGGTTTGAAGGGCAGAGGAAAAAAAAGTGCCAAAGCAAGTGCCAAGGGAAAAAAACCTCTGCGAAAGTTAGGTCGGGCGGCAAGAGCAGTAGCGGTTGTCTTGCTGCCTGCGATAGGTCGTGCAAGGATAGGCTTTGTTAGTAGTGGGTATCATGCATGTCGATACCTTGACGTTGTGCGTTTGTGCTGCTCGGCGGCTGGCGCTGGGTGCTGGTACAGAGTCCTCGTTCAGCGTCCTGCAACCTGCAACAGTTAGGTTTGTTATCGGTCTTGTGTCCGATAGATCATATACTGGAGGCACAGTGTGAGGGAGTGTTGGCAGATCGTTTGTGCGTCTGTGGGCGAGCTCGTCGGTGTCCCTGCTGTGGCCTGTTGGTCGGCTCTAATAGCAGCTGGTAGTTGCCAGTCAGTGTTGCTGATATGCAGGGGCTTACCGACGTTTGTCGCTGTTTGCGTATGTTAGTTTACCATAGGTGGTTATGCCCTAGCTATCAGTTTGGCGTCATTGGCCGGGAGGCCCCTTACGGGACAGTTCCGGCCGCCTTGGTGCAGGTCTTGTTACATTCGACGCCACATTGGGCGACTTGCGCGCAGGACGGGGATGAAATGATGACGAAGACAACACCTAATCCCTGAGCGGATGAAATCCCCGATCCAGCCGGGAATCGAACCCGGGCCCGTTGGACGGCAATCCGTCTCGCTGAACCACTCAGCTATCGGGGCGGACTACCAAAGCTGTGAGAAGTGCTGGATCATCGCTGGTAATGCAGACGTGCTGCAGTTCGTCTCCCCGACGCATCCTACAAATGCTCGATGGGATTTCCGGAGTGGAAAGGGATAGGCCGCTCCACTCGCTGAAGGTACTTTCGTTCCAAGAGCTCATCCATCTGCGGTTTTTACGGCCGAATGCACCCTGAAAAGACGCACGTGGGCAAGGAGTGATGGGTCATAATAACGTTGAACGGTGAGCGTAGGGTGTTCAATGATTTGTAGGTCAGTACGCTCATGCTCATGCAACATTATGCGTCTCCACAGTATAACACATGGACCAGAAATCCGATCATGGTCGTCAATGTTGGACGTACCCGTCAACGACAAGAGGTGAGAACTCTTAATGCACCGTGGAACATTGTCGAACGTCATCTTTTTGGTGGGTTAACGGAGGCATAACGTTGCATGGACGTACCGATCTGGAAATCTTTGAACACTGGTCAACCTTATTATGACCCCTAAATCTTCCCACATGCATGTTTTCACATTCGGCGCTAATTTCGTTTTTGTGGTTGACAGCTCGCGACCGCATCGAACAGTGAAGGTGGAGGGGCTCTTGATGATGATGATGTTTGGTTTGTGGGGCGCTCAACTGCGTGGTTATCAGCGCCCGTACAATTACCCAACCTTTGCTCAGTCCAATTTCGCCACTTTCCTGGATGATGATGAAATGATGAGGACAACACAAACACCCAGTCATCTCGAGGCAGGTGAAAATCCCTGACCCCGCCGGGAATCGAACCCGGGACCCCGTGCTCGGGAAGTGAGAACGCTACCGCGAGACCACGAGCGGCGGACAAGAGGGGCTCTTGAAACGCGAGGATACGGAATGCCATCGAGCGCGTGTGGGATGCTTTGGGGAGACGTGTGGCTGCCTTTCCAGATGCATCAATGACCATCCACCAGTTGTCAACCACGCTGGTGGAGGAATGCAGTGCACAAGCATTTCCTACCAACGCTCCGGCCAGCATGGGAGCACGTTGCAAAGCACGCAGTGCCGTCGGTGAAGACCATATCGTATTAAGAACCAGCTTCCGCCTTTCGTAATGTCCAGGCGGTCGTGTCATTCTCAGCCCACAGGCGTCGCTGGATGCGACTATGGAGTTTGCATGCGATTAGCACACCGCTCTCCCGGCCGTGTGCCAGTTTACGAGACCAGAGCCGGTACTTCTCAATCAACCAGCTTCTCAGTTAGTCTCACAAGGGCTCGATAGGCCCAATAGTCACGCATGTAATGCTAGGCCAGCCCGACAGAGCCTAACTTCGGTGATCTGACGGGAACCGGTGTAAGTAGGCTGTTTATGTTTTCTTATTGGCAACGTCACGTAGCGCTCTGTATGAAAAATCACTGGCTGTGCTGTGTGCAGTCTGTGGCTAGTTTGCATTGTTGCCTGCCATTGTAGTGTTTGGCGGCGGCAGCTGGATGTGAACAGCGCGTAGCGTTGCGCAGTTGGAGGTGAGCCGCCAGCAGTGGTGGATGTGGGGAGAGAGATGGCGGAGTTTTGAAGTTTGTAATACTGGATATCATATATTATGACTATTAAGGTAAATACATTGTTTGTTCTCTATTAAAATCTTTCATTTGCTAACTATCCTTATCAGTAGTTAGTGCCTTCAGTAGTTTGAATCTTTTATTTAGCTGGCAGTAGTGGCGCTCGCTGAATCGCAGTAGTTCGAGTAATGAAGATTTTTGTGAGGTAAGTTATTTGTGAAAGGTATAGGTTAATGTTAGTCAGAGCCATTCTTTTGTAGGGATTTTTGGAAGTCAGATTGCGTTGCGCTAAAAATATTGTGTGTCACTTTAGTGAATGTTTGAGTACGTTCAGTTTTGCTCAGCTGTTTGAAAAGCAAATAGTGTTAGAGGTTTATCAGCACAGTCGTGTGTAATTGTTCTAAGGGGACGTTTCACCGGTGTTACCACTGCGGCAAAGCTCGGGACACTCCAGTGTACCGTAATTATTGTATTCGAATAAAAATGTCATTTTTGTTCCTCTCACTGCGTAATTTTGTCAGTTGCCTCCCGTACTGTACTGTTGTATTTCTTCTTGTTTATGATCCAAGTTCCTTTGAGATGCTTTGTGAAGATAATTCCACCACTCTTTTCCATAGGTTACACAGTGTCCTCCCTCTAATTATTTAGACTCACAACTAATTAATAACAATTAATTTATTCCTTGTGACAATAAATTCCATACCGACAGAGTGCTCGGATAATGCGGGATTTTCAACCAATTGCACAGCGAGTGATTACGATTGTCATACAAGGGACGATTTATGAAGGTGCAACTGTAATCGACAGCCATGCACACTAGATGTGTCATTGTATAACTATCAGTTAATGAGAGCGAAGTACAAACACTTTGAAATACCTAGTCCAGTAATGGAAAGTAGTGGAAATGAGATTTGTGAGAAACTTCATACCAGATTTGGTGATCACGAAGTAGATGGGATTAAGAAACTTTCTTGGCTAGGCAGCAAAATAACCCATGACGGACCAAGCAAAGAGGACATCAAAAGCAGACTAGCATCGGGAAAAAGGGCGTTCCTGACCGAGAGAAGTCTGCTAGTGTCAAACATTGACCTTAATTTGCGAAAGTAATTTCCGAGAATGTATGTTTCGCGGACAGCATTTTATGATAGCGACACATGGACTGAGCCAAAACCTGAACAGAAGATAGTCTAAGCATTTGAGATGATGTGCTGCAGGCGAGTATTGAAAATAGGTGGACGTATAAAGTAAAAACTGCAGAGGAAGACAGAGATTGGAATAAATCCAGCAAATAATTGAGGACGTTGGCTGCAAGTGCTACTCTGAGATGAAGAGGTTGGCACAGGAGAGGATTCCGTGGCAGGTCGCCTCAAACCAGTCAGAAGACTGATCATTTTCTTTAATGAACACGCCGCCATTCGAGTGTATTGTTGTTTATTTAATTACGACCCAGATTTCGTCCTTTTATGCCATTTTCAAGTGATTTAGTTTATGACATTAACATATACACTCCTAGAAATTGAAATAAGAACACCGTGAATTCATTGTCCCAGGAAGGGGAAACTTTATTGACACATTCCTGGGGTCAGATACATCACATGATCACACTGACAGAACCACAGGCACATAGACACAGGCAACAGAGCATGCACAATGTCGGCACTAGTACAGTGTATATCCACCTTTCGCAGCAATGCAGGCTGCTATTCTCCCATGGAGACGATCGTAGAGATCCTGGATGTAGTCCTGTGGAACGGCTTGCCATGCCATTTCCACCTGGCGCCTCAGTTGGACCAGCGTTCGTGCTGGACGTGCAGACCGCGTGAGACGACGCTTCATCCAGTCCCAAACATGCTCAATGGGGGACAGATCCGGAGATCTTGCTGGCCAGGGTAGTTGACTTACACCTTCGAGAGCACGTTGGGTGGCACGGGATACATGCGGACGTGCATTGTCCTGTTGGAACAGCAAGTTCCCTTGCCGGTCTAGGAATGGTAGAACGATGGGTTCGATGACGGTTTGGATGTACCGTGCACTATTCAGTGTCCCCTCGACGATCACCAGTGGTGTACGGCCAGTGTAGGAGATCGCTCCCCACACCATGATGCCGGGTGTTGGCCCTGTGTGCCTCGGTCGTATGCAGTCCTGATTGTGGCGCTCACCTGCACGGCGCCAAACACGCATACGACCATCATTGGCACCAAGGCAGAAGCGACTCTCATCGCTGAAGACGACACGTCTCCATTCGTCCCTCCATTCACGCCTGTCGCGACACCACTGGAGGCGGGCTGCACGATGTTGGGGCGTGAGCGGAAGACGGCCTAACGGTGTGCGGGACCGTAGCCCAGCTTCATGGAGACGGTTGCGAATGGTCCTCGCCGATACCCCAGGAGCAACAGTGTCCCTAATTTGCTGGGAAGTGGCGGTGCGGTCCCCTACGGTACTGCGTAGGATCCTACGGTCTTGGCGTGCATCCGTGCGTCGCTGCGGTCCGGTCCCAGGTCGACGGGCACGTACACCTTCCGCCGACCACTGGCGACAACATCGATGTACTGTGGAGACCTCACGCCCCACGTGTTGAGCAATTCGGCGGTACGTCCACCCGGCCTCCCGCATGCCCACTATACGCCCTCGCTCAAAGTCCGTCAACTGCACATACGGTTCACGTCCACGCTGTCGCGGCATGCTACCAGTGTTAAAGACTGCGATGGAGCTCCGTACGCCACGGCAAACTGGCTGACACTGACGGCGGCGGTGCACAAATGCTGCGCAGCTAGCGCCATTCGACGGCCAACACCGCGGTTCCTGGTGTGTCCGCTGTGCCGTGCGTGTGATCATTGCTTGTACAGCCCTCTCGCAGTGTCCGGAGCAAGTATGGTGGGTCTGACACACCGGTGTCAATGTGTTCTTTTTTCCATTTTCAGGAGTGTATGTCTGGACATCAAGCTCAAAATAGGCCACAAAAGTAAGAAAAATGTTGGCTTCCCACAAAATGACAGATGTAAAATCACCATCGTGTAAAAAGATCGGTAAATAGTTGTGCAAGCACGTCATAAATATGACGTGCTCCCACTATTCGATTCCTTCGCATTCTTCATGCGGTCACTTCGCTTTAGCTTTCCTGCGATTCCTGTTTATTTCATTTCTAAGTGACTTGTATATCTTTCCTGAGTTTTCCTGAATAGTTTTGTACTTCCTTGATTCGTCGATCAACTGAAACATTTCTTCTGTTTCCCGTGATTTCTTTGCAGTTACCTGTCTTGTACCTACCATCTATGATTGCCCTTTTTAGACATGTCCTTCCTCTGCAACTGAACTGCTTACTGAGCTATTCATTATCGCAATGTTTATATCACAGGAGAATTTCAAGCGTATCTCTTCGTTCCTTAGTCCTACGGTAGCCCACTTCTTTGCTCTTTGAATCTTTCTGACTGATCTCTTAAGCTTCAACCTACTCTTCATCATTACCAAATTGTGATCTGAGTCTATATCTGCGTTTGGGTACTCCACCTTACAATCCAATATCCGATTTCGGAATCTCTGCCTGACCATGACGTAATCTAACTGAAATCTTCCTGTATCTACCGGCTATTTGCTATTGACATGTGAAATTTGTTGCAGAACTCAGTCTTTCTCCTTTCTCACTCTTACGTCCAAATTCAACCGCGCCAACCTTCCTTCTGCTCCCTCCCCTACAACCACATTCCAGTCCCCCGGGATTATTACAGTTTCATCTCCCTTTAAGCATTGAAGTAGCCGTTCAGTATCTTCATATTCTTTCTGCATCTCTTCATCTCCGATGTTTGCATGTGTACCCGAACTATCGTTGTCAGTGTTGACTTGCTGTCGATTCCGATGAGAACAATCCGATTACTGAACTGTTCATACTAACTCACTCAGTGCCCTACTTTCCTACTCATAACGAATACTACGTCCGTTATACAATTTTCTGCTGCTGTTAATTCAAACGGTTCAAATGGCTCTGAGCACCATGGAACTTAAATTCTGAGGTCATCAGTCCCCTAGAACTTAGAACTAACCTCAGGACATTCTAACAACCCTACCACAATAAAGGTAAAATTTAATTATGATAGTAGTGTTGCTCACCCTGCTAAATATTGCATTTTCGGGCAACAACAAAGTTACATTATGTGGCAGGTGTCATTAGAGCACAGTTAATAAAGTCATTTCATGAAATAATGGATAAACTAGGCACTCCTCTTTTCGTGTTTCCCACGCTGGTCTCGTTGTGAACTCATGGCTCAATCGTCGAAAATCTAGGTGGTGATGATTCCAAGCTCGGATGCAAAGAGGCCTAGGTGTTATTCTGTGATATTCAAAAGTTTTATAGATGTGTTTCATAAACCATTCTTGAAGATTAATCTTTTGCAAGTTATCACAATGGTGATGTACAAAAAGTAATGGGCACTGCGAATTTAAGTTACACTTCTTTCTTATTACTTTTGTTGCAATATCGTGAAACTCACAAAACATCACTTCACAATATAAAACATTCTTGAAAATATCTTCCTCACTGTTAAAGTTCACATTTCATAAACTGACTACAATTTGCGACCGAGACATGACTCTCTCTAATGACCGCTTATGCGCCCAATAATCAAAGTTACAAGTACGTCAAAGATCATAGTGACAAAAGAAAGAATTCACATAAGAATAATATCAATGCAATATAAACATATCGATGTATCAAAATACCTCTACATTAATGAAATCAAATCTGAATGTTGTCTCAGAAATATGTTAACTACTTTACAGAAACACAGTAGAATATTGCTGGTATCTAGAGGTTGGGGTGAGGTGCCGTAATGGTTACGTAATTCAAGTACCATTACAACATCACACACATCCATGCCCGAGGCAGGATTCGAACCTGCGACCGTAACGGTCGCGCGGTTCCAGACTGTAGGGCCTAGAACCGCTCGGCGCTGCTGTTAATTATAGTCTACCCTATATTCGTCTGCCCATAAATCCTTGTTTTCTTACCATTTCACGTCAGTGACGCCCACTACATCCAGACTTAGCCTTAACACTTGCCTTTTCAGATTTTCTAGCTTCCCTGCTACGTGCAAACTTCTGACATTTCACTCCGCAACTAGTAGAACGTTATCCTTTCGGTGCTTGTTCAGTCTTTTCCGCATGGTCTCCTCCCCCTTGACAGTCCTCTCGCTCCGGAATCTTTTTCAGTTACAGGCTACATGTCCTGTGGATACACGTTCTGTGTCTTTAATGCATGACTAGTACACCGTAAAACAGCGACACTGCAAAACAGTACTACTTGCCTTGACAGGCCGGGAGAGATCTCCCTGTGCGAGAGACTTCTGGACGCGCACAAATGGTAAAATAGGGCAGTCTGGGTCGGTCCGGGAGGCCCAAATGTTTAAGGAGCCCCGGAAAGGCTCAAAATCATGAAAAGTTCAATTTTTACTTTTTTGCGTTTTCTGAATCTGCAGACTATTACCTTTTAATAGATATGTAACTTATTCAATTCCGAAGACTACAACTATTTTTAAATTTTTTTTGAAATGGGTTCTACATGGGCGTGACCCACTGTGGCGCTGTTAAACTGCTGTCAAATGGTGTTATTATTAACGTCCGTGTTCATCAGGTACATTTTAGTGATGTCAGATAAAGTATGTGTTGTGGCTAACCTATTTTCAGAGACTTAGCAGCACCTGAACTGTTGAAAAAGTGTATTCACGGAAAAACTCAAAACCCCAATGAAAGTGTAAATAGTGTTATATGGTCGAGAATCCCCAAGACTGTATTTGTTGGAATAGAAAGACTTCACTTTGGTGTGTATGATGCTGTTGCGACTTTCAATGATGGCAACATTGTAAGGTGCAAGGTATTTAGAAATATGGGAATGAAGATAGGTTCTAACATGGTACGAGTGATGCTTGCTTTAGAGAAGGAACGCCTTCGGGCTGCAGACAGAGCTGTAAAGAGTCTAGAAATACAAGCAAGAGTAAACAGGAGGAGGAACAAGAGGAAGCTGGAGGAGGAGTTTGAAGAAGATAAAGATAATCCATCCTATGGACCTGGAATGCACTAAAAAGTTAATCCAATCTTTGTCGCTCGATTCCCAAAACTTTTATTTTCTCATACTAATTACATGTTTTCTAAGGATCTTTCAAACATATTTGTTTCAAACTTTCAGTAAATGTTAAACAGTACCTTCTGCATAATTTAACACAGCCTTTTTCCAAAAATACTGTATATTTTTGAATATATAAATAAAAAATTGCAAAAAAAATGTTGTGAATTTTCATTACAATTGAAAAGAAATCATCTTTAATAACTGAACTAAAATTTTGTAAAATCCCTGTGTTGAGTTGTAGCCCATATTCCAATAAATAATCTGTAAAAAGTTCAACTTCCTACCTCAAATACTTTGTGAGGAAAGATGTAATTTATAAGCGTTATTTTAACATTGCAAGTATAGGGCGTTCCGGAGCCCCTTAAGGCGACAGCTTGCCATAAGCGAGAAATCCGGATTCAAGTCTGGTCAGGCACAAATGTTCAGGTGTTTCTGCAAAATGGTACAGCTAATGTATAATCGCACTCCCAAACTGCGAATACATTTCACGTTTTTAATACGGCTGTACAATAATGAGCGAGACCATGGTGGCCACCATCCAGACGACAGCACCGTCACCTGGCGAGGTGTGACTGCTTGTCAGGCACAAGCGCACTGCACGCTGTATCGGTGGGCTTGCTGTCCGTACGTGGAATGCGGAAGGTGCGCGATCTATCTGAGTATGACAGAGGGTAGATTCTGGATAGCCCGCAATCTCGACACAAAGAATTTCGGAAAGTGCGCGACTTGTCGGGTCTTCCATGAGTACTGGGGTGAGTGTCTTCGACACGTATTGAAACGAAAGTGGAACCACGCCCAGACGTCCAGGGATTGGGCAGCCACGCCTCATTACAGATATCGGACGTCGTATGCTGGGAAAGCTGGTAGGACAAGCCGTGAAGTCAGGCTTTAATGCTGGGCAGAGTACAAGTCTGCCTGAACACACAGTGCACCGAACACTCCCAACGGTGGACCTCCGCAGCTGACGACCCACGTGTGAGCCAATGTCAACACAACGACATCGACAAGTACGACTGAAATGAGCACGTGACCATTGGCAGTCGACGTGGGCGCAGTGGCGGAGCGTCGTATTGTCTGATGAATCCCGATACCTTCTTCGTCATGCTGGTTGGAGGACGGGAGACCACCGTTTTCCAAGGGAACAGCTCCTCGGCACCTGGACCTCGGGATGAAGATTAGTTGGCAGCAGTTCCATTATGCTCTGGGAACATTCACGTCGACACCCATGGCTCCAGTGCCGATCGTGGATTCAAATCCGTATCCTAAGTGCTTCATTCAAAGACTGACCTTCTCTGTCAAGTAGACTGATATTCGTGCTCGTTATTTGACGCTTGAATTACACGGCCTATTGATTTTTGTGAAATTTGTCGCATTTTAGCTGCTTCGAGCTACGAATACCTTTTTTTATGCTAGTAAGGTCTTTGCAACTGTCATGTGCCAAGGAAGAGGTACACAACAAGTATCGCTATAGGCTACCACCACGCAGGCACAACCAGACGCCTGGTATCTCCCAGTTTCTTGCAGCAGTCTCCGGATGGTGCACAGAATCCGAACCTCTTCCTTCTTCCACACGACTTCTTCCAGCGTGTCACGTACCTCTGTTGATAGTGTGCACATCCACCAAAGAAAGAGCCGTCCACATGGACTACATCGCCTCTGCCTTGTAGCGGCGGACATGGACATTCTTCCGCCAACAGGCACCAAAACGATGTTCCACGGACACCCGTACAACTCCGAGCCAGCAGTTCAGTGCGAGCAGCCGGCAAGACTACATTCAGGCACAACAGAGACACAGGACATACGAGAGTGTCTGCAACACTGCCATCAGTTATAGCGACAACATCATAGAGTGCCAAGAGACAGGATAGTTATTTAACTTTTTTGTTTTAGGAGCAGCACATCAGGTGCAATGCATCAAACTGTATCCACGTTCTATACAGTAACGTACTCTCGATGGATGTTATCAGTGCGTCACGTAGTGTCGCCACATTTCTGATCCAATGTCACCCTGTCGAAACAAGTGTTTACTTAATATTCATGGCGTGCAATGACTGCCTTCGATGAACAATAGAAGTTTTCTGCTATATTGGTTGTTTGGACTGAATTAACATTCAGTTACAACAGTCCTTACAGCTACAGTAAGTTACTAGGTAAAAACTGTATTATGCTAACACTATCCTAAATATCAAAAAGGAAATGTAGAAATGGTAATATCCATGAAAAAATTCTCGTATAATCACTGAATTTTGTCTGAAGACGCATCACTTATTTACATGACCTTTTCGGTAAAAAATAGTTAAGAAGTAAACTGAACTGCTTAAACAGATGTGATGCTGCAGCACGTAGAGTATGTTGCAATAGAGTAAGGCTTCTGGTTTTATGTATGCGACATAAAAGAATGTGCTGGGCCCGATATGTGATACATGACATAGAAAATGTGCTTGATAATGTCTCGCGATCGAAATTAGCTAATAGCACGATTTTAATAAAGCACAATACAGCCTACAACGGACAATGTGTTTCTTATTGCTTGAACAGTGTTACTAATACTGTTTTATAGCCGGCCGTTGTGGCCGAGCGGCTCCAGGCGCTTCAGTCCGGAAGCGCGCTGCTGCTACGGTTGCAGGTTCGAATCCTGCGTCAGGCATGGATGTCTGTGATGTGCTTAGGTTAGTTAGATTTAAGTAGTTCTAGGTCTAGGGGACTGATGGCCTCAGATGTTAAACCCCATAGTGCTCAGAGCCATTTGAACTGTTTTATAGGCAATCAAATTTATCATGGCAGTGTAGTTCAAAGATGCTGTAACAGCATGTAGTGCGTCGTGAACGTGTTGCTTTGCAGTGGAGGCAAGCAAAAATTCCCATTGCGTCTAGTAAGTTTCACAACTCTATATACTGAGAAAACTGAATTATTTGACGTCATTCTTCAGGATTCGAATGCAGATTTTGTGTCTGCGGGTAGAGAGCAAGGAAATCTGCTCCCGACGCCTGACAAAAGACAACTACAGAAGTCTTCGAAATACGGTACAAGGCCAGAGACAACTTAACTCGCCTTCGAACCCAGAAACTTGGAAATCAGCCTTTGGGTCAGTGTCCGCAACAACAGAAGGTTTTCAGACTAGAGTTCGTGAGAGGGGAGGGGAGAACGTAAGATCGCACTGCAGCTGGCGAAAGAAGTGGCTTGGCTCGCCTACGTGTCCGAAACACTGATGAAGCGAGCCGCGGAAGGAGGAGAAAAGAGCAGGCCCCGTCGGAAACTGTGTTGGCCGGGAAGAGCCCGTAATGCGCGTGGGAGCAGGCGGCGCGCGTGCCGACGTATCTAACTGAGCGGAACACGCCGGGCGCCGGCGGTGGTGGGGGCGGTTGTGGGGGAGGGGAGAGGCCCAGGCGTCATAAATCACGGCGAGGCAGCCGGCGGGTGGCAGGGGGCCGGGAGGGGGCCCCGTCACGCGCGCTATCTGTCGGCGCCCAGCCGACTGCAGAGCCGCCGCGTGGCCAGTCGAGGAAATTAATTAGCGAGACAAGCGAGCGCCGGCCGGCCGTATTGACTGACAAGTGACGGCCGCGCCG
The DNA here is from genome assembly GCF_023864275.1 of Schistocerca cancellata. Taxonomy (NCBI): domain Eukaryota; kingdom Metazoa; phylum Arthropoda; class Insecta; order Orthoptera; family Acrididae; genus Schistocerca; species Schistocerca cancellata. The sequence continues at coordinate 69,996,025 of NC_064631.1, forward strand.
GCCAGCTGCGCGCGATGCGATGCGCTGCAGACGCGGGGGATTCCCCCTCCCCGCCCAGGCGGGCGCGGCGCGGCTCCTGACAGCCTCCGCCCCATACATCACGGCCGCTCGTCCGGCCGGGCTCGGCGGCCCTTAGATAACCGGACCAGCCCACTGCCGCCACTCCGCGCGCCGGAAAGTGCCGCCGCCGTAGTCGTAATTATAACGCCCGGCGAGTCGCCGACGGCCTTCACCGGCCATCCTTTCTTTATACCCCTCTGCACTTCTATCTCATAACGCTGCTCACTTCTCTCTAATAACGCCACACACTCAGTTTGCGAAAGGAACGTTTGATCTCTTAAGTATTTTCTATTCATTGGGCGCGCCCTAAATCCACGACTGCAGTTCTGTAAATTTTGTAAAATCATAATGTGGCACACCGTTAAAACTACCAGTTTCGCTCAAACTGCAATGCATCCTCTGGCATAAGAATGACATTAATTACAGCAGAGCCCAGTGGTGATAATTTGTTTCTAGAGCAACTTCAAAACTATAGAATGGAGGAAAGTACTGAATTCACTTATTTGTAATTTTGTTGGCTGTTTGGGGCTGATGAGGTCATACGTTCTGACTCGTTTGACTTTGATGCGGCCCACTACAAATTCCTCTCCTTTGCCTCCCCCTTCATCCCACACCATCGCACCAAGCGTCCCCAGTTATTTGTTGAATGTGGTCTACTTTCTGTCTCCCCCTACAGTTTTTACCATCTGCAGCTCCCTTAAGCACCATGCAACCTATTCCCTGGAGTCTTAACACAATCCTTATCATCAGTTCCTTCTTCTTCTTTTTTCAGTATACCCCTTTCTTCCCCAGCTGTGCGCAGAACCTCCTCATTCCTTATCCTGTCGGTCTACCTAATTTTCAACAAACGTTTTGATTCTCTTCTTTTCGAGTCTCCTTAGTCTGCTATTCGCTACAATACAATGCCGTGCTACAAGGGTACATTCTCAGTAATATCGTCTTTCCCTATTTGATACCAGGATACTTCTCTTAGCCAGGAATCTAATCTTCTACATCTACATACAAACTCCGCAATCCACCATACGGTGCGTGGTGGAGGGTACCTCGTACCACAACTAGCATCTTCTCTCCCTGTTCCACTCCCAAACAGAACGAGGGAAAAATGACTGCCTATATGCCTCTGTACGAGCCCTAATCTCCCTTATCTTTGTGGTCTTTCCGCGAAATGTAAGTTGGCGGCAGTAAAATTGTACTACAGTCAGCCTCAAAGGCTGGTTCTCTAAATTTCCTCAGTAGCGATTCACGAAAAGAACGCCTCCTTTCCTTTAGAGACTCCCACCTGAGTTCCTGAAGCATTTCCGTAACACTCGCGTGATGATCAACCCTACCAGTAACAAATCTAGCAGCCTGCGCTACTCGGTTTTATGTACCTTCCTTGCTTGATCCGCCATGAGTTGTTTTGGTTCCAAATTAAAAGAGTTCCTTCACTACGTCTGCACTGTGGCCCACGAATTTGATGTAAACTTCATTGGTAGTCTCCTTTCTGATACGTTTTCGTCTTTCTTCGGTTTATTCTCAATCTATAGTGAGTACTGGAGGGCAGCGTGGAGGGTAAAAATCGTAGATGGAGACCAAGAGATGAATACAGTAAGCAGATTCAGAAGGCTGTAGGTTGCAGTAGGTACTGGGAGATGAAGAAGCTTGCACAGGATAGAGTAGCATGGAGAGCTGCATCAAACCAGTCTCAGGGCTGAAGACCACAACAGCAACAGTGAGTACTGGTTCAAAAATGGCTCTGAGCACTATGGGACTTCACATCTGAGGTCATCAGTCCCCTAGAACTTGGAACTATTTAAACGTAACTAACCTAATCAGCCCGGGGCAGGATTCGAACCTGCGACAGTAGCGGTCGTGCGGTTCCAGACTATGCGCCTAGAACCGCTCGGCCACACCAGGCTGCGTAGTGATTACTCCTTAGACTATTCGATCCATTTAACAGGTCCTGCAATTCTTACCGTGGGTAAGTGTAAGCAGTACGCCTGCAGGATCGGCAACCCTTGGGACAAAGAGCCATCGCATGTACACATAACTCCAAGGCGTCGCCTCCCACGACTAGGGCCTTCCACGACAGTCATGTCGAAACCTGTAGGCGGCGGGGCAAACGCCACCAGAAGTCCCACCCGCTAGGCATCCGCCAAATTACGTGTGGGGAAACAGATCGACAAGTGTACCTCCGCACACCGGCTATCTGTAGCGTCGCAGTTTCACTCATCGACAGTTCTCCGCCGACCCCTTGGGCCAACTAACTCATATGCCGTCTAAAGCCAGCCCTTGGGTCATAGACCTGTAGGAGCTGCCTCAGGGCGACGTCGGACCGTTCCAACATCGCCCCCGCGAAGTATCTTCGGCTATCTTCCGCCGAGTACACTTTGCTTTCTCCCCGTCGGGAACTTGTTTGAATTAGCCTCTACGTCCAATCATCGTAATTCACTTTGTTGTTCTTCAGACGCACGCCTGATAGGAGAACGAGAGTTTTGTATTAATGTATGCGAGAAGTTTTTGTTTCTGTCAGTGTCCTTTTGTTAATAAACTTGTGTCTTGTTGGTCTGGAACGTGTTTTCCCTTAATCATATCATTACGTGAGATACAGCAATAAGGGTGTCATTAGCGAATTTTATCATTGGTACCCTGCATTTTAATCCCGCTCCTGGACACCTCTTTTGTTTTTGATTTTTACATTAGTAAATACGGTAACAGGGCAAAGCGCAATACCAGGCCTAAATGGTATCTTCTTGCAGTTTGGCATTCCTGCTTACAATAACTTCGATATAGCCAGTGTGTGACGTTGAACTAGATGCCAACGATCATGATTGGACACATGTTCTGTAATTAATGTCGTTTTAATGCGCATAGGTGGTCTATTGTTTGATTGATAATGGTTTTTGGTTTTTATTTTTTTTATTTACGCGTCAAGTAAAATAGGATCAAATTGACCAGCAAATTTCCAAGGTCATGGAACGTGTCAATACATGAAATTACAACATAAAAGTAATAACAGATAAAAATAAAAGTTTATGACCAAGAGAAAAGTCAGTCCATAAGTTTAAGTAAACGCAATCATCTACGCAACAAGAATCAGCTTAATTTTTCAAGGGACTCCTCGACAGAATAGAAGGAGTGGCCCATGAAGAAACTCTTCAGCCAAAAATATCCTTTTAGAATGGGAAGACTTACCCCAAACTATAATACCATACGACATAAACGAATGAAAAAAAATCAAAGTAAACTAATTTTCGTGTCGAACGATCACTCACTTCAGATACGGTTCGAATAGTAAAAATTGCAGCATTAAGACTTTGAACAGGATCCTGAACGTGGGCATTCCACGACAGTTTACTATCTATCTGAACACCTAGAAATTTGAACTGTTCAGTTTCACTAATCTTATGTCCATTCTGCGAAATTAAAACGTCGGCTTATGTTGAATCGTGTGTCAGAAACTGCAAAAACTGACTCACACTGTAATTTTACGTTAGTTTATTTTCAACACGCCATGAACTTGTCACGAACTGTCATGAACTGCATTATTTGAAACAGAACCAATGTTGCACATTTCATCCTTTACTACAAAGCTAGAGTCATCAGCAAACAGAAATATTTTGGAATTACCCCTAATACTAGAGCGCATATCATTTATATAAATAAGGAACAGGAGTGACTCCAACGCTCCCTGGGGCATCGCCCATATGACCGCACCCCTATCAGACCGCTCATCACAGGAACTGTCAACACTGTGAATAACGACCTTTTGCCGTCTGTTGCTAAAGTAAGAGGTGAACCAATTGTGAGCGACTCCAATGGCCCAACGTCTGGAGCAATATTTTGTGGTCAGCACAACCAAACGCCTTAGTTAAATAAAAAAAATATGCCTAGCGTTCGAAACCTTTTCGCCGGCCATAGTGGCCGAGCGGTTCTAGGCGCTGCAGTCTAGAACGGCGCGACCACTACGGTCACAGGTTCGAATCCTGCCTCGGGCATGGATGTGTGTAATGTCCTTAGGTTAGTTGGGTTCAAGTAGTTCTAAGTTCTGGGGGACTGATGACCTCAGATGTTAAGTCCCATAGTGCTCAGAGCCATTTGAACCATTTTTCGAAACCTTTTGTTTAACTCATCCAGTACCTCACAGAGAAAAGAGAAAATAGCACGTTTAGTTGTTAAACCACTTCTAAAGCCGAACTGTACATTTCATAGCAAATCGTGTGATATAAAATGATTAATTATCCTTACATACACAGCCTTTTTAATACCTGTAGCAAGCACTGATGACATTGCAATAGATCTAAAATTATCTATATTATGCCTTCCTCGCTTTTTATAAAGCGGCTTTACTGCTGAGTACTTTAATCGTTCAGGAAACTGAGAACTCCTAAAGGAAAAATTACAAATATGGCTAAATACAGGGCTAACATGTGCAGCACAGTACTTTAATATAGTGCTAGGCACTCCATCATATCCATGAGAGTCCTTAATCTTCAGTGATTTAATTATAGACTCAATCTCCCCCTTGTCGGTATCACAGAGGAATATTTCAGACATCAATCTCTGAAAGGCATTTTCCAAGAAAGTTCTATGATTTCCTGCAGAAACTTAATAATTTATTTAATTCACCAGCAATGCTCAGAAAATGATTGTTAAATACTGTACATATATCTCATTTATCAGTAACAGAAATATTTTTACAAAGAACTGACTTAATATCGTCGACCTTGTGCTGGTGACCAGACACTTCCTCCACAACTGACCATATGGTTATAATTTTAACCTGTGAATTAGCTATTCTATTTGCATACCACATACTCTTTCCCTTTCTAATAACATTTTTAAGCACCTTACAATACTGTTTGTAGTGGGCTACTGTAGCTTGATTGTGACTACTTCTAACATTCTGATATAATTCCTGATTTGTTCTACCAAGATATCCTTATCCCACTAGTCAGCCACCCGGTCTACCTACTACTGCTAGTACCCCATTTAGAGCGTTCCAATGGAAGCATTATAGTTATCATCTATGTTATCGGCACTTTAAATATCCTGCCACTCTTGTTCCTTGACAAGGTTTAAAAAACTCTCTATTGCTGGTGGATTAACTTTCCTACATATTTTGTAATTATATGTGACATTTGTTTGATTACAAAAGCCTTCTAATGTTAAAATCTGAGCATCATAGTCTGGAAGACCATTCAACCTTTTACTAACAAAATGCCCATCTAGTAATGAAGAACGAATAAAAATATTGTCTATGGTTGTTCTGCTGTTCCCCTGCAGCCTAGTTAAAAACACAGTCTGCGTCAGATCATATGAATTTAGGAGATCTACCAACGTCCTTTACCTTGCACCATCATATACAAAAGTTATATCGAAGTCACCACATATAACTAATCTCTGGTACTTCCTACAAAGTGAATCAAGAACCCTCTCTAGCTTGAGCAGAAATGCTTTGAAATCAGAGTTAGGGGACATATAGACAACATCAAGTAGAAGTTTAGTTTCACTAAATTCAACTGTCCCTGCACAACACTCAAATATCTGTTCTGCGCAGTGCCATGATACATCTATGGACCCAGATGGAATACTGTTCTTTACGTACATAGACACTCCCCCACCCCGCAAGGAACTCCTTGAAAAACAGCCAGCTAATCTGTACCCTGGTAAAGGAAGCCTCTGAATTGTCAAATTATTTAAGTGGTGCTCCGATATACCAATAATTTCAAAGGCAACATATTTAAGCAGTTCAATAACTCCTTTATCTCTAATACCTCTTATATTTTGATGAAATATGCTAATTCCTTCTCTACTTGGAAACATGACGTCCTCTGAAGATGAACCCTTAGTTAGAGGGACTTCCTTTAAGCAGGTATACCTATAAGCTGACTTCAATCGAAAAAAGGTGCTGCTCTAGCACCAACTACTACAGGAATTTTTCCAAGAGTGATCCCACCACCACTCACTACACTGCGAACTATAAGCTTTGCCAGCCTCCCCTTCCAATACCTATTGAGGTGCAGTCCATGCCTAGTGAAACGGCTTTCCCTTTACATTTCCTTCTCCCCATCTGTCTTCCATCCCCTGCTCCCCCTCTCTAATCTCCTCCTCCCCTCTGTCAATCTCCTCCTCCTCCCTTACTCTGTCCAATTTCTCATCCCCCTCTCTCTGCCCATCTCTTCCACTTCCCGCTATCTCTCTCTCCTTCACGTAATGACCCACACTCAAATAGGAGGTACTTCTTTACGGACATTAACTTATACGTGTACGAAGTTTGGCTGAAATCCAGCCAAGTGTTTACGAGAAAATATTTATCCGCGGCTTTGTCCTCTTGCACACATATCAAAAACATTTGACATATTTCACATACGTTTGTACGTATGTTCCAGCTCTATCTTTAGCGAGTTCGGCCTTATACATTCTTTTTCGCGTAGCTCTATGTTTACAACGCAATATCTTCTGAACTGTGTATCGTACAATGATGTAATTTTGTCGGTACATTCAGAGGAATATGTAGAAACTGTCTGCGAAATGTGTTTTGAATAGATTTAGTAGAAAATAAGTAGCAAATTAAAACGTCACGCTTGAAGCTGCAGTTTTACTGCATCAACAGCGAACATATAGTAAACTATGAACTTCTTCCCTGTCATCATTTTGTGAGCGTTGCCAGCGAAAATATTTTTCGTAGAGGTTTGAAATTATGTATAAGATTTACTGCAAGTTGCTCTCAATCTCAAATAGTGTGAATAAAATCTGGAAATTCACGGGTCGTGGCCAGCGGCTAGCCAGTCTCAACAACATCCCTGCAAATATCTACTTGCTCATTGCTTCCACCACACCACTCCTAACTAGCTAGTGTGAACAAGCTGTCTGCAACTTTCAACTTATTTCATCGCCTCCCATCACAACACCTCGCCGGTTGTCCTGCTGTTTCTAACAAGGGAATGGTCAGACCTGTCATGTCGAAACCTGTGTTGCTTTTTTTACCACTGTGAGTTAACATTGCAAGAAGTCTGTATGCAGAATTTTAGCTGCTGACATGACCTGGAAGTCTGTAAACAATTTTATGAAGTAAGACATTATTGTCGCATGGTTTCCACGCTTATAACTGCCTCTTGTACAACCCTGACCTCTCTCGCTACGTTATACCAACGCCATCTAGGGACAAGGTGGCGTTAGCTACGCGCCGCTCTCTTGCCACAGCGGTGAGAGAGCTGATTCCCCCAGTGAAACCGATCGTATGATAATTAAACATTCGTTGACAAATATGGCTGATATGTTATCTACGACATTCTTTCCAAATAGCTATGAAATAGACACAAATAAATATACGGTTTAGAACACGTCCAAATTTTATTTCTTGTAATTACCGCAAAAATGCGAAATATTGATACATTGTTCAAAACATAGGTTTTTTGTGCACCAAGAACATACAAGTAAAGACGACATATGACAGCCCTGCGAATCACAGACGTTGTTAGATGTCCGTAGACAAAACTGGGCTGGTGTTAGGAATGAATCAGGCCTAATATCAGCATATTTCGAGGAGTGCCACGTATATTTAATCAAATTCTGAAATCGTGGGGAGGAAAATTGATAATGTACTACTGATTGCAGCTTGAGAATATTGTCACGGTGATAGACAGGAAATTGCAGTGATCAGCACACAATAATTTTCTCTGTTAGTTTTCTGTAAAATGCCTTCCACTGGCGGAAATATTCTCTGTCTACAGGTTGAATTACGTTGGTCGTGCCTGGTGGAATCTGAAGCATCTCTACTTCTTTGTCAGAGTGGGCTCGAAATACAGCTTTTAATGAATCAGACCTTTTATGACCTGACCACGAATCTAGAAGGAGAAGAGATTTGTTCCCGCAGAACGGAAGAAAAGCATGACGTATGAAAAGTGTAACATTTTCGTTTGCCATTTTTCCAGACTTCGATGCGTCTACTACAAGACTGTTTGCGTAGAACATTGTTCTTTTGACACGTGGTCCAAAACGTCCAGTTGGTTCTTGAAGACACACATAAATTTTAGGCAGCAATGAACCATCCAGACTAATTATGGGCATTATAGTGTATGAATGGGTGAGTGCAGTCGTGGACTGTGCAATCGCCTTAACATGTTTTTCCCGTTTGAATGACAATGTTCTTTTCGCATGCATTTCCTTTTGAAAACCTGACTGATCTGCATTGTACACGTATGATTCACTAAAACTAGCGATCTTATTTTTTGCATTCGTAGGAAAAGCTTATATCATTTCGATTTGTGTTACTTCATTTTCCGACCTGTTTATCGATACAAATTTTATTATTTTTCTTGCCACAATTTTATGTGATCTTTTGAAGCGACTAATCCAACTTTGGGAAGCTGTAAATTCTTTAGCGCCTATCGCGTTGGCAATCACTAACGCCCAGTCACTCGAAGTTGTATTGCTCACACCAAATGACTGTTGTCTGGCATCGGTAAATAACTCAAAAGGTCGCGCAGTTATCTCCGTCGCAATTTCCAGTCGACTATTACGTCGTCGAGCGACTTGCTTTTTCCATCTATACAATTCACGGTTAGAACGGACAAAGCGATACTTATTTTGAACAGTACTGACACGTAGGCGTTTCTTACCACTTTCGTTCAACCAATACGTCACCGCTTTTTCTTTGTCTGATAAGGTAATTGCAGTTGCTGGTGTTACTTTCGGAGATAATTGATGATGGTACGCGGCACTATCACTCGAAGAGTCTTCACGAGTGCTACTTTCGTCGGTGTCTTCGCCGTCTGTATAGTCACAGTCTGCAATATCGAGTGTTCCAGTTGTTTCTAGCCACATGTCTACGCCATTTACATGCACAACACATAGTCTTCACGCGTGTTTTCTGTTGATTGCTTCATTTGGCGTCTGTGGTATATCTCTATGGCAAGCAGCAAAACATTTACAGGGTTCGCCATCACTTGTGAGGGGAGATTGAATGTTCACCGTAAAGTGGCTTGCGGAGTATAGATGAACATGTACAGAACATCTTTCATATCTCAAACCAGTTTCAGGACGGTATGTTTCGAAATACGTACCAGAAATTAAAAGGACGTGCATGCCACAGAAACGAATATTCGTTCCCCCTTTCCACCAAAACCTTGGAGCGATATTCCTCTTTAGTGAACGCCGCGGTAAGACGGCCGCTCTTCCCGACCATGCGCACAACGCTCGCGACTCCCCATTTCCAGGGGTGGCCAGCCGTCACTGCAAGCGCCAAGCAGGAAAAACAGCCATGTTCGTGATTTTTTTTTAGGGACTTCCAGTTCATGTCAGCAGCTACAATTTTGCAAACGGACCTTTTGCACAGTTAAATAACAGTGCTAAAAAATCAATACATGTTTCGGCATGACAAGTCTGACCATTCCCTTGTAAGGCAGTTCCGCTTCCGTCTACGACTGAGTTATGCGTGACCACTGTATGGCCAGTTTCTATTACCTCATTGTGTTACTGTTACATATGAAAACGATGTGACGGACCGGTATTGTTCTATTCTGATTCCGTCAGGTAATTTCATTTGTTTGGGAGGAAAACTTTATATTCGTGTACACAAAGCATAACTTCCATTCATTACATCAAGTGAAAATACATTCTAAATCGTTCAGCATGTCCTGACAGCCTTATGGAGACCACAGTATCCGTGTTAACGAACAATGCGATTGCTGCTACCAGTTCAAGAACTTCAAGAAATGTGGGACAAAACTTTCTACTAGCCTGTGTCTACTTTCTGCAGGACAACGTACATTGTAATGGTTGTACTGAACGATCAGACACCTTTCAAGAACGTCTTCAGCCTTTATCGCGTGCAACTCTCTCCCATACACAAGCTCAACTTCCTTTGTGTCCATTTTCTTATTAGGTCGTTTTCTTGTCTGTGTATCTGCTCAGTACAAATTTTGCAGTTGATTTTAAACTAACTTCCTGATGAGCTAGAGACTTGAAATTTTAAATATAGCTCATAGCTGCATGACAACGCAACATTAACTCGGTGTCTTTCCTGGTGTATGGCGCAGGGTACTTTGTGTAGCACTGCCATTTACCCCTTCTCGTCCGCCGCTCGTGGTCTCGCGGTGGCGTTCTCGCTTCCCGAGCACGGGGTCCCGGGTTCGATTCCCGGCGGGGTCATGGATTTTCACCTGCCTCGAGATGACTGGGTGTTTGTGTTGTCCTCATCATTTCATCATCATCCAGGAAAGTGGCGAAATTGGACTGAGCAAAGGTTGGGAAATTGTACGGGCGCTGATAACCACGCAGTTGAGCGCCCCACAAACCAAACATCATCATAATTACCCCTTCTCCTCTTCCAGTCACAAATAGTACGCGATAAGAACAATTGCTGGAGAACCACAGTATGTGCAAGAATCTCTGTAATTTTTACCTTAACGGTCTTTTCTCAAGACGTACCTAGGAGGAAGCAATACATTGAGTGTCACGTGAAGAGGAACTGAAATAAACCGAAACTTACCATACATTTCTGTTGTAATCTCATCAGAATGTTTGAAATCGATTGTAAAATTTCACACATAAAACACCAAAAAGCAGAAATTAATTATTTTATGAAAATAAATTTTAATTTAATACGTTTTAAAATCAGACCAAAAAGCATCAAATAATGTCTCCTGTTTACATATAAATTCTTCATGCCATGCACAAAATCTTGAAAATCTGTGATCGTGAATTTTTAATATCTATGATTTAAAACGAAAAATGTGTGACGCACCTAATAGATAATAGTAAGGAGATGAATCATTGGTGCATCAATTAGTGAATAGTATAATAGTAAGGAGATTTTAAACTAACTTCCTGATGAGCTAGAGACTTGAAATTTTAAACATAGCTCATAGCTGCATGACAACGCAACATTAACTCGGTGTCTATCCTTGTGTATGGCGCAGGGTACTTTGTGTAGCACTGCCATTTACCCCTTCTCCTCTTCCAGTCACAAATAGTACGCGATAAGAACAATGCATACATTATGTAGTATCTGTTATGTATCACATGCACCTCACGGTTTTCGTTTTAAATCTTACAAACAAATAGTACGCGATAAGAACAATGCATACATTATGTAGTATCTGTTATGTATCACATGCACCTCACGGTTTTCGTTTTAAATCTTACAAGTATTTTCATAGCCATTAAAAATTCACAATTACAAATTTTCAGAACTATCTGCAACAGATTAGGAATGTGTATGAGACTAGGAGAATTGTTTTAATTTTTTTAACCCGATTTAAAAACATGATATATCAAAAACTTATTTTCATTTAAATCGTTATTAACGTCTGCCTCCTCAGCTGACGTCTGGTAGAACGGTGTGTCCACTCTGCAGCCGTGCATACTACTTCCAAATGACGCCACTGGCAGAGAGGAAAGCGACCGCCAGTGTTCACTGCTTGTTTGTACGCTATACTTTTAGTATCTCGTCATATGCTTTTAGTATCTCGTCATGATCGTCAGTAAAGGTATAAATAGTTCGAGAGGCTGATACAAGAAGACTAACACTCAGTGAGCTAGAAAATGTAGAGGAAATGATTATGTTTATCTGACATGACAACAGCTCTTTTCGAATTAAAGTCTAGTGCTTAGTGAATGAAAGGTAGTGTGTGACAGTGTCTACCCACAGAATACTTGTTCGAAAATCGTATCACAGTGCTTAGTGACAACCAAAAAGTAAACTTAATGTCATAAGAAACTTTGTTTCTTTCTCATTTTGCTCGGTATATCCGCGTTTAGCAACTGACATTGATTTCTCGAAATTATAATAGTATTTTACGAAAAGAAATTGTAAACCCGTCTGGGAATGACGGCGTAGGTAAGTACAATCCGACTAAATAGAAGTAGATTTGATGGTACTCGACAGCTTTTTTTATGTTCCACGTGTAGCAAGGCTCGCTGTTGTATTCTGTAACATTATTAGATGGATAATGCGATCGTGTACAAAGTATCTTGGGCAGAAGAAGAACTTATGAAACTGTAGCAGAATATGTGCGCAAATGTTCCGAGAGATGTGGCATCAGTGACAAGCAAGAGTAGAAGAGTAACAGCAGAAGATACCATTGACCAAAGTGAGTATAATGTCTGATTCAGTCGGAAATCACCAAGTTATCCGAAATCTATGATAAATAGTCAATACCGCAATTTAGGTTGAATTATGTAACTGCGGAAGTAGTTGTGTTCACGTCTGGCGAGAATATCAATGACATACTGGGACTTCAAATTATTCTGGTTGTCCTATAGACAAATTGTCGTCGAATGCTAACTCTTAAAAACTTCAAAATTCGTGAATACAACTAGGTACACGTTGATAGGGCTGAGGTAAATTCTTCAAGATCATTACTAATATTAACTGCTCAGCAGATACAACCAATGTCTCTAATGAGAGGAATAATTAAAAAACTTCCCCACCTGATATCAATAAAACGGTTTTACATTCCAGTAAGCTCAACTAGCTTCAAATACACAAAAATGCAAAGTAATGAACTTCGGGCTACCTTAAGATTTAGAAAGTATCGATTACAGCTCGCTAATGATAGGGTGTTCAAGGTCACGTCGGTCAGATTTAGAAAGGGTGGGGTACAAGGTGTTTATAATGAAAGCACAACTTATATTATCGCTAAGAAATCTGATCGAGGTGGATGAGTTGTAACAGAAGCTATGTGAGAAATCAAAGGTGGCCGTGTTGAAGGAACCATCGACACATTCGACGACAGAGATCTTAGAGAAGCTACGGAAAACTAAACATGACTAACAGATGATTTTTAACAGCGATTCTCTAGAGTAAGAGTAGAGATTTTAAACCACTGGATGACTTCACTCGTTTACAGACTGGAACATTTACTATATTATTTACGGACGTTGAACAAACTAATATCAACATTTGCCTGAGTCTGTGTAGCTTCTTCGAATGTTCCCAACTGATTACGTGTGAGACGATGTGGGACAGCAGTTGCCTCGGTCTCTGCTTGGAACCACAACTTTTGCCGAAATCCGGCAATCGCGGGGTTTGTGAGACAGTTTACCGTAGAATGCTGTTTACAACATTTATGGTTATGTGTAGTCATGTAGTTATCGTAGAAAGCTGTTTGCAGCTTTTATAATAATGTGTACCCATGCAGTTATCGAGACATCCAACACTGTAATACAGCTGACGCAATTATTTCGGTTTTGTTCTCGTAATAAATATGCTTCATTCAGTCGAAACTGATCTTGTGTTTAGTGTAATTTTTTCCCCAGAAGTTTAATTCAGTCTGATAGCATTTGCTTATAATACAAATACGTGTTTGCAACGTGAGTATAAACTTTATTATGAGTTCGTTCGTTCGTCTATCCACATAGTATCCATTTGTTTCTTCAGTTATTACCGGTTACTCGTATGCAACTATTTCTCGTTCTCTCTTTTCCCGGTCTGTCTCGCCAGTAAAACGGCTGCTAACTGGTAGGAAATAAACACGCCAAGATGCATCAAGAATTATATTCCAATAATAATACATTTTCCACTATTGAAACCCATGGAAAACTAATTAGAAAAATAAGATAATGCGTAGCATATATTCTCTCACTACTTGGAGAGAAAAAAAGACAAAAGTAATACTTTTTAATGCTTCGTATTCGAAATATGCAAGTAAGATGTTGCAACGGGAGTCATATTACGAAATACACTCAGAAAGTACTAGTTCTTTGGCGGAAAACTGACAACGACATAAGTTAAGACGATATAAACTGAACACTCACAGGGGCAAGAATACTTTTCTGAAAAAGACAATTAGGAAGTCTTTTTTTCAAAGCATTGTCCTGGAGTATGATCTTGAGGCGAAATGTGGCTGCTAAACAGAACAGACAAGAAGAGAATAGAAGCTTTTGAAACGTTGTGGTATAAACAAACTGAAGATTAGATGGGTACGTCAGGTAACTAATGAAGGTGTACTGATCCGAGTAGGGAGAAAAGAAGCTTTACAGTTTTATGGAACGACATGGCGAAAAGTAGGGAAAGGTTAACAGCACGGATCTTGAGGTTCCAAGAAAAAAATAATTCGATAATGAAGGGAAGTGTAGTGGGTAAACACTGGAGAGGGATGTCAAGACTTGGATGCGTTAAGCAGGTTCAGGTGAGTATAAGCTGCAGTAGTTACGCAGAGATGAAGAAACTTATGGAGGACAGACCGATGTGTGGAGCTAAAACAAGTCTGTCTTCAAAAGTAAGATAACAAAAACAGCAACGATACATTGTAATCAAACATAACATGATACTGTATGACAGACAACATTAATTTCTGTTTTATTATAAAGGATAAATCCTGTAGCAACAGTTCTCTTCATGAAAAATAGCTATGGTTAACATTATCCAAGAATACTGTTAATAATTAACCACATCTGCATTGTCATACCAATACTACACATTCATACTAGCAACATGTAACATCTGTTGTCCTTAATTGAAAATTAAATTACTGACATGTGTTTGCGAACAGTACATTACCACTCGCCTCTCGTTCCAACGAGATCCACGGTGTAAGAACAACGGTGCTCATTTCAACCTTATGTACCGAGGCTGATGAAATACATGTTCCTGTTTTCCATGGCTATTTCATCACAAAAAAATGTTCAAATGTGTGTGAAATCTTATGGGACTTAACTGATAAGGTCATCAGTCCCTAAGCTTACACACTACTTAACCTAAATTATCCTAAGGACAAACACACACACCCATGCCCGAGGGAGGACTCGAACCTCCGCCGGGACCAGCCGCACAGTCCATGACTGCAGCGCCTTAGACAGCTCGGCTAATCCCCTGTGGCTATTTCATCACATCTCAAGTACAATGCTGCCCAAGAATCTACTATGAGGTTACATGATTGATGTAACAATAGAAAAGTAACCTTTAAATCAAACGTACGATACACGGAAACAAAACGAATAGTTAGGCAGAGATAGAGGCATTTACACAGGAGAGGCTAGCTCGGCAATCTACATCTAACCACGCTTTGTACTAAAGTTTACACCAGTCAGATAAAAAGAGTAATATTATGTATTTTTCAAGCGACGTTTGTAAGTGCTCCACTGAACCGGGAGGAATATTTTGCTCTGAGGCCCTGAATCAGTTCGATGTTGGCGTCGAGCCAAGAAGTGGTGGTGTTGTAATGAACAAAATAAGAGATTGCCGAGTACTAGACTGATACGGGACATCCTAGGTACATAGAAATGAAGGAGTACGATCTTAAGGAAACCAAGTTCACAGATGTACAAATAATTTGTTGTTTTTCCATTGGAGCCCCGCTGATGTGTACACTGCACGTATTGGATGTATTGGAGAACGTCAGGAGCTCAAATAGTTTGATCGCGAATGATGATGTTGTCTGTAGGAAGGTTGTAACGCCGGAGATTGTAGCGAAATGTAGAAACACCTGCAGGCTATGGACAACTGGTGCAAAACTGACAGTTAACCCAGACCGCAAATATACGGGACGTATTGTGCAAATAAAAGTGGGATCGATTCATTATTGTTCGATTACCTATTGGTGATAAATTACTAGAAAAAGTAACATCGACCAAATACGTAAGAGTTACTACCCGTAGCGACGTAAAGTAGAATCGATACATAAATTTAATTCTAGAAATATCAGATGCCAGGCTGGATATCAGTGCAAGAACCTTGCGGTAACGTCATTCATCCGAAAAAGAAGTGGATTACAAAACACTCATTGGACTGAAGTTTGAGTATTGCTCATCAGCCTATGGCCCTTCCCAATTGGGTTTGCCGGCCGCGGTGGTCTACTGGTTCTAGGCGCGCAGTCCGGAAACGCGGGACTGCTACGGTCGCAGGTTCGAATCCTGCCTCGGGCATGGATGTGTGTGATGTCCTTAGGTTAGTTAGGTTTAAGTAGTTCTACGTTCTAGGGGACTGATGACCTCAGAAGGTAAGTCCCATAGTGCTAAGAGCCATTTGAAACATTTGACATGAACGTTTCGGCCACACTTTTGACGTGTATAAGCACCGCCGCTTTATTTTAAGCAGACGTAACAGACACCAGAGAAAGAGGGAGTCTCGGTAACCACAGTCATGGAAGGCTCTTCGATAATCAAGGCTTCATTACTGTTTAGGTTACCTCCATCAAAGAGTGTATTCTTATATATGTCTTCTCCAGGGAGTTGTGCCTGTCGCACTGATTCATCTCCTCTTTCTTTCTGCTGTTGTTTGTACGCTCTCTATTATTTTTCCCAGATCTTCCTCAGCCTCTGCGTCTTGTAAAACGTCGTCAGACAGGAACGATGCCAAGAGACCTATTCTAGCTTTGCAACCGAATGTAACTCCGCATGGTGACCCATTAATCCCAGAATAAAGAAATGGGTTATTCAGAAGGTGGACGAACAGCAGTCCGTCACTTCAGCTGCTAGTTTTTTCGTCTTGCATCCAAGCAGACAGCATATTTTCAATGTCCTGATTTGCTCTTTCGAACTCCCCTGACTTTGTGTTTGGCGCGGATTACCTTGAACGATAATGAAGGTAGTCCAGTACTGCTTTAGGCTGCCTACCTCATTGTTTGCAAATTCGCTAACGTTATCGGCTTGCAGAATTGTTGGAGCACCAAGCAACATAAATATGTCGATGAGGTCGTGGGCTACTTCATCCGTTCTTTTTGATTGCAGAGTGAGATGATCTTGGTAGACCATTACAAACTTTTACCCTCTATCACGATAGGACTGAAAATCGAATAGATCGGCCTGACAATAGGAGCTGAACTCCGTAAACACAACTGGCTTGATCACAACACCTTTTTAAATATGTTTTTGCTTCTTCTGACAAGACTCACTAAGATAAATGTACAGCTCAGTACCCTAGAGGGTAATGTTCTTATACATAAATAAAAAGTTTTTTATCATTCTGTCCCGTCCTCCATGGCCGACGACGAAATGGTCCGTAAGGATCACGTCAAATAACTCGGAGTCCGCGACGTAAAAGTGAATATCACTCGTACCTTCTTTAACAGAATAGATCAAGTTAGTCTTATTCACGACCATCATTACATCAATAGTCCCGAGGTTCCTTCTACATGGTGGTGTTAGCCTGTTTCACATCGTTGACTAACTTTTGCTAACTGGTTTCGGTTAGGAAAACGCAATTATTAGCAGGATTGGCTCTTACTTCGCAGAATCGTCGTTTAGTATCAGCATGGCGTGATTTCTGTCTTGGTGTCACACTCCCATCTGACATGGTTGTACAAGAACAACGGGAAAGTATGACGGGACCTTAAGCTGGATGCTATACGCTGTGGAACTATCATGGTGATATCCTGGCGTGATACTTGAACGTTATACAACAATGAGCTGTCTTCGCAAGCATTAAACAAAGACGTGAACGTCATCGCAAACCGTGGTGGCGGAAAAAATGACTGGATTGTTCGTATTATGTACTATCCCAGTAGGAAGTCTGGTAAAGTACCGGGTGATCAAAAAGTCAGTATAAATTTGAAAACTTATTGAACCACGGAATAATGTAGACAGAGAAGTAAAAATTGACACACATTGTTGGAATGACATGGGGTTTTATTAGAACAAAAAAAAAAAAAAACAGTGTTCACTAAATGTCCGACAGATGGCGCTGGACAGCAAAACGTCAGTGCCTGCTACCGTGACGGGTGAGAGGTACGCCGATATGTTACAGAATCGCATCATCCCCAGCCTGGCTGATAAACACCTGCTGGAACGTACGATGTTTATGCAGGATGCGCTCCACCCCATATTGCTAGACGCGTTACAGGTCTCTTGCACGCGTCGTTTGGTGATGATCGTGTGCTCAGCCGCCACTTTCGTCATGCTTGGCCTCCCAGGTCCCCACCCCTCAGTCCGTGCGATTATTGGCTTTGGGGTTACCTGAAGTCGCAAGTGTATCGTGATCGACCGACATCTCTAGGGATGCTGAAAGACAACATCCGACGCCAATGCCTCACCGTAACTCCGGACATGCTTTACAGCGCTGTTCACAACATCATTCCTCGACTACAGCTATTGTTGAGGAATGATGGTGGACATATTGAGCAGTTCCTGTAAACAAAAGCATCTTTGCATTGTCTTACTTTGTTATGCTAATTATTGCTATTCTGATCAGGTGAAGCGCCATCTGTCGGACATTTTTTGAACTTTTGTATTTTGTTGGGTGTAATAAAACCCCATGTCATTCCAAGCATGTGTGTCAATTTGTACCTCTCTATCTACATTATTCCGTGCTTTATTCAGTTTTCAAATTTATACTGACTTTTTGTTCACCCGGTATGTAATGCCCAGGCAGTGTAGAAAATATCAATATTTTCGTATCTTGATGTTCGATTTTAGCCATTCTGTACGTTACCCAGACATTCTATAGAAAGCCGGATACCACGCAATGCCGGTAACTTATACAAGAGCAAGGGATGAATACAGAAAGCAGGTTGCTGTAGTTATTCAAAGATGAAGAGTCTTGTACAGGACGGACTGAAATGGACAGCTGCATCATACCAGTCTTCGGACTGAAGACTGAAACAACCATACTTCCCTGGAAGAGTCGGGGAAAATCTTCCTGCCAAATACGCTTCAGCTTCACGAAACGACGAAGACGAAACAATCACAGAAACCAGATGTCGTACGATGGTTTGCCGACGTACGTTCTTCCCAAACACTGTTCTCGAACAGAACACACGAAAAGATGTAGACCAGCGAGAGTTGAAACTATGCGTGTCGGTTGCGAGGAGAAGTCGCCCACGGAGACGCCGGCTGTTGTGAACCGGCCTCGAAGCGCCGCGGCGCGTTCCCACGGGGACAATGACGGCAACGGCTCCGGGGTCCCCGCGGGTCATCGCTCATCGAGGCGAGAGCGGCCGCCTCTGGCCAATACATCTCGCGCTCTCTGGGGCGAAATAAAACCCCGAATAGAAAAAGCCGCGCCAACTGGACGCCGGGTCGCGGAAATCTCGCTGCTGCTGCCGCTGCAGCCACTGGCTGGGAGACGGCGGGTACGGGGAGGGGGGGCAGCTCTACTAGGAGTGCAGGCGAGGGCACGTTTCTAATAAAGTTTAAGGCTGGCGCCGGCGCAGTTTTTCATCCTGCCCTCTACCCCCCCACCCCCACTCTCTCCCTCAGCTCCCTAGCACCCAGCAACAAGGCTGCGGAATTCCGCCGTCGCGGGGAATTAGCGCCGACATCCGGCTCCGAGCGGACGCGTCCTCCTTGTTGTTCCGTGTCTCTTCCTTCACTTGTGTAGTACGGGAGCTGTTTCGACAACACGATTTTCCTCCGTCCTAGCGACAAGTATGGGTGTTTTCTGCTTACTTCTCTTAACACTACTGACAAACAGAAGTGAGCAACTTTAGAAATATTTCTATAATATATTATTACGTCAAGATATCTTAATAACTGCCGGTTCGGCATCTTATTGCCATCTTCAGATGTACGATTTCCCGTCGTCCTAGTGACAAGTATGGGTTTTTTCTGCTTGATTCTCTTAACAATACTGACAAACAGAAGCAAGCAACTTTACAAATGTTTCTATATAATATATTATTACGTCAAGATAATAACTGCCGGTTTCGGCATCTTATTGCCATCTTCAGATGTGATTAATCAACTTAGCAGTTTCATAATGATATACGGGGAGGTTGTTTTTTTTACTTGAGACACCGCAATATTTTGAAAACGTTAAACGGTGCATCGCACAAAACAAATGTTCTAGGTGAAAAGTTAACATTAGTAAAGGGGAGGTTTGTCTGTGCTACAACTGGCCACATCCTAAGAACCCCTCCTGAGCGGGCGTCATCAGCTTTGTACTTTCAAATGGGAACCACTCATGTTGTTGCATATTCGGATTCTACTCCAATAAATAAGTACAGTTTACTCACACCATTATTTTCCATCCTTGGAAGATGGCGCTGTAATCGACGAATATCAAGTGCGTCTGTTCCTGCAATTACGAATCGACGCAATTCATACAGGATGTAAATGTAGACCTTTATTTTCCAATGGGTGATATTTATGTCCGAAAGTAAGTTTATTCTTCCAAATTTGACTCTAAAGTGCAACATGTTTACCCGTTTCAATGTCTAGTTAGAAACTACGCTCAGCATGATCCAGGAATAACGATGTAGATGTAATAGTTTTCTGTTCCGATCGGGATGCTTGATACTGGTGAGTCCCCTTGCGTCTCACCATTGGCGTGCTTGATTTCGATGAGTCCTTACCATTTTCCGTTTAAACACTATATTATGGGCTATGATCCAGGAATAACGATGTAGATGTAATAGTTTTCTGTTCCGATCGGGATGCTTGATACTGGTGAGTCCCCTTGCCTCTCACCATTGGCGTGATTGATTTCGATGAGTCCATGGCAGATGCACAAGTCAGCATCACTTCCTGGACATTTTACCTTAAGAGAACGATTGTGGTTCGCATACCATCTGTAGCCGCGTAGCAGTCAGAGCGAGAATTACGGCGGTTTGATGGAAACACACACCGAAATCAGTCATTCTGACTGCGAGGAGGCCACCGAACTCTAGCATTCCGATGGTTTGCGGACTCACTAGCCCACAGGGAACATAAAACTACGTCACCACCCAAGTAGTTTGTTTGCCAGAAACATTAATGGTTCGAATGGCTCTAAGCACTATGGGACTTACCATCTGAGGTCATCAGTCTCCTAGACTTAGAACTTCTTAAATCTAACTAACCTAAGGACATCAGACATATCCATGCCCGATGCAGGATTCGAACCTGTTACCGTAGCAGACGCGCGGTTCCGGACTGAAGCGCCTAGAACCACTTGGCCACAGCGGCCGGCAAACATTAATTCCTAGCCATGTTACTTGCACTGTATGATCACACTTGTACGCCGGTTCCCGTGCGATCACCGAAGCGCTGTCGGGCGTGGTCGGCGCTTGGGTGGGTGACCATTCAGGCCGCGATGCGCTGTTGCCATTTTTCGGGGTGCACTCAGCCTCTTCATACCAACTGAGGAGCTACTCGACCGAATAGTAGCGGTTTCGGTCAAGAATACCATCAAATCGACCGGGAGAGCGGTGAGCTGACCCGAGGCCCCTCCTACCCGCATCCTCCACTGAAGATGACACGGCGGTCGGATGGTCCCGGTAGGCCACTCGTGGCCTGAAGACAGAGTGCTAAATCACACTTGTAATATTAAATTGAACATAAATATCAAAAGTTAGAACACAGTAGTTCACATTTACATCGCAAATGAAATGTAGACTCAAATGTGTCGGTTCTTAATGGCAAAAAATAGGCACATTTGATATTTGTTGATTACAGCGCGCTCTACTACGAATGGGAAACAAAGACTTGAGTAAACTGCATGTATTTTCTGGTGTGGGATCCGAATGTGCAATAAAAAGAAGGAGTTATCATTTTAAAATACGAAGTTGGCCCCGCCCACACCGCAGGAGTGATTATGACGTGACCAGTTGTAGCACAGATAGGTGTCCCTTTTACTATAATCAGCTTTTAATCCAGAACATTTTTTTTTTCCGTACCGTGCGTCGTTTTAGTTGTCTCACACAAAAAACCATCACCATTTAGGTCTTAATGTTAAAATTTTCTATTTTTTATTCGTAATACACCAGACCGAGGAGAAGGTACCTGGATTCGGTTAAGAATGATTTTGAAGTAATATTTTTAACATCAGAAGAGGCACCAATGTTAAAACTGAATAGGGGATCATGGAGGAACTGTATAAGGGGGGCTATGCTCCAGACTGAACGCTGAAAGGCATAATCAGTCTTAAATGATGATGATGATGATGATGATGATGATTCACCAGAACGTAAACAATAGAAGAAAGAGCAGCTGGTCCTCCTGACCGATTGCGTCTGCGACTTCCTGAATGCTACTGTCCCTTGGAGATGGATTGGCCGTGCATCGCCAAGATTTTGGGCTCCCCGCTCTTCCGATCTGACCCCAGTGGACTTCTTCATCTGGGAATTTATCAGCTGCGAGGTGTATCAGGTGAGAAAGAAACCGCAGTTTTACAGGTGCGGAACAAATAATGTTTCGCGCCACATAGGAAGATGCGATTTTTCTTGCTTTTTGCAGGGTCATCGCACCGAAGAGAACTAAATTTCTCTCGAGAAATGCTTGAATGTATGGTCATATTGTTTATAGCCCATAATATAGTGTTTAAACGGAAAATGGTAAGCGACTGTATAAACACATTGTGCTACAATTCCAATTCTGCGCTTTCTACATCGTGAAGTCTCATAAATTATGTCAATGAACTATGCATCACGTCCTCACATAGTAAGAGTCTCTTTTAGTACGCGATGACACGGTGATTCGTTGAGATATGTTACACACTACATGTTGTTTACAGTGGAAGTCCTACAAGGATGATTCAAAAGAATGCACATCAATTGAAGGGGCTGGAACGAGAGCTGAAATACAACAACTTTGGAATGGGAAGTCTCGGCAGTAATCCTGAGGCACTGAAAGCTTTTAAACATCAGAGACAAGAAGGACACCTATACACACGCGACTTACGTTCTGCGAAGATAGTATACTGTTTCCTCAGCAGCGTTGTACGTTACAGAAGCTTTCAAAATGGCGATCATCACATTCAGTACATGCCTAACATCCTTGTAGAAAATTCTTCCGCGCTTTATCAAGTACATCAGGCGTCGCTCGAACTTTTAAATGGTGCTGCAAGTATCCTAATGAGGAGTGTATTTTCGTCGGGAACTGTGTCAGATACGCGAGGCTTTGGATATGCTCCACATAAAGAATATCAAGAAGTGTCAGATTATATGAACGTAGAAACATATATGGGGTGTTACAAAAAGGTACGGTCAAACTTTCAGGAAACATTCCTCACACACAAATAAAGAAAATATGTTATGTGGACATGTGTCCGGAAACGCTTACTTTCCATGTTAGAGCTCATTTTATTACTTCTCTTCAAATCACATTAATCATGGAATGGAAACACACAGCAACAGAACTTACCAGCGTGACTTCAAACCTCCGTTAGCGAGGATACATGCATCCATCCACCCTCCGTCGCATGGAATCCCTGATGCGCTGATGCAGCCCTGGAGAATGGCGTATTGTATCACAGCCGTCCAGAATACGAGCACGAAGAGTCTCTACATTTGGTACCGGGGTTGCGTAGACAAGAGCTTTCAAATGCCCCATAAATAAAAGTCAAGAGGGTTGAGGTCAGGAGAGCGTGGAGGCCACGGAATTGGTCCGCCTCTACCAATCCATCGGTCACCGAATCTGTTGTTGAGAAGCATACGAACACTTCGACTGAAATGTGCAGGAGCTCCATCGTGCATGAACCACATGTTATGTCGTACTTGTAAAGGCACATGTTCTAGCAGCACATGTAGAGTACCCCGTATGAAATCGTGGTAACTTGCTCCATTGAGCGTAGGTGGAAGAACATGGGGCCCAATCAAGACATCACCAACAATTCCTGCCCAAACGTTCACAGAAAATCTGTGTTGGTGACGTGATTGCACAATTACGTGCGGATTCTCGTCAGCCCACGCGTGTTGATTGTGAATTCGAGGAAGTACAGTACATACTGACTAAACTAAAATGAGCTCTAACATGGAAATAAAGCGTTTCCGGACACATGTCCACATAACATCTTTTCTTTATTTGTGTGTGAGGAATGTTTTTCTGAAAGTTTGGCTGTACCCTTTTGTAACACCCTGTAGAGATAGACAAGATTTGTATATCTGTCACTCTTCAGTGCAATGTCTATTCAGAAGGTGTTGAGTCCTGGCCACTGTGAAAGTGTTATTCAGTTGTCAAACACACAAAATGGGCTCAGTGCATGGGTGTCCGAGCTCATGTTCACCCGCCGCTGGAGCTCCGGAGTTCATTGGCAGCGGCGTAACCGTTCGTGAGAGGCAGCGCCCTGGTGCCACGGTGGCTGCGCTACGAAACGCGTCGGCGTAACTTGCAGCGAGGGTATTTGAAAGTGCGGGTAACAGTCGATACCACTGTTCGCATAGTATCTTTAGAGGTCGAAAGCTGAACACAAACTCATTGAAGTGGCTTGCAGCGCTCATGTGTATAATGTCGAATTTCTCGCGAGAATTTTCAAGAAAAAGAAACTTTTTAATTACAATAATTTAGTAATTATCACATTAGTTTTGACAAAAAATTATTTATTCAATTAATTATGACAGAAGTATACATTTTTGATACCTGAGAATTTGGATTACAGGAGTGTAGGATTGATTCCCATTTTGTGATAACAAACAATTACACTGCCTTATAAAAAAAAAAGTTAATCAAACATGAAGGGGACAAGAAAACTGAAGCGTTACAGGTTCAGAGGCCGTTTCAGCGATTATTATATCTGATGTGTTGGCAAATGTGCCAACACCTTGTAGATAGAGGAGGCCGAAATGCACGCTATCTAACGCAGACGGGCGTGAAGTCTGGAACAGGATACGTTACTAATGCACTAAAGAAAAGTACGTAGCGTCTGTTTACTTAACTTTAATTCATCCTTGTGGTACATCGCTCTTGACTATACAAATGAGACTCTCTCCAGATATGGTTAATGGCGCCTTGCTAGGTCGTAGCCATGGACTTAGCTGAAGGCTATTCTAACTGTCTCTCGGCAAATGAGAGAAAGGCTTCGTCAGTGTAGTCGCTAGCAAAGTCGTCGTACAACTGGGGCGAGTGCTAGTCCGTCTTTCTAGACCTGCCATGTGGTGGCGCTAGGTCTGCAATTACTGACAGTGGCGACACGCGGGTCCGACATGTACTAATGGACCGCGGCCGATTTAAAGCTACCACCTAGCAAGTGTGGTGTCTGGCGGTGACACCACAATATCCATTAAAATTTAGAATGGACTTGCTAACATAAGCTCACTTAGTATTAAGACGTAATGTGCAACAAAAACGGAATCAAACCTACGTACTGACATACTGGAAACTATTCAGTTACGTCACTAAACTACGTGACAGCGTAGAAGCGTTATGTAATGCAATTGTATGAAAGACGTTCAAAAACAAAGCGCAAAAAATTCGAAACCTGGCTGCAAAGTGTTAAGTATACTTGTGTTAAAACAATACGTGAGTGTGCGCGTGGTAAACTAAAAGTAGCAATACTTCTTGTAACATGAATGTTCTGTGCTCGACAACACTACTTTATCTTGTTCCTCCCAAGATCGGGGAAATACCTTTCTGGAACTTTTTATAAACACCATTGGGTGTACATAATTTTTGTCGTTCGAAAATATTTGAAACTGCATAGCTTTGAAAATACTGTGTTCAACCTTAGAAGATCAAACAGTTCCCTTGCGATCATAATATCGATCTTCAAGATGCGACTCGTCGCTACTTCTACCGTTACTATCACGCGTAAACAAATAGCCGCTTGCGAGCTCACATGGTGATAAAGACATTAAATTCCATTCTGATTCTCCGCGATGCATCCGTTCTACTCACTCACCACTGTTTCTTTCTCTGTTTTTATAGTCCACTCCCAACAGACCTCTCGTTCTAGTTCGTTGTCCGGTGCTGCCGTCAATGACGCAAGCAGAAGTCATCCGCGCTACCTATGGAACGCCTGTTCCGCGTTCAACAGCATGCAGCAATACGGTATTGAACGTTACCCAGCAACATATACTGATTACGCAGATATGCAAAAGTACGTACTATCAAACAGACTGCTTTTATTTTGATTATTAATATTTTTCTTCCATAGTAACGTTCTATTTCGTAATGTCGATTGCTTCATTCCCTTCTCTTTAATCTATGGCCACAATGCGCTTCTGGTACAAAACTTTTTCTGAGTTGTTTATAATCCAGATCGCGAAAAATACTTTCGAATTTTGTTTTCAACGCATTTCCCGCTTACTTGTTTAGCGTTACAGACCATATGCAGGGTACTAGGTGCTTCAGTCCGGAACCGCGGTGCTGCTACGGCCGCAGGTTCGAATCCTGCCTCGGGCATGGATGTGTGTGATGTCCTTAGGTTAGTTAGGTTTGAGTAGTTCTAAGTTCTAGGGGACTGATGACCTCAGATGTTAATACCCATAGTGCTTAGAGCCATCCCAACAAACGTAGGTAAACAACTTGGTGCAGCAGCCTCTGGGATTTCCACAGCAGCGCTCCACAGACTAAGTGCTGTCGAAGCAACCGGTCTGCCTCTGTTGTAGTTTGTCGGTTAGACGAATGGCTGCCTCAGCTGAGCAGATCATCGCTAACCATCTGCGACATTCCCTTTGAGATTCGCCACGCTGATCAGATAAATAATTTCCGTGAAGTCTCTGTGCCGCTAAAGACTTTCAGACATTGGTTCAGTTACTCGTTACATAATATACATTCGTTTGGTATATGAACAGATTTCATTTCATTTTCTATTAGAATTCAGTCAAATAGATTCAATAACACACATGCATATTCTCAAACTTAACTGTGTTACATGTTAGGAAGCTCAAAAGTTTGATGATGGCATTTACAGCCCATACCACTGGTGATTATTAGCTCACAGAAATTAGTCCCCCAACGAAGATCAGTGAATAATACGCTTTTCATCGTTAAATAATCAGAACGGGACATCTAGTCGCGGAAAAGAAGAGACTGATGGGATGGGGCCAATATAGTAGCAGCTACAACTTATCGTCAACGTCAAATCAACAAATTATATCGATAATTCTGGTCTGCCGTATCTTATCCTCCCATTGTTGCTTTTCGTTCGACTTACTGGCATAATCTGTAGACACGTTACCTTAGAACTGTAAAACGCAATGTATTTCACAATCCTGGTACTATGCGTAGATCAGTGTGTTTCGTTCTACATACGTAGACGAGTTGTAATTATAGCAAGGATTATTAATTAATGATGATGAAATAGTGTAAAGCATAAAACTAAAATGACTTAAGACTATCTTAACCAAATGGCCATCACGGTTAGATTTCAAGTTTATCCGAATTAGCCATAAAAAATACCTGCCTCCGTCCAGATCTCTTACTGTTATATTCGCCCGACAGTACTCTCCGGTTCATGTTGCATCTACACTCATCGAGTCTACGCATTCGCTTTTCGGTGGCCATTTTATGCAAATAACGTTTCTGTTTTAATTTACATCACAGGCCGAAATTTCAGTGCAGTTACTACGTTACTGCTGCAGAAGTAGCACGTTTTATTTTCATTCTCATCTTAACTGATTCAGCGGACCCATTGAGTGGTAGGTACTGTAAGTTCTCTCTACCCGTTAAAGACTGGAAGCTGAGCAAGTAGGTATTTTACATGCTTTTTAACTGCCCTAGGTTGTAGATACAGTAGACGAAGTAGTCTTTGGTCAGAGAAGGACATTCGGGTATATTTGACTTAAGTAACGAAAAACTGTGTTGTTGATCTTGGGTGTATTTGACTTAAGTAACGAAAAACTGTGTTGTTTATCTTTTTTTTTCTGGTCGGGGTTCTCCATCGACTCACTTGCTTAAACTTATTATTCGGAGTCCGATTCATGATGTCTCATCAGTTACAGTGAAGCTGGCGACCATTATTTAAATATTTTTTGTGTGTAGGACTGTAGAGTACTTAATTGGGGTCCACCGATAGAATGCTATGTTTGCTGTTCGTCAGGTAATTATGCCTCATGCACGAATCACTTGTATCGAAAATCGTTGCGGCAATGAAATTTCGCAGCAGTCCACGTGGAAAAATGAAAAATTTTTTTTGGTACCATCTTATTCTACAATCATATGTTGGTTCCCGGACTGTATGTTTCGAAAATGATAGAAAGCAAACGCGTCTTTCAGTCAGACAAACGGCCTTATTATTCTATCGCAGTCTTTGTCGGCGTATTCCACTGATGAATTCTTCTCGGGTTATCAGCCGAGTAGTGGCGTCGTCGCAACGTTCCAAGAAGTTTTGTACCCATCATCTTCTGACCAGAAGTTGATGGGTACGAAACTCACTGAAGACAAGACTACGCCACCACTCGGCTGATAACCCGAAAAGAATTCGAGAGTGGCCTTCTTATTTATTCACAGAGACAGAATACGTAGACTAAGAAATTTTTAAGGAAAAATTAGTTCCAAGTGTGGGTCTAATAAAGTTCATCTCCGCTTTCATGATGTAGAACGTGAGGCTGACACGTGCATGACAACGGTATGTACCTTACAAAACGTGTTACACGTAACTGTTCGACTTGTCTCAAACGGTGCAGACGTTATCGCATTACCGCCAGTAGATCCTATCTGGGCTCTTTTTGCTCTACCTCTATGTGCAGGGGGAACTTCTTTACCAGTTTAGAGTGGCGCCTGCGCTAACTCTGCTGTTGCTATATTCTATGCTCAATTTTACTCGGACTAATCCGGGTTTGTGAATAGCAGTTTAGAAATAATGCAGGTAAATTTAATTATTTTATACAACTCATCTTTAACTAACCTTACAAAAGTCTCACAAGTTGTTAGCAAAATTAGTGAGAGTGGCGATGAAATGTGGAAACCAACAGGTGTTATTTCAAGTACGAGGGTCGTTCATTAAGTAATGCCCCACATTATATATATATATATATATATATATATATATAGACAGACTTCCTTGTTGGTGATTCACATTTGATGTGATGTTTGCTCTGTGCGCCGATGAAAATTCGAACCGTTCTGGCAGATGGCAGAGCCGTAGTGCAGCGTCAAAATGGCGTCTACATACGACTCACGTTACAAGCAGCGTGCTGTTGGTTCAAATGGCTCTGAGCACTATGGGACTTAACATCTAGGGTCATCAGTCCCCTAGAACTTAGAACTAATTAAACCTAATTAACCTAAGGACATCACACAACACCCAGTCATCACGAGGCAGAAAAAATCCCTGACCCCGCCGGGAATCGAACCCGGGAACCCGGGCGTGGGAAGGGAGAGCGCTACCGCACGACCACGAGCAGCGGACGGAGCGTGCTATTGTGTGCAAAGAAACCGTGGTGAACAGTCATAAACATTTCTGTGCGGTGTCTGGCGATGCTGCAGTTGATAGGAGCACAGTTGGGCGATGGCTAAGGAAAGTTACAGCTACAGGAAATGCAGAAACATAGCTCCGTGATGAGCCACGCTCGGGACGTATTGTCAGATCCACTGCTCCTGACATGCTGTATCGTGCGGATGTCATTATCCGAGCCGACCGGCGCATCACAACTCGACAATTGGCTCTACGGTTGTCGGTCAGCATTGGAAGTGATTCTGCAATGATCTAGACTCTCGGTTATTCAAAGAGGTGCTACTCCTACAGGGCAAGAGCTTTTACCAGCAGGGAATACATCCTTACCTACATCTACATGGATACTCTGCGAATCACATTTAAGTGCCTCGCAGAGGGTTCATCGAACCACCTTCAAAATTGTCTATTATTGCAATCTCGTATAGCGCGCGGAAAGAATGAACACATACACATTAAACAACCAGAAACCCGCCTCGATTGCGAAAAAAGCACCTAGTGTTGTCCTAGGTTCCGGCGTAGATAACTACACCTTCTTCAGAACAATAAAACCCACAAATGCCTAAGAAGACCTTTGTCAATGATTAAAAAAAACCATGGCTATACATTTATAAACGAAAAAAAGGAAAACACAAACAGTACATATGTAGAAAAGTCTAAACCGTTACTTAACTTAATGGTGTAACCTCCACCTCAAACCGGCCTATGGGTGGTCATGGCCCATCGAGCATAGGCCCGTGTGAGGTGGTTACATGTTGATGTATACATGTTGATGTATATATGTTGATGTATATTGTCTCCAAATTCTGACTCTTAACAATAAACATGTTCTGAGAAAAAAAGTGGGGTATTAAAAATGTTGAAATGTGTGTGAAATCTTATGGGACTCAACTGCTAAGGTCATCAGTCCCTAAGCTTACACACTACGTAACCTAAATTATCCTAAGGATAATGCCCGAGGGAGGACTCGAAACTCCGCCGGGACCAGCCGCACAGTCCGTGACTGTAGCGCATGACACCGCTCGGACAATCCCGCGCGACCAGTGGGACATTACTTATTCAACAACTCTCGTAGATTTTGTATCTGTTGTTCTTCGTATTGAGTGCAGATGAAGCCGAAAGGGGAGTGGCGATATAAGAGTTCTCGTAAGGAGCTGATCTACTGAGAATAAAGCAGTGCAAGTACGAGGGCTATCCACAAAGTACATTACGTTTTCGTTTGTGTTCGTTAGGGGCGGGGCTAACGCGGCCATCTTGGTGTCATGGCATTGCGCCGCTCAGTCGGCATCCTGCCGTGCTAGTGAGAGGTTCGTGCTGTACTCCGTTGAGTTACTGTGACAGTTTGAAATGTCAGCGTTAATTGAAAATGTCGCCAAGTGTGAAGTGCGTGCTGGTAATAAGGTTTCTGACTGCAAAGAACTGTACACCGATAGAAATCTATCGACAGCTTTGTGAAGTGTATGGGGACAACATAATAACTGAAGGTGGAGTGCGTCAATGGGTCATAAAATTTAAAAATGGCCGAACTAACGTTCACGATGAAGAGCGAAGTGGAAGACCCAGCATAGTGGCTGCCGAACGTGTCGAAAAAGCCGATGCCGCGGTCCGTGAAAACCGTAATTTCACAATAACGGAACTCTCTACGAGTTTTTCACAAATGTCACGAAGTGTAATGCACGAAGTCATTACCGAAAAGCTTGGTTACCACAAGTTTTGTGCAAGATGGATACCAAAAATCTTGACAGAGATTCACAAAAATCAGCGAATGGCTGCAGCGTTAACGTTTTTGGACGCTTACGAGAAAGATGGCGACTCATTACTCGATCGCATCGTTACTGGTGACGAAGCATGGGTTAAGCATGTGAACTGTGAGACAAAATTGCAGTCAATGTAGTGGGGGCACTCAAATTCCCCCCAAAAACCCAAGAAATGCATGCAGACAATGTCGGCAAGGAAGGTGATGGCGACTGTCTTTTGGGACGAAAAGGTGTGATTTTTGTGGATTTCCTGGAAAGAGGCAATACAATAAACTGTCAAAGGTATTGTCAAATTCTGCACAACCTCAAAAGAGCAATACAAAACAAGCGCAGGGGAAAGTTGGGCTCAAAGTTCTTGCTGATTCACGACAACGCTCGGGCCCACACGGCAAATGCCACTCGTGAAGTTCTCGAATCTTTTAAGTGGGAGTTGTTTCCTCATCCGCCGTACAGTCCCTACCTGGCACCGAGCGACTTCCACTTATTCCCAGCAATGAAGAAGTGGTTGGCTACGCAGCGTTTTGATGACGACGCACAGCTTCAAGAAGAGGTAACCACGTGGTTGAAGGCGCAGGCGGCCGAATTTTACGACGAAGGAATTTACAAGCTCGTCCATCGCTACGATAAGTGCCTTAATTTAAATGGCAACTATGTAGAAAAGTAGTATTTAAGTGTGGCTTTCATCTGTATATAATTAAAAAAAATTCCAATACTTTATTTATTTTTAATTCCTAAACGTAATGTACTTTGTGGATAGCCCTCGTACTATGGTGACTCGCGCAGCCAAACTGGTTAAGGGGCTCCGGAAAGACTCAAAATCATGAAAAGTTCAATTTTTACTTTTTTGCGTTTTCTGAATCTGCAGACTATTAACGTTTAATAGATATATAATTTATTCAATTCCGAAGACTACAACTATTTTTAAATTTTTTTTGAAATGTGTTCTACATGGGCGTGACCCACTGTGGCGCTGTTAATCTGCTGTCAAATGGTGTTATTATTAACGTCCGTGTTCATCAGGTACATTTTAGTGATGTGAGATAAAGTATGTGTTGTGGCTAACCTATTTTCAGAGACTTAGCAGCACCTGAACTGTTGAAAAAGTGTATTGACGGAAAAACTCAAAACCCCAATGAAAGTGTAAATAGTGTTATATGGTCGAGAATCCCCAAGACTGTATTTGTTGGAACAGAAACACTTCACTTTGGTGTGTATGACGCTGTTGCGACTTTCAATGATGGCAACATTGTAAGGTGCAAGGTATTTAGAAATATGCCAATGAAGATAGGTTCTAACATGGTACGAGCGATGCTTGCTTTAGACAAGGATCGCCTTCGGGCTGCAGACAGGGCTGTAAAGAGTCCAGAAATACAAGCGAGGAGGAGGAACAAGAGGAAGCTGGAGGAGGAGTTTGCAGAGGATGAAGATAATCCATCCTATGGACCTGGAATGCACTAAAAAGTTAATCCAATCTTTGTCGCTCGATTCCCAAAACTTTTATTTTCTCATAACTAATTACATGTTTTCTAAGTATCTTCCAAACATATTTGTTTCAAAATGTTACACATTACCTTCTGCATAATTTAACACAGCCTTTTTCCAAAAAAACTGTATATTTCTGAATATATAAATAAAAAATTGCAAAAAAATGTTGAGAATTTTCATTACAATTGAAAAAAAATCATCTTTAATAACTGAACTAAAATTTTGTAAAATCCCTGTGTTAAGTTGTAGCCCATATTCCAATAAATAATCTGTAAAAAGTTCAACTTCCTACCTCAAATACTTTGTGAGGAAAGATGTAATTTATAAGCGTTATTTTAACATTGCAAGTATAGGGCGTTCCGGAGCCCCTTAATTTGGTTGCGGGTGGGTGTGGTGCCTTATGACTTAGTGCAATCATTGCGACCTGAACTAGCTCTGAGCAGACTGAAAATGAAAGCTGTGGCGTAAGTTTCCGCTGAGAGCCCCGCGCAGCTCCAGAGCCGGAAGTGTGCGCAAACAGCGGGACACCGTCGCCCCCTCGTCCCCTTCCTCGCCAGCGGCGGCCGCCGTGGGCTGCCTGGGCGACGCCGCCATCTCCCGCACGCAGGCCCGTGTCGGCGTCGGCAGTTGTTTATTTAGCGAGATGCCATAACGCCGCCACCGCACCAAACGCCGCATACCAATGAGCCTGTAGCGAGAGTGTCGGCGGAGGTGGCGACGAAGGCGGCGGCGGCGGCTGAGGTGGCAGCAGCGGCGGGGGCGGTGCGGGGCGAGACACGAGCGCGCCCAGAGTCACAGGCCGCGCCCCCAAGGCGCACGCCAACGAACCCGCTCCCGATTCTTTAAAGAACCTCTCACGCGTTCAATAATATCCTCAGCACCCCAATATATTGATCGTCAGAGGGCGCGTATTGACGTACTGTCAACACTAGAAATACTTTAACAACAGCCAGCACTTTCTAGGAAGAACCACAAATTAGTTATACACTCCTGGAAATGGAAAAAAGAACACATTGACACCGGTGTGTCAGACTCACCATACTTGCTCCGGACACTGCGAGAGGGCTGTACAAGCAATGATCACACGCACGGCACAGCGGACACACCAGGAACCGCGGTGTTGGCCGTCGAACGGCGCTAGCTGCGCAGCATTTGTGCATCGCCGCCGTCAGTGTCAGCCAGTTTGCCGTGGCATACGGAGCTCCATCGCAGTCTTTAACACTGGTAGCATGCCGCGACAGCGTGGACGTGAACAGTATGTGCAGTTGACGGACTTTGAGCGAGGGCGTATAGTGGGCATGCGGGAGGCCGGGTGGACGTACCGCCGAATTGCTCAACACGTGGGGCGTGAGGTCTCCACAGTACATCGATGTTGTCGCCAGTGGTCGGCGGAAGGTGCACGTGCCCGTCGACCTGGGACCGGACCGCAGCGACGCACGGATGCACGCCAAGACCGTAGGATCCGACGCAGTGCCGTAGGGGACCGCACCGCCACTTCCCAGCAAATTAGGGACACTGTTGCTCCTGGGGTATCGGCGAGGACCATTCGCAACCATCTCCATGAAGCTGGGCTACGGTCCCGCACACCGTTAGGCCGTCTTCCGCTCACGCCCCAACATCGTGCAGCCCGCCTCCAGTGGTGTCGCGACAGGCGTGAATGGAGGGACGAATGGAGACGTGTCGTCTTCAGCGATGAGAGTCGCTTCTGCCTTGGTGCCAATGATGGTCGTATGCGTGTTTGGCGCCGTGCAGGTGAGTGCCACAATCAGGACTGCATACGACCGAGGCACACAGGGCCAACACCCGGCATCATGGTGTGGGGAGCGATCTCCTACACTGGCCGTACACCACTGGTGATCGTCGAGGGGACACTGAATAGTGCACGGTACATCCAAACCGTCATCGAACCCATCGTTCTACCATTCCTAGACCGGCAAGGGAACTTGCTGTTCCAACAGGACAATGCACGTCCGCATGTATCCCGTGCCACCCAACGTGCTCTAGAAGGTGTAAGTCAACTACCCTGGCCAGCAAGATCTCCGGATCTGTCCCCCATTGAGCATGTTTGGGACTGGATGAAGCGTCGTCTCACGCGGTCTGCACGTCCAGCACGAACGCTGGTCCAACTGAGGCGCCAGGTGGAAATGGCATGGCAAGCCGTTCCACAGGACTACATCCAGCATCTCTACGATCGTCTCCATGGGAGAATAGCAGCCTGCATTGCTGCGAAAGGTGGATATACACTGTACTAGTGCCGACATTGTGCATGCTCTGTTGCCTGTGTCTATGTGCCTGTGGTTCTGTCAGTGTGATCATGTGATGTATCTGACCCCAGGAATGTGTCAATAAAGTTTCCCCTTCCTGGGACAATGAATTCACGGTGTTCTTATTTCAATTTCCAGGAGTGTATATGGTGCCTTCAATATTAATTTTGTATGTGATAGTGCAATAAAAACGATGCTGGTGGATCTGAATTCATATTGTTTGATGCAGACTATGTTTTTTCAACTAGAGTGCAAGGGAACAGTAGCACATCCATAGACAATATTTTTATTCATTCTTCATTACTAGATGGGTATCCTGTTAGTAAAAGAGCGAGTGGTCTTTCAGACCATGATGCACAAATTTTAACACTTAAGGCTTTTGTACTCAAAAAAATGCAACATATAATCACAAACTACGTACGAAAGGTAATACAAAGGCAATAGAGAGTTTTTTTAAACCTCATCAAGGAACAAGCGTGGCAGGATGTTTATAGAGCCGATAACATAGGTGACAAATATAATGCTCCCCTTAAAACATTTATCATGCTCTTTGAGAGTTTCCATTAGAATGTTCTAAACGGATGATTAGCACTAAAAGGCAGCCTGGGTGACTGACTACTGTGATAAGGACATCATGTAGAAAAAAGAGGCAATGTGTATCAAAATGTTGGACGTGGTCACAACAAGCTACAGTAGCCCATTACAAACAGTACTGTAAGGTGCTTAAAAATGTTATTAGGAAGGCAGAGAGTATGTGGTACGCAAACAGAATAGCTAATTCACAGGAAAAAATTAAAACCATATTGTCACTTGTGAAGGAAGTGTCTGGTCAGCAGCACAAGGTCGACGATATAAAGTCAGCTCATAGTAAAAATATTTATGTTACTAGCAAATCAGATATATGTACAGTATTTAACAATCATTTTCTGAGCATTGCCGGTGAATTATATCACAACTTTCTTGGCAAATGCCTTTCCGAGATTCATATCTGAAATACTCCTCTGTGATACAGACAAGGGGGAGATAGAGTCAACAATTAAATCACTGAAGACTAAGTAACGATTCTCGTGAATATCATGGAGTGCCTAGCAGAATATTAAAGTACTGTGTTCCACATGTTAGCCCTGTATTTAGCCATATTTGCAATTTTTCCTTTACGAGTGGTCAGTTTCCTTAGCGATTAAAGCACTCAGTAGTAAAGTAGCTTTATAAAAAGGGAGAAAAGGATAATGTAGACAATTTTAGATCTATTTCTATGCAATCAGTGTTTGCTAAAATTATTGAAAGTCTGTGTATTTAAGGATAATTGATCATTTTATATCACACGGTTTGCTACCAAATGTACAATTCAGCTTCAGAAGTCTTTTAACAACTCAAAATGCTATATTCTCTTTTCTCTGTGACGTACTGGATGGGTCAAACAAAAGGTTTCACACGCTAGGCATTTTTTTTTAAATTTAACTAAGGCGTTTGATTGTTCTGATCACAAAATATTGCTCGAGAAGTTACCCCATTACGGACTGAGGCGAGTACCTCACAAATGGTTCACCTTTTACTTTAGCAACAGACAGTAGAAGGTCGTTATTCACAGTGTTGACAATGGCTGTGCTGTGGGATCTGATTGGCGTACGGTCAAATGGGCGATGCCCTGGTGATCAGCGTTGGAGTCACTCCTGTTCCTTATTTATATAAATGATATGCCCTCTAGTATTAGGGGTAATTCAAAATATTTCTGTTTCCTGATGATACTAGCTTCGTAGTGAAGGATGTGTGCAGCGTTGGCTCTGTTTCAAATAGTGCAGTCCATGACGTAAGTTCATAGCTTGTAGAAAATAAACTAACGTAAAATCACAGTATGACTCAGTTTTTGCAGCTTCTAACACACGATTCAACATAACCCGACGTTTTAATTTCGCAGAATGGACATAAGATTAGTGAAACTGAACATTTCAAGTTTCTAGGCTTTCAGATAGATAGCAAACTGTCGTGGAAAGCCAACATTCAGGATCTTGTTCAAAGACATAATGCTGTCATTTTTACTATTCGAACGGTATCTCAAGTAAATGATCATTCGACACGAAAATTACTCTACTTTGCTTATTTTCATTGTCTCAGGTCGGTTTGTATATGCCCATCTAATCGTTAACATTCTTCTGTAGCACCATATTTCGAAAGCTTCTATTCTCTTCCTGTCCAAACTATTTATCGTCCATGTTTCACTTCCATACATGGCTACAATCCATTAAATACTTTCAGAAATGACTTCCTGACACTTAAATCTATACTCGATGTCAACAAATTTCTCATCTTCAGAAACGCTTTCCTTGCCATTGCCAGTCTACCTTTTATATCCTCTCTACTTCGACCATCATCAGTTATTTTGCTCCCCAAATAGCAGAACTCCTTTACTACTTTAAGTGTCTCATTTCCTAATCTAACTCCCTAGCATCACCCGACCTAATTCGACTACAGTCCATATCCTTGTTTTGCTTTTGTTGACGTTCATCTTATATCCTCCATTCAACTGCTCTTCCAAGTCCTTTGCTGTCTCTGACAGAATTACAGTGTCATCGGCGAACCTTAAAGTTTTTATTTCCAAATTTTTCTTTTGTTTCCTTTACTGCTTGCTCAATATATAGATTGAATAACATCTGGGAGAGGCTACAACACTGTCTCACTCCCTTCCCAACCACTGCTTCCCTTTCATGCCCTCGACTCTTATAACTACCTTCTGGTTTCTGTACAAATTGTAAATAACCTTTCGCTTCCTGTATTTTACCCCTGCCACCTTCAGAATTTGAAAGAAAGTATTCTAGTCAACATCGTCAAAGCTTTCTCCAAGTCTACAAATGCTAGATCCGTAGGTTTGCCTTTTCTTAATCTAGCTTCTAAGATAAGTCATAGGGTCAGTATTGCCTCACGTGTTCCAATATTTCTACGGAAACCAAACTGATCTTCCCCGAGGTCCGCTTCTGCCAGTTTTTCCATTCGTCTGTAAAGAATTCGCGTTAGTATTTTGCAGCCGTGACTTATTAAACAGATAGTTCGGTAATTTTCACATCTGTCAACGCCTGCTTTCTTTGGGA
This sequence comes from Schistocerca cancellata, assembly GCF_023864275.1. NCBI lineage: Eukaryota > Metazoa > Arthropoda > Insecta > Orthoptera > Acrididae > Schistocerca > Schistocerca cancellata. The sequence continues at coordinate 70,033,628 of NC_064631.1, forward strand.
TTGGAATCATTATATTCTTCTTGAAGTCTGAGGGTATTCCGCCTGTCTCAAACATTTTGCTCACCAGATGGTAGAATTTTGGGAGGACTGGCTCTCCCAAGGCTGTCAGTAGTTCTAATGGAATGTTGTCTAGTCCCGGGGTCCTGTTTAGACTTATGTCTTCCAGTGCTCTATCAAACAATTCACGCAGTACCATATCTCCCATTTCATCTTCATCTACATCCTCTTCCCTTTCTATAATATTATCCTCAAGTACATCGCCCTTGTATAATCCCTCTATATACTCCTTCCACCTTTCTGCTTTCCCTTCTTCGCTTAGAACTGGGTTTCCATCTGAGCTCTTGATATTCATACAAATGGTTCTGTTTTCTCCAAAGGTCTCTTTAATTTTCCAGTAGGAAGCATCTATCTTAGCCCTAGTGAGATAACCTTCTATATCCTTACATTTGTCCTCTAGCCATCCCTGCTTAGCCATTTTGCACTTCCTGCCGATCTCATTTTTGAGACGTTTGCATTCATTTTGCCTGCTTCATTTACAGCATTTTTAAATTTTCTCCTTTCATCAATTCAATATTTCTTCTGTCACCCAAGGATTTCTACTAGCCCTCGTCTTTTTACCTACTTGATCCACTGCTGCCTTCACTACTTCATCCCTCAAAGCTACCCATTCTTCTTCTACTGTATTTCTTTCCCCGATTCTTGTCAATTGTTCCCTTATGATCTCCCTGAAACTCTGTACAATCTCTGGTTTAGTCAGTTTATCCAGGTCCCATCTCCTTAAATTCCCACCTTTTTGCAGTTTCTTCAGTTTTAATCTACAGTTCATAACCAATAGATTGTCGTCAGAGTCCACATATGCCCCTGGAAATGTCTTACAATTTAAAACCTGGTTCCTAAATCTCTGTCTTACCATTATATAATCTATCTGAAACCTGTCAATATCTCCAGGCATCTTCCATGTATTGTAAATGTGTATATAAAAAAATAAATTGTTTAATTAACGAGCAGTATTAATGGCCCCCAAAATATTCTCAATATTGTCAATACCTTCCGAATGTGTAAGGACAAGTATTGACGGTTTGTACAGTATCGTGTTCAGCTGTTGACAGAGCTTCGAGAACAAGCCACATGGCACTAGTGTGCACTTTCCATGTTTTCCCTTCGTCCTTGTGCGTGTCATAGCTCTGATTCAGTTTTTCAAGTAGCTTTTGAGACATAAAAATTTTAATAGAACAACGCGAGGGCCGGCCGCGGTGGTCTTGCGGTTCTAGGCGCTGCAGTCCGGAACAGCGGGACTGCTACGGCCGCAGGTTCGAATCCTGCCTCGGGCATGGATGTGTGTGATGTCCTTAGGTTAGTTAGGTTTAAGTAGTTCTAAGTTCTAGGGGACTGATGACCTAAGATGTTAAGTCCCATAGTGCTCAGAGCCATTTGAACCATTTGAACCAACGCGAGGGTAGTCATGGTATGTAGCATTTTAGGATTGTCAACGGAGGATTTTCAATGATACTGCTTACTTTATTCATTTGAAAATAAAGTGTAGGTTGGTGAATTACGTAGCAGTTTGGAAAAACAGCTTCCTCTTCGAAAAATACGTCATCTACTCGTATCTGCAATGACCAGTAAGAAGTGTGAGAAATGCATGTCAGTTTCACTGAATATTTACAGTGCAAAACGTAAAAAAAAAAATGTTTTACCTTAACTGCTTGAACACATCCGCGCCAGGTAGATAGAAATGCTTCACTGGTTTCCACAGAATTTTACTGATTGCGTTTGCTGATATTACAGAATAAAACGAAAGACCTGTCTGTCACCAGAAATCTCAGACTTATTCCTAATATCTCGTCGTCATCAACTGCATCTCTCATTAAAATATTTTGTTTCTCTATCTCGTATCAACGTTAATACCTTAATGTATGATGAAGGATTCTTTGGAAAATAATTTGAGAAAGCTTTCGGTCCGTGGTTCTGATTTTGTCAGTAAACTGACCAGTCTCTCCTTTCTTTCAGTAATTCTCGGAACCATTTTCTCTTCTTAACAGTTTTCTGACGTTTGCAAGCACTCGCCTTCTGTTAGGTCCTCAACGTCTTAACCTTATAAACCTGAATCGTTAACTGAGGTTGCTTCAATATATTGATGGTTTTGACAAACTACTGTTGTCAATAAACACCGGATGTAAGATCGTTCACTTCGCAACTGCTGCTTCTTGTGGATCTCTAGCGTCGATATCAGATAGGTGGAGGTCTCTTGAGCCCGAAAGTTGCTCGGAACACTACAGGGTTTTATCGGGAATGACCCTGTTTGGGGTTGTGCACCGTTGCGTTTCTCGGACCTCTGAAGCACCCTAAAGAGGAATGACCACATCCAACAAACAGTGTGAAGAGAAGATGCCAGATATTCGCTGGAAGAACGTTAAGAAAACTTACCATGATTCACCCACGAAAGAAGTGTGTTACAAAAGACTCTATCGACTAATTCTTCTGTACTGCTCATCGATCAGAGGCTCTTACCAAGTAGGATTAGAGAAACGGTAGAGTAGACCCAACGAAAAGCAGCACGTATCATCTAGGGACTGTTTAGTCAGCGCGAGGGCGTAGATGAGATGTTCAGCAAACGCTACAAGAGAGGCTTTGAGCGTCACGGAAAGGTTAGAGAGCGTACGTTCCAAGAACAGTCGGTCAACATATTACTCCCTCCCACATACGTCTCGCGAAACAATCACGACCAGAAAATCAGATAAATTGAATAGAATTCAAAGCGTTTGGAAAAAAAGGTTATAAAATGAATGTCAAGAATGTTAGAACAAGGATAATGTAGTATAGTCGAACTGAATCGAGCGATGCTGAAACAATTAATCGAGCAAACTCGTCATAGGAATTTTCCTATTTGGTCAGCAAAGTAACTCAAAAACAATGGTTCAAATGGCTCTGAGCACTATGGGACTTAACATCTATGGTCATCAGTCCCCTAGAACTTAGAACTACTTAAACCTAACTAACCTAAGGACATCACACAACACCTAGTCATCACGAGGCAGAGAAAATCCCTGACCCCGCCGGGAATCGAACAGTAACTCAAAATGTCGAAAACAGAGGGGATATAAAATGAAGATTGACCAAAACGGGATAAGTTTTTCAGAGAAAAAAAATCAATCAATATAAATGTGTTGGGAAGTCTTTTCTGAAAGAAAAGGTAACGCATCAAATTGGGGAAGAAAGATCTTTATGGCACAAACCGTCTTCATGAAAGAATGCATTGAGACGACGCTTCCCGCGGCATCAGTAAACTGTTAATGTGGTAATGGGGCTGAGCGTGCGTACTTGGTGAGAGGGGTATAAATCGAAGAGGGAAGCCAAGGTTGGAGTGTTGATTGTAGAGATGAGGGGGCTTGCTCAAGGCTGAATAGCATCGGAAGCTGCATCAAACTGGTTTTAGAAATGAAGACTATAACAACAGGTGTCTTACAGCTTTCGGCACTGATAAAGATGTAAACATGTCACAGCGAGGATTGCACCAAACATCACAGCGATCTCGAGTCGTCCCTAACAGACGCACTCCATCACCATCCTCGCCTCCAAGACGTCTGACGAAGTTACATGAAAGGTGTCTAACATGTACATCCACATCTGCATCTATACATCCACATCTGCATCTATACATCCACAAGCCACTTAACGGTGTGTGTAGGACACCACTTTTTTTCCAACGTTTCCTGTTCCATTCTTGAATGGCGACAGGGAATAACGAGTATCAGTAATTCTCCTCCTGACATCTAATTTCACTAATAATCTCCTCGTGATCATGTGGCAAGATGCGACGAAGTATCACAGGTTAATGTAACTGCTAGATAAGCCAATGCAAATGTGAAATGCTGGTACACTAATAACCGGCGTCACGGCCAGAATGTTGAATGCGAGCATGCAAACGTGCATGCATTGTGTTGCACAAGTGCCGGACGCCAGTTTTTTTGATGGAGCTACTTGCCTGTGGCACTTGATTAGTGGACAGAAAGACGGTTAACGCTGGTTGTGGATGTCGCTGAAGTTGTTATCCGATGACGTCTGGTATGTGCTCGACTGGAGACAGGTCTGGTGATCGAGAAAGGCAAGGTTACAACAGCGGTATGTGGACAAGCGTTATCCTGTTGGAAAACACTCTCATGGAGAGCTATACATGAATGGCAGCACAGCATGTCGAATCACCAGACTGACGCACAGTCAGGGTGCGTGGCATAACGACGAGAGAGTTCCTATTGTCATACGAAATCGCCGGCCAGCCATAATTCCAGGTGTAGGTCCAGTGAATCTAGCACACCTGTTGGTTGCAGGCCCTCAAATGACCTCCTTCTAACCAACGCTTGACCGCCACTGGCATCGAGGCAGGACCAGCTTTCATCAGAAAACGCAAGACCTTTACTCTTCCCTGCCATGAGCTGTCGCTTGACACCACGAAAGTAACAGATAGCGGTGGTTTGGGGTCAGTGGAACGCACGCTATAAGGCATCTGGCTCGGAGCTGTCCTTGAAGTAACCGGTTTTTAACAGTGCGTTATGTCGCTATAGTGCCACCTGCTGTTCAAATAGCTGCTACATATGCGGTATGATACGCCGTAGCCGTACACGAAGCACGACGGCCTACCCTCTCGGTGGAGCCACGTGGCAATCCGGAGGCCGGTCTCCTTGCGACAGTACAGTTCCGCGGCTACCGCTGCCAGCAATCATGTACAGTGCCTACATTCTTAACATATCTTTCTGCAGTACCGTAGAAGCTACAGTCGTGGACAGAACCAGCGAGCCCCCTCGCCTTTTCGTTATGCTGATCCGCTCGGCTTTAAAGTCTGCTACACAGCATAACAGGCAAGGCGACGAAGTGCTACCAACATACTGTGCACAGGCGTGAAATTGAAAAACTGTCCGAACTTTATCAGACTGTTTTCATTCATGTGTAGAGACTATATTAATGCTGATTAGTGTGTTAAACACAACACGTAAACATATGACATAAAAGAAAGAAGAAACGCTAATTATTATGAACTGTACTAGCAAAAATGAATTTCAGCTTATCGAGGTAACATAACTTTTCTAGTAAGACAAAGTACCCCAGATCGTTACGAATTAGCAAAATATTATGCGCATTCGGCCATGAAACGGTCTGTGTCAACGTTCAGACCAGGCACACTGCACTACCGTTGCTGACCTACCATGAATGTGTGCAAATTTAGCAATACGTGAAGATTCACAACGAAGTTCAGTTAAAAATCGTTCAGTGCCACACTTAAGTCAATTCAATTATTGACAAAAGCGGAAAAAGTAGGCAGTAACAAGTATGAAATTCTACAGAGGTTTCATATTGACAGCCGGCCGCGGTGGTCTAGCGGCTCTAGGCGCTCAGTCCGGAGCCGCGCGAGTGCTACGGCCGCAGGTTCGAATCCTGCCTCGGGCATGGATGCGTGTGATGGCCTTAGGTTAGTTAGGTTTCAGTAGTTCTAAGTTCTAGGGGACTGATGACCATAGATGTTAAGTCCCATAGTGCTCAGAGCCATTTGAACCATTTTTTTTCATATTGACATCCTCAGGCCGCCAATACAGAGTAAAGGGAGCAATAAAAGTATTTAGGTGATGAAATCCTAACAACGAAAATAGCTGCGACAGTTACTGAAGATGAGGGCCGCCTAAATAATTCCCCCTACTCTTTATTCGAAATGTTCTAGTTGCAGTCGATACATCAGCATATTAATCGTAGCTACGCTTTCGATCCAAATCACGTTTACAGGAATGCAAATAAAATCCATTTGCCTATACACGTGGTAATTCAGATCCCAGTATTGATGCCACCGCGATTTAGAAGTGAGAGCATTCCCACTGCTAGCTAGCTTAAGAAACACTTCGGCTAATGAACGTTTCTGGCTGTGACGAGTGTAATGGAGAATTCAAAACATTGTAGAATACGTTTGGCAGCCATGTTTCTGTTTATTTCCTGGGGTGATGCAGAATTATCGTATTAAATTTACTCCCTAATAACAGTATTTTGTTATTTCGATAAACATCCCTTATTGTTGTCACATAAGCGGTGACATAAAGGTCGGAAATTTATGTTTTTCAGTCCAGAAAGCTCTATGCAACAGAAACTGCAGATCATTTTGCCATTTTCATTGCGAAATTGCCGGCTTATTCATGTCGGGGTAATAATAGAGGGCTGTTTGCCTGTGTTTTCTGCTAGCGTAGTGAAAAGTGTTTGCTACTGCAAGGGAGGTCTGGTTTGTTTTCGGCTCTAATCTCGATGGAGGTAGATAGACTGTCAGTAAAGGAATTTTAAGAAATTCTCGCGCCTCCAGTACTTTTATTGCTCCCTTTATTCTGTACTGGCGCCCTGTGGATGTCAATATCAAACTATTGTAGAATTTCATACTTGTTACTGCCTACTTTTTCCGCTTCTGTCAATAATTGAATTGACATAAGTGTGGCACTGAACGATTTTTAACTGAATTTCGTTATGAATCTTCACGCATTGCTAAATTTGCGCACTTTCATGGTAGGTCAGCAACGGTAATGCAGTGTGACTGGTCTAAACGTCGACACAGACCGTTTCATGGCAGAATGCGCATAATATTTTGCTAATTCGTAACGATATGGGGTACTTTGTCTTACTAAACCAGTTATGTTATCTCGATAAGCTGAAGTTCATTTTTATTAATACAGTTCACACTAATTAGCGTTTCTTCTTTCATTTATATCTTATATTTACGTGTTGTGTTTAACACACTTCTCAGCATTAATATAGTCTTACACATGATTGAAAACAGTCTCTCAAAGTTCGAATTTTTCAGTTTCACGCCTGTGCATAGTATGTTGGTAGCACTTCGTCGCCATGCCTGTTATGCTGTGTGGCAGAATTTAAAACTGTGCGGATCAGCATAACGAAAAGGCGAGGGGTCTCGCTCGTTTTGTCCACGATTGCACATCCAGTTTCTTGCAGCCCTGTCACAGCCTCGTTCAAACTCAGTGAGGTGTTGGTAATGGCGCCTTTGTCTCCTTAAAGGCGTTATTGACTAACATCAACTCACCACGTCCATTCTCGAACGAAACTAACTCTCACGACTATCAGAGCACACTCACAGTGGTGCTACAAGCGCCACTCTTATACGACTGGCCCGAACTTTTATTAAACTTCATCTTTCAGATGTAGAAACACCTACAAATTTTTGTTTGTGTCGCATAACTCTTTTTGCTGTTGCGATTTTTTTTTCCACCAGTGTATATTCATTTTATTATGTACCTTCGTAAACTTCTTGAATGTAAAAGCAGGGCCTGTGAACTGTAGCATTCAGCTCCTGTTCTTCCCAGTAGGAATGTGGCGAGACGTGGCACCTGCAACTTCTAGACAGCGCGTAGGCAACTGTAGATATCCGGCAGGCTTCCCACCACGAGCTCCCACGACCAATGGTCATTCGAGTAAGCCGCTTTGGGTATCTCTTTAGTGATAGTATTTCAAAAGCGCCTTTCAAAGGAGTGCGAGCGATGTTAGCTCCCGAGAGATTTCAACAAAAACCCACAGGTTGTCCTAAAAGCAGAAGCAGACAACGGAGCCACCACTATGTTTTCGTAAACAGCGTGGAAAACGAGCTGCACTTTCACGCACAGACATCGGTTTGTCACGACCAACGTTTAGTTTGTTGACAGAGACCACAACAAGGGCCAAGAAGAAACTTCTGCAAGCTTTCTCCGCGTGAGAGAAGAGAGAGGGAATATACAATCCTGGAAATTGAAATAAGAACACCGTGAATTCATTGTCCCAGGAAGGGGAAACTTTATTGACACATTCCTGGGGTCAGATACATCACATGATCACACTGACAGAACCACAGGCACATAGACACAGGCAACAGAGCATGCACAATGTCGGCACTAGTGCAGTGTATATCCACCTTTCGCAGCAATGCAGGCTGCTATTCTCCCATGGAGACGATCGTACAGATGCTGGATGTAGTCCTGTGGAACGGCTTGCCATGCCATTTCCACCTGGCGCCTCAGTTGGACCAGCGTTCGTGCTGGACGTGCAGACCGCGTGAGACGACGCTTCATCCAGTCCCAAACATGCTCAATGGGGGACAGATCCGGAGATCTTGCTGGCCAGGGTAGTTGACTTACACCTTCTAGAGTACGTTGGGTGGCACGGGATACATGCGGACGTGCATTGTCCTGTTGGAACAGCAAGTTCCCTTGCCGGTCTAAGAATGGTAGAACGATGGGTTCGATGACGGTTTGGATGTACCGTGCACTATTCAGTGTCCCCTCGACGATCACCAGTGGTGTGCGGCCAGTGTAGGAAATCGCTCCCCACACCATGATGCCGGGTGTTGGCCCTGTGTGCCTCGGTCGTATGCAGTCCTGATTGTGGCGCTCACCTGCACGGCGCCAAACACGCATACGACCATCATTGGCACCAAGGCAGAAGCGACTCTCATCGCTGAAGACGACCCGTCTCCATTCGTCCCTCCATTCACGCCTGTCGCGACACGACTGGAGGCGGGCTGCACGATGTTGGGGCGTGAGCGGAAGACGGCCTAACGGCGTGCGGGACCGTAGCCCAGCTTCATGGAGACGGTTGCGAATGGTCCTCGCCGATACCCCAGGAGCAACAGTGTCCCTAATTTGCTGGGAAGTGGCGGTGCGGTCCCCTACGGCACTGCGTAGGATCCTACGGTCTTGGCGTGCATCCGTGCGTCGCTGCGGTCCGGTCCCAGGTCGACGGGCACGTGCACCTTCCGCCGACCACTGGCGACAACATCGATGTACTGTGGAGACCTCACGCCCCACGTGTTGAGCAATTCGGCGGTACGTCCACCCGGTCTCGCGCATGCCCACTATACGCCCTCGCTCAAAGTCCGTCAACTGCACATACGGTTCACGTCCACGCTGTCGCGGCATGCTACCAGTGTTAAAGACTGCGATGGAGCTGCGTATGCCACGGCAAACTGGCTGACACTGACGGCGGCGGTGCACAAATGCTGCGCAGCTAGCGCCATTCGACGGCCAACACCGTGGTGTGTCCGCTGTGCCGTGCGTGTGATCATTGCTTGTACAGCCCTCTCGCAGTGTCCGGAGCAAGTATGGTGGGTCTGACACACCGGTGTCAATGTGTTCTTTTTTCCATTTCCAGGAGTGTAAGTTGGCACTGTGGCAAACTTTGCGATTTCCTTCCCTCCCGCAGTAATTTTGAGGAGTGTGTGAGAGTGCACAGTTTTTGGATCGAGCACATAGCAGTGGTTCGTGTCTCGTAACTGGAGAGCCGCTGTTCAGTGCCCCACCTGGCTTGGCGCTACTTTGGCTGTTTTGGAGCAAGTGTCACGTTTAGCGTTTGCGTTTTCTTTGCACTACATATCTCACAATTTGCGAATTTCTTTTTCAACTTTTGATTGCTTCTTATCGTCAGTTCTCTAATATACTGGGATAAAGTTTATCTTGTATATGTCCGTTTTATTAGTTGTCCAGCATTTGGAAAGTGATTTGCATCTAAATGTACAATCTTCCGAGGGCGTTCAGGTGCCATCCGCCCAGATACAATGTTTATAAATCTGGACATTATCATGCTGATGATTCATAAAGCTCTAACCATTGTACCACATATAGCTTTCTACACATTTTATGAAAGTAATTGCAAATCTATACAAATTCAACTTGAATAGCAATGACTGAGAGCAAATAAATTCATATTTTTAAGATAACTTTTTCTCACTCCATTATTATCTCCCACAACGTTCTGATGAGGCGACCTTTAAAAATGAATATCGTCGGAGGATTCTAGCTCAATAAATTGTAATCTCACTGTGACGGTATTTGCTATTTAATGTTGGTGCCTGTGCCGTGCACGGCCCGTGTTCATGCCGTTTATTGTTTGTCATCTTCTATTACGATACTGCCGCCTCGTTTTCTTATTCAATTTTCTGACATCACTAACTTCCTACCTTACTTTCCCATGAGTGGCAGCAGCAGTGCGTACCGATAAGCGCACTGTCCTACCATCTCTGGAGCAACCGGTAGTATTTCCGGGTCGTCGTGTGTCTGACTAGTCAGTTGAAGACGGACCAGCAATACTGAAAGGGTCCTGTAGCCACCTTTCATTAGTCCGGTAGCCCAATTTCACAAGTATTTCTCTTTCTTTTCCTTGTTTCTCTTTTCTCTTTACTCTCATAGTGGCGTGATTGAATGAATGTGGTTGTGTGTCCCGTTGCTAGACGGTGGCGTAGTCTGCTGCAGAAAGTCTGCGATAGTCGTAGAGATTCAGCAGCACTGGTACAGAATAGCCAACTCTCGTAGTGGTCAAGTAGGCAAAGAGGTTTGCACTACTTGTGAGAAATCCACCTGCGTTAGGTTGGTGGCGGAAATGGCATCTTTGGGCTTTCCGGTCCACGCGGAGCGTGGAGGAGGCTGGAGAAGAAAAAGGGGGCAGTCTGCCGCCGGTACGGGAAGCGTCCACAGCTGTGCTCCAGTCGAAGGAGGGTGAGTTAGACTGACCGCGTGGCGCGTTATTACTTGGCGGGGGGAGAGCTGTTAACTTTTGGTCTCGCTTTTTAAAACCTGGAAGATTGCATTGCCTTGTCGCAGCAAGGAATGCAAAACTTTGGCAGATTTTTCTTTTAGCAAATTTCTGTAGCAGACTTGGATCCGCCGGAAGAGCGGCACACAAAGGTGTCGATAAGAAGTGAGCACTCGCTTCTGTATGAATGTTTGTTTGCCTTCAGCTATGCCTGCATAAGCTTTCACCTTTCTAAATATTTAGAGCTTTGCCTTATCGTAAATTTTTCTTACTGTATGTGTCTTTCGTCCGTGGGAAGCCAACCACGTGGTAGAACTTTATAGTTGTTGGGCTACCGGCATCACTAACTGTCCGATAGCATGTTTGTTTTAGATAATGTTAACATGATTGTGTGATGTGATATTGTTGGAATTTGGCACTATACCTAGAGATTGTGTCTCCACAAACCATGTGTTATCAGGAATCGTGTACATGCCTCACATCCTTATCTTAGGAATAAATGATTTTATCTACAATTTTCTCTTGTGTTCCGAGATTACGTTTTTGCACCTAAGCCACTCACCTCGTAGCTTTCCCGTTAGCACATCCAATGCGTTTCCTTATGCACAGGTCCAGTGATTAGTCTCCTCTTGTATTTTAAAACAAATGCTTTAGATTAAGTCATATTTTCAGGTGTGTTGCTGGGAGCTGATCTTATGCAGTGTTCATGCATTTTCTATTTTATTTTAAATGTTTGATTGCCGTGAACAGTGCACAGGCAATACTATTAATTACATCGTACCCGCTGTGAGCGACCTCACAACGCATGCATTTTTGTGAGTCTTTGGTCTGTGATCAAATTAATTTATTTTCCGACTCGACCAAACCTTCGATTAGTTGTATGGTTAGAGTCGTTGGCGACCCTAATCTTCTCAAGTTAATTTCATAAGCAATAAGTATTTCCATTCCCAATAATAAGGAATAACCCGTAGTAACAGGTTAGTTACAATACAGTTGGGATGTAGCAGCTGTGAAGTCAGGGACGGAGCGCCGGTGAGGCGTCGACAGCCAGTACTCGCCGACTGCTGGCGACACACATGAACTGTCCGATGGAGGGAGATTGGAGTGGGGCGACCGTTGGTTGGCCGTTTGGTTGGTCGTCTCATCGGCCGAGGTGCACTTGGTCCTTCCACCGTTTCCGAGCCTGATCAGTTGGTCAGTTGGCGTGGAGCAGTGAGGAAATCTCTGAGGCGCGTAGGTTTGGCCGGGTGTGCCGGCGGCTACTTTGAGGTGTTGGAGTGCGTGTTGCTGATCCCATTGCTTGCGAGGTTCATGGCTCACCGATCCTGGACATGAAAGATGAGTTTTGACTTAATCTACCAGCAAGTCACGACTGTTCACATTCTGTCGTTTGGAATTCGCTGTCAGCTGTTGGGACATTCCCACGAGCAACAATGTGTGCTTTCTAGTTGGCAAATTTTAGCCAGCCTCCGGTGGAGTTTAACTGTACATACAGGGCTATTACAAATGATTGAAGCGATTTCATAAATTCACTGTAGCTCCATTCATTGACATATGGTCATGACACACTACAGATACGTAGAAAAACTCATAAAGTTTTGTTCAGCTGAAGCCGCACATCAGGTTTCTGCCGTCAGAGCGCTCGAGAGCGCAGTGAGACAAAATGGCGACAGGAGCCGAGAAAGCGTATGTCGTGCTTGAAATGCACTTACATCAGTCAGTCATAACAGTGCAACGACACTTCAGGACGAAGTTAAACAAAGATCAAGGAACTGCTAACTCCATTCGGCGATGGTATACGCAGTTTAAAGCTTCTGGATGCCTCTGTAAGGGGAAATCAACGGGTCGGCCTGCAGTGAGCGAAGAAACGGTTGAACGCGTGCGGGCAAGTTTCACGCGTAGCCCGCGGAAGTCGACGAATAAAGCAAGCAGGGAGCTAAACGTACCACAGGATGGTGCTCCACCGCACTTCCATCATGATGTTCGGCATTTCTTAAACAGGAGAATGGAAAACCGATGGATCGGTGGTGGTGGAGATCATGATCAGCAATTCATGTCATGGCCTCCACGCTCTCCCGACTTAACCCCATGCGATTTCTTTCTGTGGGGTTATGTGAAAGAATCAGTGTTTAAACCTCCTCTACCAAGAAACGTGCCAGAACTGCGAGCTCGCATCAGCGATGCTTTCGAACTCATTGATGGGGACATGCTGCGCCGAGTGTGGGAGGAACTTGATTATCGGCTTGATGTCTGCCGAATCACTAAAGGGGCACATATCGAACATTTGTGAATGCCTAAAAAAACTTTTTGAGTTTTTGTATGTGTGTGCAAAGCATTGTGAAAATATCTCAAATAATAAAGTTGTTGTAGAGCTGTGAAATCGCTTCAATCATTTGTAATAACCCTGTACTTGGTTATTTTAAATTGAAGTGCACCAGCGGAATCTTTTGCCTTGTGGCCGTTAACGTTCCGGTTACCTGCCCTGGTCATAGACGTAAATTCAGGCAGTGTAAATTCCTCATCGTGTTGTCACTGTCCAGCACGGTGTGTAGTTTGACAGCTCAATGTACAATTGGTTGTGGGCGCCAATACCTTCTGCGTTGTTCCATTGAACTCCCTGTTGTGTGCCGGTCGGGTGGAGCTGAAGTTATCTTGTCGGTGGGTCCGTTGACTGTCTGTTGTCGTCGGATCGACGATGGTTGGGCCGACTGCCTGTCTCACCTAAGCGAGCGTTAGTGTCTGAATTCCCAACCGACCCTCGGAACGCCGGCCGAAGTGGCCGTGCGGTTAACGGCGCTGTAGTCTGGAACCGCAAGACCGCTACGGTCGCAGGTTCGAATCCTGCCTCGGGCATGGATGTTTGTGGTGTCCTTAGGTTAGTTAGGTTTAAATAGTTCTAAGTTCTAGGGGACTTATGATCTCAGCAGTTGAGTCCCATAGTGCTCAGAGCCATTTCAACCAATCGACCCTCGGAACTTCTGAGCGCCCTTGGGTGCACTGCCTTTTCTTGTTGTTTGTACTTGTATGGCTTCTAGCCGATTTTTAGATTAAGGTTGTTTTGCCTTTAAGGCATCAGATGGTTTGGGCTTTCAGCATAATTTAAGAACTGTTTTACATAAAGCCTTTGGCATTTTTAAAATTAAATGTTATTGAGTCTTAATTGTTGGGCCTTCAGCCGATTTTGAATTTAAGTTGTTTGCTCTTAAAGTATGAGATTCTTTGGTCATTCAGCCTAATTAAGGGACAGTTTTAAGATAAGGCTTTGCCATTTCAATTTGTGATTTCAGTTGAGCTTTGAGTTATTGGCTTTCAGCTGTTTTTAAATTAAAGTGGTCTAGCCCCTAAGGCATGAAATTGTATGGCGCATTCAGCCGGTAAATTAATTCTGTGCTTTTTTTTTAAGTTTTCTTGGCTCTTGTAATGTTTGGTTAAATAAATAAAGTTGTATGTTCGAGTGTAACTGACAGCGGCTTATTTTGGCCCCTTTCCACAGTTTAAACTACCTGTCCTGTCCTGCGGGTTTAGCAGGCCGTTTCAGTGCCATTATGAGAAACATGTTCCTTTCTTTTAGTCAGGAATGTTAGCTAGATCCTTTCTGATTCTATGAACCGAATTAAATTTTATTATGTGCATAATGGAACTTAAGCGGCATTAACACTTAGCAGCGTGAATAATTATCAGTTTAATAGCTGTAGAGTTGTGTTGGATCCTACCTGAGCATAGAAACGCTTGTTTGGTCTTTTGTGTGTTCAGTTCGCGAGAATTGCAGGCAGCTTGCACAAACGACTAAAGATCCCTAGTTCACTCATACTTTACAGCAAGTATGACTAGAGACCGTAAAAATTTCAGCCTTCATCACTAAACCTCTCCTTGATGTACAATGCCTCCCTTGTAGTGTCTGCAACTGGAGTTTGTTGAACATCGTCTTCACTATGCTCTCGAGCCGACTAAAGGATCCCGTAACGGAACGAGCTGCTTTTCGTTGGGCCTTCTCTACTTGGTAAGGGCCCCGGACCTATGAAAAATACTGAAGGGTCAATTGAGTGTGTGTTATGTAAGCCACTTCATACATGGATGAATGACACTTCCTTAATATTCACCCAGTGAATATCTACCTGGCAATTATTTTTCATGCTCTTTGTTGTACGTGGTCATTCCTCTTTAGAACGCTCCAGATGGTTACCCACAGGAATTGTACAGTAGTGCAATGATTTATCGCCAATAGTGTAATAGCACAGTAGTGGACACCTCCAGTGGGCAATACATTACGTTTATTTACCTTCAGGGTCCACTGTCTGGCCGTGTGCCAACTGTCTATCCTCTGGCGGCTTATCAGCAGTCTCCTGGCGTTGTACTTTTCTGTTCAGAGCAGCGTGGTCGGCAAATACCCTCACGGACAGCCAGCCGGGGTGGCCGAGCTGTTCTAGGCGCTACAGTCTGGAACCGCGCGACCGCTACGGTCGCAGGTTCGATTCCCGCCTCGGGAATGGATGTGTGTGATGTCCTTAGGTTAGTTAGGTTTAAGCAGTTCTAAGTTCTAGGGGACCGATGACCTTAGAAGTTAAGTCCCATAGTGCTCAGAGCCATTTGAACCATTTGAACCTCACGGACACTCCAGCGTTATCCATTTGGTGATTAACATGAATTGTAGGTAGTAGCGGGCCTGTGCCATTCCCTCAGGATACACCCGAAATTACCTTTAGATTTGTCGATTTTGTTCTGTTAAAAGGAACTTGTTGAGATCTGTCTGCAATGAAACCCTGCACCCAAATACAAGTCTGATCGTATACTTCGTAAGCTCATATTTCGTTCGGCGAACAACAGTGCAAAAACGAGGGGTACACGATCCTAAAGCTAAGGAACTCGGAGGCAAACTGAGTGAGCTTTTCTAAGGCACTCTGCACGTCATGGACGAACATAGTGAGCTCAGTTTCGAAAGAACTCTGTTTGAGGAATCCATGGTGTTTTTTTTTGTACAAGTGATTCTCGTTCTTCATGAACATCGTAAAAATTGGACATCTCGCAAGATGTTCTGAATGGGTCTCAGTAAACTGACCTGGAGTACCACAGAAGTGTTCATCCAGTCGCCGAGTGCTCCTTGCCCTAGTACAATTCTCAAAGAAGGCTGTTTCAGTTTGCAGAGAAGTGTGTGCCGAAGTTTGGAAAACAGGAGAGCTACTGACAGAACTGAAAGCTGTGAGTAGTGCCTTTATAGCTTAGTCCGTAAGAACACGGCCCACGGAAGGAAATATTCCGGGTTTGAGTTCCAATATAACAGTCGGTTAGTGTCCGACAGCAATTTTTCGCATCTGTCTCAAGTTCGAAGCGGTGGGGTGATGTACCGTTTTGTTAAAGTTCTGTTACGAGAAATAGCGGTGCTCATGGACAGTCTTTTTTCACGGCACAAAATAAATACCTTATACTCCACATCTTCTTTTATTTCTGTTATTTTCTCCACTCAGTTGTACGTGTTGTTTTCAGGTTACAGACTACTGATTTCAAAGCGAAATGATATCATCTTCAGGAATCTATTTATGTCTGTTGCATATGTCGTCTGATAAAAACCACGAAGAAACTGTTCTGAAGCGTTAGTATACCAAATTCTTCGTGCTGCCTGTGTTTCGTTACTTTCTGCAGAAATGAAACGTTTTCCCTCACGGCTAAACTTATTTACACTACTGGCCATTAAAATTGCTACACCAAGAAGAAATGCGGACGATAGACGGGTATTCATTGGACAAATTTATTATACTAGAACTGACACGTTATTACATTTTCACGCAATTTGGGTGCATAGATCCTGAGAAATCAGTACCCAGAACAACCACCTCTGGCCGTAATAACGGCCTTGATACACCCGGGCATTGAGTCAAACAGAGCATGGATGCCGTGTACAGGTACAGCTGCCCATGCAGCTTCAACACGATACCACAGTTCATCAAGAGTAGTGACTGGCATATCGTGAGGAGCCAGTTGCTCGGCCCCCATTGGCCAGACGTTTCCAGTTGGTGAGAGATCTGGAGAATGTGCTGGCCAGGCCAGCAGTCGAACATTTTCTGTACCCAAAAAGGCCCGTACAGGACCTGAAACATGCGGTCGTGCATTATCCTGCTGAAATGTAGGGTTTCGCAGGGATCGAATGAAGGGTAGACCCAAGGGGCGTAACACATCTGAAATGTAACGGCCAAAGTTCAAAGTGCCGTCAATGTGAACAAGAGGTGACCGAGACGTGTAACCAATGGCACCCCATACCATCACGCCGGGTGATACGCCAGTATGGCGATGACGAATACACGCTTCCAATATGCGTTCACCCCGATGTCGCCAAACACGGATGCGACCATCTGTAAACAGAACCTGGATTCATCATAAAAAGAACGTTTTGCCTTTCGTGCACCCAGGTTCGTCGTGTATTACACCATCGCAAACGCTCATGTCTGTGATGCAGCGTCAAGGGTAACCGCAGCCACGGTCTGCGAGCTGATAGTCTAAGCTGCTACAAACGTCGTCGAACTGTTCGTGCAGATGGTTGTTGTCTTGCAATCGTCCCCATCTGTTGACTCAGGTATCTAGACGTGGCTTCACGATCCGTTACAACCATGCGGATAGGATGCCTGTCATCTCGACTGTTAGTGATGCGAGGCCGTTGGGATCCAGAACAGCGTTTCGTATTACCCTCCTGAACCCATCGATTCCATATTCTGGTAACAGTCATTGGATCTCGACCAACGAGAGCAGCAATGTCGCGATACGAAAAACGGCAATCGCGATAGGCTACAATCCGACCTTTATCAAAGTCGGAAACGTGATGGTACGGATTTCTCCTCCTTACACGAGGCAATACAACAACGTTTCACCAGGCAACGCCGGTCAACTGCTGTTTGTGTATGAGAAATCGGTTGGAGACTTTCCTCGTGTCAGCACGTTGTAGGTGTCGCCACCGGCGCCAACCTTGTGTGAATGCTCTGAAAAGCTAATCATTTGCATATCACAGCATCTTGTTCCTGTCGGTTAAATTTCGGGTCTGTAGCACGTCATCTTCGTGGTGTAGCAATTTTAATGGCCAGTAGTGTAATTACTGTAAATTGTTTGTTTGTTGACTGAGACTGTACAGTTCCACATGATTTCGCTTCTTGTGACGTCCATCTACTTGTAGAAGGGAAGCTAATAAAAAGACACTGACGGGGAGGTTCAAATGGTTCAAATGGCTCTGAGCACTATGGGACTCAACTGCTGTGGTCATCAGTCCCCTAGAACTTAGAACTACTTAAACCTAACTAACCTAAGGACATCACACACAACCATGCCCGAGGCAGGATTCGAACCTGCGACCGTAGCGGTCGCGCGGCTCCAGACTGTAGCGCTTAGAACCGCTCGGCCACTTCGGCCGGCTAAACTGACGGGGAAAAAATCGCAGTACCGAGAAAGAGTTGTGCCACATAAGTGAAAGTTGGTACGCGTGTTTCTACTTCTGAAAGATGATGTCTATTCAAATTTCGGGCCAGTGGCATAAGAGTGGCGTTAGCAGCGCCACTATGAGGATGCAAGTAATAGCTGCCTTAAATACTCGCTTTAACGGCCGTAAGCGTTAGTTACCTTTGGGACTGGATGTGGTGAGCTGACGTTAGTCAAGAATGCCTTTAAGACGACAATGATGCCATTATCAACAACATACTGCGTTTGAATGAGGTTGTATAACAGGGCTTCGAGAAGCTGGACGTTCCTTCTTCGTTACTGCAGGAAGACCACTGCTGGCAGCTGTGGTCGCGATGGTGCAGCCGCAAGAAGACCAGGCTCCGGATGTCCACGTGGCACTACCAAGAGGGAAGCTTTTGCGAAGCTTACTGTATCTTCAGCACCAGTTTGAGCAGCATCTGACACCAGAGTGACACAATGAACTGTTAAAAATCGGTTACAACAAGGACAGGTCAGAGTCAAACGTCCTCTAGCGTGTCAAGAAAGACCTCATTGGAAGGCAGGCTGAGGCCCGTTCTGTTTTCTGATGGAAGCTGGTTCTGCCTCGGTGGCAGTGATGGCCGTGAGTTGTTTAGAAGAAGCTCAGTTGAAGGCCGGCAACCAGCCAATCTTCGTGCAAGATTCACTGGGTCTACACCTGGCCGGTCGTTGCGGACGAACGGTTCTAGGCGCTTCAGTCTGGAACCGCTCTGCTGCTACGGTCGCAGGTTCGAATCCTGCCTCGGGCATGGATGTTTGTGATGTCCTTAGGTTAGTTAGGTTTAAGTAGTTCTAAGTCTAGGGGACTAACGACTTAAGTCCCATAGTGCTCAGAGCCATTTGAACCATTTTTGATCTGCACCTGGAGTTATGGTCTGGGCTGCGATTTCGTGTGAACACACAAGCACTCTCGTGGTAATACTACGCACCATCACTGAAAATACACTCCTGGAAATGGAAAAAAGAACACATTGACACCGGTGTGTCAGACCCACCATACTTGCTCCGGACACTGCGAGAGGGCTGTACAAGCAATGATCACACGCACGGCACAGCGGACACACCAGGAACCGCGGTGTTGGCCGTCGAATGGCGCTAGCTGCGCAGCATTTGTGCACCGCCGCCGTCAGTGTCAGCCAGTTTGCCGTGGCATACGGAGCTCCATCGCAGTCTTTAACACTGGTAGCATGTCGCGACAGCGTGGACGTGAACCGTATGTGCAGTTGACGGACTTTGAGCGAGGGCGTATAGTGGGCATGCGCGAGACCGGGTGGACGTACCGCCGAATTGCTCAACACGTGGGGCGTGAGGTCTCCACAGTACATCGATGTTGTCGCCAGTGGTCGGCGGAAGGTGCACGTGTCCGTCGACCTGGGACCGGACCGCAGCGACGCACGGATGCACGCCAAGACCGTAGGATCCTACGCAGTGCCGTAGGGGACCGCACCGCCACTTCCCAGCAAATTAGGGACACTGTTGCTCCTGGGGTATCGGCGAGGACCATTCGCAACCGTCTCCATGAAGCAGGGCTACGGTCCCGCACACCGTTAGGCCGTCTTCCGCTCACGCCCCAACATCGTGCAGCCCGCCTCCAGTGGTGTCGCGACAGGCGTGAATGGAGGGACGAATGGAGACGTGACGTCTTCAGCGATGAGAGTCGCTTCTGCCTTGGTGCCAATGATGGTCGTATGTGTGTTTGGCGCCGTGCAGGTGAGCGCCACAATCAGGACTGCATACGACCGAGGCACACAGGGCCAACACCCGGCATCATGGTGTGGGGAGCGATCTCCTACACTGGCCGTACACCACTGGTGATCGTCGAGGGGACACTGAATAGTGCACGGTACATCCAAACCGTCATCGAACCCATCGTTCTACCATTCCTAGACCGGCAAGGGAACTTGCTGTTCCAACAGGACAATGCACGTCCGCATGTATCCCGTGCCACCCAACGTGCTCTAGAAGGTGTAAGTCAACTACCCTGGCCAGCAAGATCTCCGGATCTGTCCCCCATTGAGCATGTTTGGGACTGGATGAAGCGTCGTCTCACGCGGTCTGCACGTCCAGCACGAACGCTGGTCTAACTGAGGCGCCAGGTGGAAATGGCATGGCAAGCCGTTCCACAGGACCACATCCAGCATCTCTACGATCGTCTCCATGGGAGAATAGCAGCCTGCATTGCTGCGAAAGGTGGATATGAACTGTACTAGTGCCGACATTGTGCATGCTCTGTTGCCTGTGTCTATGTGCCTGTGGTTCTGTCAGTGTGATCATGTGATGTATCTGACCCCAGGAATGTGTCAATAAAGTTTCCCCTTCCTGGGACAATGAATTCACGGTGTTCTTATTTCAATTTCCAGGAGTGTACTTCAGTTTGGTGACTCGACCTCTTGTGCAGCCATTGATGAACAGCTTTCCAGGAAGTGTTGTCCAACAGGATAACGCTCGTCCACAGTTACAGATTATTGGCATGTTGTCATGGCGTGCTGGATCTCCAGAGATAGCTCCAATCGTTCACACATGGGACATAATCGGAGGACAACTCTATAGTCATCCACAAAAGGCATTAACCATGCCTGTACTGACCGACCAAGTGCAAGAGGCACTGAACGCCATCCCACAAACAGACATCCGGCACCTGTGAAACACAATACCTGCACGTTTGTATTCTTGCATTCAACATTCTGGCGGTTTCACCGGTTATTAATGTACCAGCATTTCATATTTGCAATGACTTATCTCACTCTTACGTTGACCTGTGATCTTCCAAAGTTAAATATGCTACCTAGACAAAGTTCTTTTGGTGTCGCGAATTCTTTTCCGTCATTGGAACACAGCTGTTGAACAGTGTTACTTAGACGTATCGTCAGTACTCACATTCGTCATTTCGAAGCCTGTTGTACCATCAGACATCGGTAATAAATTTACATAACAACAGTGCAGAAAACTGTAATTCGTTTATTGATCTATTTGCCGTTTACGCTTTCATAAATTTTCCCCAACGTTGACTACAGATGTGCAGCAAAACTAGTCTTCTCTCGCTTTTTTTTGGTTCGTTATGCTTTGTGCTGCCTCTTAGGAAAATGAAATTCGTACCGTCGGTAGCTACGATCGTAACATTCCCTGCAGCGTACGTACTCCCAGTCTTAAAATAAACTCTCTTTTTTCTGATACTGTTTCCATGTATACCTACGACAGTGAACGCACAACTGTTACCTTCCACAAAAGAGTGAAAGGTGCAGAGAGTGCAGAGATCAGCAGTACTGATGATTACGGTGTTTTCACGTTACGAGACTGAAAACTGATGCGCCCACCTTTCTCTCATTATTTTGTATTGTTACCTCCCTCCGTTCCCCTGCCCCCTCGGAACCTGTCGCCGTTGAAATGGGGTATAAATTGGTGATTTTGTGGTCGACGGGGTTGTGTGATGATTAGGGGAAGAACAAATGGAAAAATTAGTTATGAATTACCCACTAAACTTACGTATCATTATCAGTTTTCGACTGTTTACATCCAGTGTTTCTAATTAACGTAAATTGAGACATGTGGACCTGCTCATTTCGGCAGACTTTTTTGCCTGCTATTGTTATAAGTTTTCTTCTTAAATTGATCGCGTTTTGTGTTGGTTATCCAAATTATCTCTTCCTAGCTTGCCAATGACTTATGATTTTTTTTGTTTCCTCAACTGTGTTCTATTGAAGTTGTGTGGTAATCCCAAATTTCCCAATGCAGTCTACAATTTTGTATAATTTCAGAACACCTTCAAGAGAAGTCCTTTATTGGTATATATGTCACCAGTAAGTAGCAACCTTTGGTCAGCCTTCTTACTTTGTGAAAGCAACAGTTGGAGAATACGTGAGCTTTTAACTAAAATTTTTGTTTCGTGAGAACAGTATTTTGCCACAGATAGTTTCATCTGTAATTCTTTTTTTTTTTTTTCCTGAGGTAGTTTCTTGATCACCTGAGTTACGACCGGGAGCATAAATCAAATGTTACTGGGGATACGTTTTGGGTCGGATGAAAAAAATATATGTACATTGTGTTCAATTCCTTCCCCTTTTCTTGGTTGGTAGGTGGGGGGGGGGGGGGGGGGGGAATTTGGAGTCTCCTGATTTGTCTGATGCAGCGCACCACAGTTTCTTCTTCGGCGCTACTCTTCTACTCTTTATTCATCTCAGAGCAGCACTTTCTCCCATCATCGCTAATTAATTGTTATATTCAGTCCTTCAACCGCGGTATGCTGCTTCAATATCTGCCTTCTGTACTTCCCCCTAATACCATGGAAGTTGTTCTCAGACGTCGTAATACCTGTTTCACCATTCTGTCCCTTCTTCTAGTCATTGTTTTCTCGAAAATTGTCCGGAGGGCCTCCACTTTTTCTTTTCAAATGTGTTTTGTTGAAGTTTTGTGGTTTGTCCCAAATTCGTTATATTTTCGAATAGCTTCATTTATTTTTGGCATGTGTCTGCAACATCACTTTTCAGACGCATCGGATTTGTTTCTTTTTTGGTTTTCACTCAGTCCTATTTCTTGTAACTGTTATTCTTCCAAAATCAGGTGCGTAACTTTGAAAGTTAGGGTTCAGCACGATCTATACTCAAATGCCTTGCTAAAGTACTAAGTTTGTCATTTTTCGTGGACAGCACGCTCATCCGCATGTAAAAGATTTCATCAAGCACTTTTTGTCACTGGCTCATTCACACTAAGGCAGTTTCTATTACGCCTCTTTATGCAACCCCCTTGCGAATCCTCACCAAACTTTCTGGCTCCGAATGTTGTCTTTACAACTCAGAATTAATGAACTGGCCTGTAAACTAATGTGAAATTGAATCAGGGAGACTGTTTTTTTTTTCTTTTCGGAGGAAGGATATTTATAACAGCGTTCTCGGTGAAAAGCCGGCCGCGGTGGCCGTGCGGTTCTAGGCGCTCCAGTCCGGAGCCGCGCTGCTCCTGCGGTCGCAGGTTCGAATCCTATCTCGGGCATGGGTGTGTGTGATGTCCTTAGGTTAGTTAGGTTTAAGTAGTTCAAAGTTCTAGGGGACTGATGACCACAGCAGTTGAGTCCCATAGGCCGCGGTGGCCGTGCGGTTCTAGGCGCTCCAGTCCGGAGCCGCGCTGCTGCTGCGGTCGCAGTTTCGAATCCTACCTCGGGCATGGGTGTGTGTGATGTCCTTAGGTTAGTTAGGTTTAAGTAGTTCTAAGTTCTAGGGGACTGATGACCACAGCAGTTGAGTCCCATAGTGCTCAGAGCCATTTTTGTTCTCGGTGAAAAACATTGACGACGAACTGAGAACTTACAGTCTACGAGACACTGCCCGAAAATTATTCGGAACACACGGAAAGGAGATCATTTCCCTAAACAAATTGGAAATACTGTTGCCGTAAACAAAGACATTGACATATCAAACAGGGAAACGCACATAGTGATTGGTCGTGATACGCCACTGTTCGTGATATTCCTGGAAAAACCTGAAATACTGCACGCAGCAATAAATGCTGACGTAATTCATTAATTGATTTATACTGAGAATTTCTGTTCGTTTTTAAGTCTTCAGCGATAAATATCTTCGCGTAACGTTTTCAAACTGATACCGGTAAATATTATGCGAAAGCGAGAGATAAGTAAATGATTAAGAAGAAACTCTTAACCCCAGAGGAGAAACATTTAAAAAGAGTGTTTCGTTCTCCGAAACCGATGGGATTGGCAGTGAAAAGGAAGCTAACTGAGAAGCGCTGTTAATACAGTGACGTTGGCCTCTCCTTTCTGCGCTTTGGAAGGACGTTAAAAAGCCTGTTGCGATTCTCAAACGCGATTTCTGATATCGAAGTTCTGTTAACTTCCAAAGTGCTTTAGGGAGATAAAATGTCTCCCTTTAACAAGTGAAGCTCGGATATCTCTGATCTGTTACATATGCTGCATTAATAAATCTTGAACGTGTAAATGCCTAGATGTATATGCGCGTACGCAAGCGTGTGTGTGTGTGTGTGTGTGTTAGAGAAAGAGAGAGACAGAGAGAGAGAAGGAGGGAGTTAATGCGAATAAATAACAGACGAGTTTCCACACTTCTCGATGTCAAGGAAAAATTGTAAGAAATTCACTGTCTGAGATTGCTGACAGGTGTTCGTGCTAGTGTTAACCTATGACCAAATAGACACACAATACGTAACGTGAAGCATCTCCTCTCGCCCTGAAGACAGCGACTTGAGGAGTCATAGGCAACATTGGGAAACGATGTACGACGTCTGTTGATCTTAGGGAAGAAAAATGGGGGACCCGGAAAGCCCCAGCTCAAACTATTGTCCCACGATTCGGAAGCAATGGGATTGAGCATTAGCCTGCTGAAGACGTGTTATATGTGACGTTCTGCAGCTGTACAAACGGTCGCATTGCGCAGTTCGCCAGTGGCAGAAGAAGGCAGTTGTCCGAGAGACTCGACTTAATTTCACTTAAACGTCCTGTGCACGAAAACTTCCTGACCGCCCAGCCTGAACGAATGGCCTTAGAGGAATTTCCTACGTAGTTCAAACCTGTTATCGGAGAGCGCTTACCTGTATCGCCACATATGATTTCAGCCGATCCAGTTTACACCGGTAATATTTGCCCTTGCCGTTGTTATTCCGTAACAAACAGTAAAGGATTTGTAAGACGAATTGCACGAAATATGTAGAACACTGAAAAGAGATTTTAAGATGAACGCCAACAAAGGTAAAACGAGGGTGATGGACTGCAGTCGAATTCAGTCAGACGATTCAAAGCGAATTGGACTAGAAAATGAGATACTAAAAGTAATGGTCGAGTTTTCCTATTAACCATTTGACAGGGCGCCACACTGCAGGCTGTTAACGAAGTTACAGGCATATGGAGTAGGTTCACAGGTATGTGAGTGGCTCGAAGACTTCTTAAGTAATAGAACCCAGTTTTGTCGTCGACGGTGAGTGTTCGTCAGAGACAAGGGTATCGTCAGGAGTGCCCCAAAAAAAAATGGCTCTGAGTACTATGGGACTTAACATCTGTGGTCATCAGTCCCATAGAACTTAGAACTACTTAAACCTAACTAACCTAAGGACATCACACACATTCATGCCCGAGGCAGGATTCGAACCTGCGACCGTAGCAGTCCCGCGGTTCCGGACTGAGCGCCTAGAACCGCTAGACCACCGCGGCCGGCGGAGTGCCCCAGGGAAGTGTGGTAGGACCGCTGTTACTCTCTTTATACACAAATGATTTGGTGGACAGGGTGATCAGCAATCTGCGGTTGTTTTCTGACGTTGCTCTTCTATACAGTAAGGTGTCGAAGTTTAGTGACTGTAGGAAGATACAAGACGACTCTGACAAAATTTCTAGTTGGTGTGGTGAATGACAGCTACCTCTAAATGTAGGAAACTGTAAGTTAATGCGGATGAGTAGGAAGAATAAACTTGAAATGTTCGGATACATTATCACTACTGTCCTCCCAGACACAGTCAAGGCGTTTAAACGTCTGGTCGTAATGTTCCACAACGGTATGAAATGGAACAAGCATATGAAGAATGTGATCGTATAGGCGAATGGTCAACTTCGGTTTATTGGAAGAAGTTTAGAAAATAGCGGTTCACCTGTAAAGGAGATCGCATATAGGACGCTGGTGCGATCTATTCTTCAATACTTCTCGAGGGTTTGGGATCCACACGAGGTCGGATTGAAAGAAGACACGAAAGAATTTCAGATGCGGGCTTATAGATTTGTTACCGGTAGGTTTGAACAACACGTGAGCGTCACGGAGATGCTTCGGAAATCCCTGGTGGGAAAGGTACGTCCTTTTCGAGAAACAGTATTGAGAACGTGTAGAGAACCGGCATTTGAAGCTTACTGCCAAACGATTCTACTGCCGCAAACGTCCATTGCACGTAAGGACAACGAAGATAAGATACGAGAAATTACGGCTCGTACGGGGGAATATGGACAGTCGTTTTCCCTTCGTCCTGTTTACGACTTGAACAGGAAAGGAAATGACTAGTATTGGTAAATGGGTCCCTGGCCACGCACCGTAAGGTAGATTGCCGAGCATTTATATTCATGTATATGTATGGGGCATAATAACTGACAGTGGCAGGAGTAAAGAGGTGAAATACTGACATGCAATAGCCGGGGCCACAATGGATTCCCAGTTAAGACGAAGTTCAGGGAGACCATGTCGGTGCGGAAAATGATGTGCGGGGTGTTCTGTGACAAAAAGGGCATCCTACTCGTCGACTTCTTGCCCAGAGGCGAAACAATGAACACTGACGGTTACCATTTAACTCTGCTGCAACTGCGAAACCCGTTCAAAACCATTGGCGTGGATTCCTGAGTGTTGATGTTATGCAGGATGTTTCTCGCCTCCATAGTGCTCCGTGCAGAGCAGTTCGAAGTTGTTCGACTGGAAGTTGTTTCTTCATCCACTGTGTAGCAATTTCCATCTTTGCTTGCACCTCAAGAAATTCCAGTCCTCCAGTCAGCATTTTCCCAATGATGAAGAGCTGATGACCGTCAGATACTGGTTCCATTGCCAGACGGAAGATGGCTGCAACACAGGAATACGAAAGTTGATCCCAGAATATGGCAAGTTTCTTGATAATGGTAATTATTACGTCAAAAAAAGCTCAAATATTACTGTATCTGTTGCCAATAAAAGTTTTTCTAGTCACATCTTTTTGAGTCATCAGTCTTCTGACTGGTTTGACACGGCCCCCCCATGAATTCCTATTCTGTTCGAAACTTTTCATCTCAGGTTGCAACCTACGTCTTCAATTATTGGCTGCATCTATTCCAGGCTCTGTCTTCATGTACAAGTTTTAACCTTCACAGCTCCCAGTAGTACAATGGAAGTTATTCCCCGACGTCTTAATTGATGTTCTATCGTCCTGCCCCATCTTCTTGTCAGTGTTTTGGGCATATTCTTTTCCTCGCTGGTTCTCTGGAGAACCTCCTCATTCCTTACCTTATCAGTTAAGCTGGTTTCAACATTCTTCTACAGAAACAGATATAAAAAGGCTTCAGTTCTCTCCTTTTCGAGGTTCCCTACAGTCCATGTCTCAACAATATACAATGCTGTGCTCCAAACGTACATTCTGGGCCACGAATGCTCTTTTTGCCAGTGCTAGTCTGCTTCTGATGTCCTTCCATCGTCCATCATTGGCTATTTTGCTGCCTAGGTAGCAGGATTCCTTAACTTCATCTCCTTCCTGTCCATCAATGCTGACGTGCACCAAACGTACATTCTTGGCCACGAATGCTCTTTTTGCCAGTGCTAGTCTGCTTCTGATGTCCTTCCATCGTCCATCATTGGCTATTTTGCTGCCTAGGTAGCAGGATTCCTTAACTTCATCTCCTTCCTGTCCATCAATGCTGACGTGCTCCAAACGTACATTCTTGGCCACGAATGCTCTTTTTGCCAGTGCTAGTCTGCTTCTGATGTCCTTCCATCGTCCATCATTGGCTATTTTGCTGCCTAGGTAGCAGGATTCCTTAACTTCATCTCCTTCCTGTCCATCAATGCTGACGTGCTCCAAACGTACATTCTTGGCCACGAATGCTCTTTTTGCCAGTGCTAGTCTGCTTCTGATGTCCTTCCATCGTCCATCATTGGCTATTTTGCTGCCTAGGTAGCAGGATTCCTTAACTTCATCTCCTTCCTGTCCATCAATGCTGACGTGCTCCAAACGTACATTCTTGACCACGAATGCTCTTTTTGCCAGTGTTAGTCTGCTTCTGATGTCCTTCCATCGTCCATCATTGGCTATTTTGCTGCCTAGGTAGCAGGATTCCTTAACTTCATCTCCTTCCTGTCCATCAATGCTGACGTGCTCCAAACGTACATTCTTGGCCACGAATGCTCTTTTTGCCAGTGCTAGTCTGCTTCTGATGTCCTTCCATCGTCCATCATTGGCTATTTTGCTGCCTAGGTAGCAGGATTCCTTAACTTCATCTCCTTCCTGTCCATCAATGCTGACGTGCTCCAAACGTACATTCTTGGCCACGAATGCTCTTTTTGCCAGTGCTAGTCTGCTTCTAATGTCCTTCCATCGTCCATAATTGGCTATTTTGCTGCCTAGGTAGCAGGATTCCTTAACATCATCTCCTTCCTGTCCATCAATGCTGACGTGCACCAAACGTACATTCTTGGCCACGAATGCTCTTTTTGCCAGTGCTAGTCTGCTTCTGATGTCCTTCCATCGTCCATCACTGGCTATTTTGCTGCCTAGGAAGCAGGATTCCTTAACTTCATCTTTTGCCTACTATTGTTATAAGTTTTCTTCTTAAATTGATCGCGTTTTGTGTTGGTTATCCAAATTATCTCTACCTATCTTGCCAATGACTTATGATTTTTTTAACTTCATCTCCTTCCTGTCCATCAATGCTGACGTGCTCCAAACGTACATTCTTGGCCAATAATGCTCTTTTTGCCAGTACTAGTCTGCTTCTGATGTCCTTCCATCGTCCATCATTGGCTATTTTGCTGCCTATGTAGCAGGATTCCTTAACTTCATCTCCTTCCTGTCCATCAATGCTGACGTGCTCCAAACGTACATTCTTGACCACGAATGCTCTTTTTGCCAGTGCTAGTCTGCTTCTGATGTCCTTCCATCGTCCATCATCGGCTATTTTGCTGCCTAGGTAGCAGGATTCCTTAACTTCATCTCCTTCCTGCCCATCAATGCTGACGTGCTCCAAACGTACATTCTTGGCCACGAATGCTCTTTTTGCCAGTGCTAGTCTGCTTCTGATGTCCTTCCATCGTCCATCATTGGCTATTTTGCTGCCTAGGTAGCAGGATTCCTTAACTTCATCTCCTTCCTGTCCATCAATGCTGACGTGCTCCAAACGTACATTCTTGGCCACGAATGCTCTTTTTGCCAGTGCTAGTCTGCTTCTGATGTCCTTCCATCGTCCATCATTGGCTATTTTGCTGCCTAGGTAGCAGGATTCCTTAACTTCATCTCCTTCCTGTCCATCAATGCTGACGTGCTCCAAACGTACATTCTTGGCCACGAATGCTCTTTTTGCCAGTGCTAGTCTGCTTCTGATGTCCTTCCATCGTCCATCATTGGCTATTTTGCTGCCTTGGTAGCAGGATTTCTTAACTTCATCTCCTTCCTGTCCATCAATGCTGACGTGCTCCAAACGTACATTCTTGGCCACGAATGCTCTTTTTGCCAGTGCTAGTCTGCTTCTGATGTCCTTCCATCGTCCATCATTGGCTACTTTGCTGCCTAGGTAGCAGGATTCCTTAACTTCATCTCCTTCCTGTCCATCAATGCTGACGTGCTCCAAACGTACATTCTTGTCCACGAATGCTCTTTTTGCCAGTGCTAGTCTGCTTCTGATGTCCTTCCATCGGCCATCATCGGCTATTTTGCTGCCTAGGTAGCAGGATTCCTTAACTTCATCTCCTTCCTGTCCATCAATGCTGACGTGCTCCAAACGTACATTCTTGGCCACGAATGCTCTTTTTGCCAGTGCTAGTCTGCTTCTGATGTCCTTCCATCGTCCATCATTGGCTATTTTGCTGCCTAGGTAGCAGGATTCCTTAACTTCATCTCCTACCTGTCCATCAATGCTGACGTGCTCCAAACGTACATTCTTGGCCACGAATGCTCTTTTTGCCAGTGCTAGTCTGCTTCTGACGTCCTTCCATCGTCCATCATTGGCTACTTTGCTGCCTAGGTAGCAGGATTCCTTAACTTCATCTCCTTCCTGTCCATCAATGCTGACGTGCTCCAAACGTACATTCTTGGCCACGAATGCTCTTTTTGCCAGTGCTAGTCTGCTTCTGATGTCCTTCCATCGTCTATCATTGGCTATTTTGCTGCCTAGGTAGCAGGATTCCTTAACTTCATCTCCTTCCTGTCCATCAATGCTGACGTGCTCCAAACGTACATTCTTGTCCACGAATGCTCTTTTAGCCAGTGCTAGTCTGCTTCTGATGTCCTTCCATCGTCCATCATTGGCTATTTTGCTGCCTAGGTAGCAGGATTCCTTAACTTCATCTCCTTCCTGTCCATCAATGCTGACGTGCTCCAAACGTACATTCTTGGCCACGAATGCTCTTTTTGCCAGTGCTAGTCTGCTTCTGATGTCCTTCCATCGTCCATCATTGGCTATTTTGCTGCCTAGGTAGCAGGATTCCTTAACTTCATCTCCTTCCTGTCCATCAATTCTGACGTGCACCAAACGTACATTCTTGGCCACGAATGCTCTTTTTGCCAGTGCTAGTCTGCTTCTGATGTCCTTCCATCGTCCATCATTGGCTATTTTGCTACCTAGGTAGCAGGATTCCTTAACTTCATCTCCTTCCTGTCCATCAATGCTGACGTGCTCCAAACGTACATTCTTGGCCACGAATGCTCTTTTTGCCAGTGCTAGTCTGCTTCTGATGTCCTTCCATCGTCTATCATTGGCTATTTTGCTGCCTAGGTAGCAGGATTCCTTAACTTCATCTCCTTCCTGTCCATCAATGCTGACGTGCTCCAAACGTACATTCTTGGCCACGAATGCTCTTTTTGCCAGTGCTAGTCTGCTTCTGATGTCCTTCCATCGTCCATCATTGGCTATTTTGCTGCCTAGGTAGCAGGATTCCTTAACTTCATCTCCTTCCTGTCCATCAATGCTGACGTGCTCGAAACGTACATTCTTGGCCACGAATGCTCTTTTTGCCAGTGCTAGTCTGCTTCTGATGTCCTTCCATCGTCCATCATTGGCTATTTTGCTGCCTAGGTAGCAGGATTCCTTAACTTCATCTCCTTCCTGTCCATCAATGCTGACGTGCTCCAAACGTACATTCTTGGCCACGAATGCTCTTTTTGCCAGTGCTAGTCTGCTTCTGATGTCCTTCCCTCGTCCATCATTGGCTATTTTGCTGCCTAGGTAGCAGGATTCCTTAACTTCATCTCCTTCCTGTCCATCAATGCTGACGTGCACCAAACGTACATTTTTTGGCCACGAATGCTCTTTTTGCCAGTGCTAGTCTGCTTCTGATGTCCTTCCATCGTCCATCATTGGCTATTTTGCTGCCTAGGTAGCAGGATTCCTTAACTTCATCTCCTTCCTGTCCATCAATGCTGACGTGCTCCAAACGTACATTCTTGGCCACGAATGCTCTTTTTGCCAGTGCTAGTCTGCTTCTGATGTCCTTCCATCGTCCATCATCGGCTATTTTGCTGCCTAGGTAGCAGGATTCCTTAACTTCATCTCCTTCCTGTCCATCAATGCTGACGTGCTCCAAACGTACATTCTTGGCCACGAATGCTCTTTTTGCCAGTGCTAGTCTGCTTCTGATGTCCTTCCATCGTCCATCATTGGCTATTTTGCTGCCTAGGTACCAGGATTCCTTAACTTCATCTCCTTCCTGTCCATCAATGCTGACGTGCTCCAAACGTACATTCTTGGCCACGAATGCTCTTTTTGCCAGTGCTAGTCTGCTTCTGATGTCCTTCCATCGTCCATCATTGGCTACTTTGCTGCCTAGGTAGCAGGATTCCTTAACTTCATCTCCTTCCTGTCCATCAATGCTGACGTGCTCCAAACGTACATTCTTGGCCACGAATGCTCTTTTTGCCAGTGCTAGTCTGCTTCTGATGTCCTTCCATCGTCTATCATTGGCTATTTTGCTGCCTAGGTAGCAGGATTCCTTAACTTCATCTCCTTCCTGTCCATCAATGCTGACGTGCTCCAAACGTACATTCTTGTCCACGAATGCTCTTTTAGCCAGTGCTAGTCTGCTTCTGATGTCCTTCCATCGTCCATCATTGGCTATTTTGCTGCCTAGGTAGCAGGATTCCTTAACTTCATCTCCTTCCTGTCCATCAATGCTGACGTGCTCCAAACGTACATTCTTGGCCACGAATGCTCTTTTTGCCAGTGCTAGTCTGCTTCTGATGTCCTTCCATCGTCCATCATTGGCTATTTTGCTGCCTAGGTAGCAGGATTCCTTAACTTCATCTCCTTCCTGTCCATCAATTCTGACGTGCACCAAACGTACATTCTTGGCCACGAATGCTCTTTTTGCCAGTGCTAGTCTGCTTCTGATGTCCTTCCATCGTCCATCATTGGCTATTTTGCTACCTAGGTAGCAGGATTCCTTAACTTCATCTCCTTCCTGTCCATCAATGCTGACGTGCTCCAAACGTACATTCTTGGCCACGAATGCTCTTTTTGCCAGTGCTAGTCTGCTTCTGATGTCCTTCCATCGTCTATCATTGGCTATTTTGCTGCCTAGGTAGCAGGATTCCTTAACTTCATCTCCTTCCTGTCCATCAATGCTGACGTGCTCCAAACGTACATTCTTGGCCACGAATGCTCTTTTTGTCAGTGCTAGTCTGCTTCTGATGTCCTTCCATCGTCCATCATTGGCTATTTTGCTGCCTAGGTAGCAGGATTCCTTAACTTCATCTTTTGCCTGTTATTGTTATAAGTTTTCTTCTTAAATTGATCGCGTTTTGTGTTGGTTATCCAAATTATCTCTTCCTATATTGCCAATGACTTATGATTTTTTTAACTTCATCTCCTTCCTGTCCATCAATGCTGACGTGCTCCAAACGTACATTCTTGGCCACGAATGCTCTTTTTGCCAGTGCTAGTCTGCTTCTGATGTCCTTCCATCGTCCATCATTGGCTATTTTGCTGCCTAGGTAGCAGGTTTCCTTAACTTCATCTCCTTCCTGTCCATCAATGCTGACGTGCTCCAAACGTACATTCTTGACAACGAATGCTCTTTTTGCCAGTGCTAGTCTGCTTCTGATGCCCTTCCATCGTCCATCATTGGTTATTTTGCTGCCTAGGTAGCAGGATTCCTTAACTTCATCTCCTTCCTTCCCATCAATGCTGACGTGCACCAAACGTACATTTTTGGCCACGAATGCTCTTTTTGCCAGTGCTAGTCTGCTTCTGATGTCCTTCCATCGTCTATCATTGGCTATTTTGCTGCCTAGGTAGCAGGATTCCTTAACTTCATCTCCTTCCTGTCCATCAATGCTGACGTGCTCCAAACGTACATTCTTGGCCACGAATGCTCTTTTTGCCAGTGCTAGTCTGCTTCTGATGTCCTTCCATCGTCCATCATTGGCTATTTTGCTGCCTAGGTAGCAGGATTCCTTGACTTCATCTCCTTCCTGTCCATCAATGCTGACGTGCTCCAAACGTACATTCTTGGCCACGAATGCTCTTTTTGCCAGTGCTAGTCTGCTTCTGATGTCCTTCCATCGTCCATCATTGGCTATTTTGCTGCCTAGGTAGCAGGATTCCTTAACTTCATCTCCTTCCTGTCCATCAATGCTGACGTGCTCCAAACGTACATTCTTGGCCACGAATGCTCTTTTTGCCAGTGCTAGTCTGCTTCTGATGTCCTTCCATCGTCCATCATTGGCTATTTTGCTGCCTAGGTAGCAGGATTCCTTAACTTCATCTCCTTCCTGTCCATCAATGCTGACGTGCTCCAAACGTACATTCTTGGCCACGAATGCTCTTTTTGCCAGTGCTAGTCTGCTTCTGATGTCCTTCCATCGTCCATCATTGGCTACTTTGCTGCCTAGGTAGCAGGATTCCTTAACTTCATCTCCTTCCTGTCCATCAATGCTGACGTGCTCCAAACGTACATTCTTGGCCACGAATGCTCTTTTTGCCAGTGCTAGTCTGCTTCTGATGTCCTTCCATCGTCTATCATTGGCTATTTTGCTGCCTAGGTAGCAGGATTCCTTAACTTCATCTCCTTCCTGTCCATCAATGCTGACGTGCTCCAAACGTACATTCTTGTCCACGAATGCTCTTTTAGCCAGTGCTAGTCAGCTTCTGATGTCCTTCCATCGTCCATCATTGGCTATTTTGCTGCCTAGGTAGCAGGATTCCTTAACTTCATCTCCTTCCTGTCCATCAATGCTGACGTGCTCCAAACGTACATTCTTGACAACGAACGCTCTTTTTGCCAGTGCTAGTCTGCTTCTGATGCCCTTCCATCGTCCATCATTGGTTATTTTGCTGCCTAGGTAGCAGGATTCCTTAACTTCATCTCCTTCCTTCCCATCAATGCTGACGTGCACCAAACGTACATTTTTGGCCACGAATGCTCTTTTTGCCAGTGCTAGTCTGCTTCTGATGTCCTTCCATCGTCTATCATTGGCTATTTTGCTGCCTAGGTAGCAGGATTCCTTAACTTCATCTCCTTCCTGTCCATCAATGCTGACGTGCTCCAAACGTACATTCTTGGCCACGAATGCTCTTTTTGCCAGTGCTAGTCTGCTTCTGATGTCCTTCCATCGTCCATCATTGGCTATTTTGCTGCCTAGGTAGCAGGATTCCTTAACTTCATCTCCTTCCTGTCCATCAATGCTGACGTGCTCCAAACGTACATTCTTGGCCACGAATGCTCTTTTTGCCAGTGCTAGTCTGCTTCTGATGTCCTTCCATCGTCCATCATTGGCTATTTTGCTGCCTAGGTAGCAGAATTCCTTAACTTCATCTCCTTCCTGTCCATCAATGCTGACGTGCTCCAAACGTACATTCTTGGCCACGAATGCTCTTTTTGCCAGTGCTAGTCTGCTTCTGATGTCCTTCCATCGTCCATCATTGGCTATTTTGCTGCCTAGGTAGCAGGATTCCTTAACTTCATCTCCTTCCTGTCCATCAATGCTGACGTGCTCCAAACGTACATTCTTGGCCACGAATGCTCTTTTTGCCAGTGCTAGTCTGCTTCTGATGTCCTTCCATCGTCCATCATTGGCTACTTTGCTGCCTAGGTAGCAGGATTCCTTAACTTCATCTCCTTCCTGTCCATCAATGCTGACGTGCTCCAAACGTACATTCTTGGCCACGAATGCTCTTTTTGCCAGTGCTAGTCTGCTTCTGATGTCCTTCCATCGTCTATCATTGGCTATTTAGCTGCCTAGGTAGCAGGATTCCTTAACTTCATCTCCTTCCTGTCCATCAATGCTGACGTGCTCCAAACGTACATTCTTGGCCACGAATGCTCTTTTTGCCAGTGCTAGTCTGCTTCTGATGTCCTTCCATCGTCCATCATTGGCTATTTTGCTGCCTAGGTAGCAGGATTCCTTAACTTCATCTCCTTCCTGTCCATCAATGCTGACGTGCTCCAAACGTACATTCTTGGCCACGAATGCTCTTTTTGCCAGTGCTAGTCTGCTTCTGATGTCCTTCCATCGTCCATCATTGGCTATTTTGCTGCCTAGGTAGCAGGATTCCTTAACTTCATCTCCTTCCTGTCCATCAATGCTGACGTGCTCCAAACGTACATTCTTGGCCACGAATGCTCTTTTTGCCAGTGCTAGTCTGCTTCTGATGTCCTTCCATCGTCCATCATTGGCTATTTTGCTGCCTAGGTAGCAGGATTCCTTAACTTCATCTCCTTCCTGTCCATCAATGCTGACGTGCTCCAAACGTACATTCTTGGCCACGAATGCTCTTTTTGCCAGTGCTAGTCTGCTTCTGATGTCCTTCCATCGTCCATCATTGGCTACTTTGCTGCCTAGGTAGCAGGATTCCTTAACTTCATCTCCTTCCTGTCCATCAATGCTGACGTGCTCCAAACGTACATTCTTGGCCACGAATGCTCTTTTTGCCAGTGCTAGTCTGCTTCTGATGTCCTTCCATCGTCTATCATTGGCTATTTTGCTGCCTAGGTAGCAGGATTCCTTAACTTCATCTCCTTCCTGTCCATCAATGCTGACGTGCTCCAAACGTACATTCTTGGCCACGAATGCTCTTTTTGCCAGTGCTAGTCTGCTTCTGATGTCCTTCCATCGTCCATCATTGGCTATTTTGCTGCCTAGGTAGCAGGATTCCTTAACTTCATCTCCTTCCTGTCCATCAATGCTGACGTGCTCCAAACGTACATTCTTGGCCACGAATGCTCTTTTTGCCAGTGCTAGTCTGCTTCTGATGTCCTTCCATCGTCCATCATTGGCTATTTTGCTGCCTAGGTAGCAGGATTCCTTAACTTCATCTCCTTCCTGTCCATCAATGCTGACGTGCTCCAAACGTACATTCTTGGCCACGAATGCTCTTTTTGCCAGTGCTAGTCTGCTTCTGATGTCCTTCCATCGTCCATCATTGGCTATTTTGCTGCCTAGGTAGCAGGATTCCTTAACTTCATCTCCTTCCTGTCCATCAATGCTGACGTTAAGTTTCTCGCTGTTCTCATTTCTGCTACTTCTCATTATTTTCGTCTCACCTCAATTTACTCTCAATCCCTATTCTGTAATCATTAGACTGTTCATTATATTCAACCCATATTGCAGTTCTTCTTCACTTTCACCGAGAATAGTAATGTCATCAGTAGGGGTGAAGGACTACATCACTGTGTTACACCCCTTTTTTAACCCGAGCACTTAGTTCTTGTTCTTCCAGTGTTATTGTTCCGTCTTGGTTCTTGTACATTTTGTAAATAACCCGTCTTTCTCTGTAGCTTATGCCCATTTTTCTCACACTTTCGAACAGCTTGCACCATTTTACTCTGTACAACGCTTTTTGCAGGTCGACAAATCCTACGAACGTGTCTTGATTTTTATTTCGTCTTCTTTCCATTATCAACAGCAAAATCAGAAATGCCTCTGTGATACCATTACCTTCCCAAAGCCAAATTGATCGTCATTTAACAGATCCTCAATTTTGTTTTCTATTCTTTCATACGTTAGTCTTGTCAGCAACTTGGATGCTTGAACTGTTAAGCTAATTGTGCGACGATTCCCGCTCTTGTCGGCTCTGCTATGTCACGAACTGTGTGACTGCTTTTTTCCAACAGTCAAATGGTGTATCGTCAGTCTCATACATTCTACTCTTCAACGTGAGTAGTCTTTTAGTTTCCACTTCCCACAACGATTTTAAAAATTCCGAAGGAATGTTATCCACCCCTTCTGCCTTACTTGATTTTTTTCTTTTAAATACTAATTGTAATACAGAATCCCCCACCTCTTCCCTATCGACTCCTGTTTCTTTATCTGTCACGTCATTATACAAGCCTTCCCCATAGTAGAGGCCTTCAGTGTGCTCTTTCAACACATCCGCTCTCCCCTCTTCATTTAACAGTGGAACGCCCATTCCACTCTTAATGTTACCGCCCTTGCTTTCAATTACACCGAAGGTTGTTCTGACTATTCTGTATGCTAATTCCGTCCTTCCGACAATCATTTCTTTTTCGATTCCTTCACTTTTTTCACGTAGCAACGATTTCTTAAGAAAAAAAGGGAAACTCACTTTCTGAACGACACTTGTGCTATTGTACGTTAGTCTGCAGCTCGTGGTCTAATGACAGTCCGGCTCTCGCAGCCGAGCCAAGCAGACGTGCAGTGTGTGCTCTCCGCCAGAAGCGCGGGCCCGTGCGTTCTTTACTTCCTGCCTCCGACACTAACGTGACGCCGTAGCGCTACGAGACCATGGCAAACCAATACAGAAAATCAACGTTGAAATTCTCATTTCGGAACGACTTTACCCGACTACAGGAGCTCGAAGTCGAACGCTTTTTAAAAGAGGAAGCCAAGATCCCGGCTGCCGACATTGTCGACATCCACTTTTCGGTCGTCAGTAGCACGGTTTACGAACTCATAAACGAAGCTACATGCGCCATGGTGCTTCGTCAGATGAAACAAGAGCTCCTCTTCTGCCACGCAGACGGAAATGTTGGCAACGTCGAGGTCGGCCATGCCGCACTGGGACTGCGGACTATACGCATATTCGAACTTCCATTTGAACTCCCGGCGGTAGAAGTTGTGGCGGCGCTCCGCCCCTACGGCACGGTACACGAACACGTTTTTGAAAAATGGACCCAGTTTAAGACGTATCCAGTGCTCAATGGAGTACGCCAAGTGCGCACTGACCTCCAATGACACGTACCATTCTACCTACAGATACAGGGTGTTTCAAAAATGACCGGTAATTTGAAACGGCAATAAAAACTAAACGAGCAGCGATAGAAATACACCGTTTGTTGCAATATGCTTGGGACAACAGTACATTTTCAGGCAGACAAACTTTCGAAATTACAGTAGTTACAAGTTTCAACAACAGATGGCGCTGCCGTCTGGGAAACTCTATAGTACGATATTTTCCACATATCCACCATACGTAGCAATAATATGGCGTAGTCTCTGAATGAAATTACCCGAAACCTTTGACAACGTGTCTGGCGGAATGGCTTCACATGCAGATGAGATGTACTGCTTCAGCTGTTCAATTGTTTCTGGATTCTGGCAGTAAACCTGGTCTTTCAAGTGTCCCCACAGAAAGAAGTCACAGGGGTTCATGTCTGGCGAATAGGGAGGCCAATCCACGCCGCCTCCTGTATGTTTCGGATAGCCCAAAGCAATCACACGATCATCGAAATATTCATTCAGGAAATTAAAGACGTCGGCCATGCGATGTGGCCGGGCACCATCTTGCATAAACCACGAGGTGTTCGCAGTGTCGTCTAAGGCAGTTTGTACCGCCACAAATTCACGAAGAATGTCCAGATAGCGTGATGCAGTAATCGTTTCGGATCTGAAAAATGGGCCAATGATTCCTTTGGAAGAAATGGCGGCCCAGACCAGTACTTTTTGAGGATGCAGGGACGATGGGACTGCAACATGGGGCTTTTCGATTCCCCATATGCGCCAGTTCTGTTTATTGACGAAGCCGTCCAGGTAAAAATAAGCTTCGTCAGTAAACCAAATGCTGCCCACATGCATATCGCCGTCATCAATCCTGTGCACTATATCGTTAGCGAATGTCTCTCGTGCAGCAATGGTAGTGGCGCTGAGGGCTTGCTGCGTTTGAATTTTGTATGGATAGAGGTGTAAACTCTGGCGCATGAGACGATATGTGGACGTTGGCGTCATTTGGACCGCAGCTGCAACACGGCGAACGGAAACCCGAGGCCGCTGTTGGATCACCTGCTGCACTAGCTGCGCGTTGCCCTCTGTGGTTGCCGTACGCGGTCGCCCTACCTTTCCAGCACGTTCATCCGTCACGTTCCCAGTCCGTTGAAATTTTTCAAACAGATCCTTTATTGTATCGCTTTTCGGTCCTTTGGTTACATTAAACCTCCATTGAAAACTTCGTCTTGTTGCAACAACGCTGTGTTCTAGGCGGTGGAATTCCAACACCAGAAAAATCCTCTGTTCTAAGGAATAATGTACGTACAGAATGGCGCACCCACAGACTGCGTTGTCTTCTATATCTTTCACATCACTTGCAGCGCCATCTGTTGTTGAAAATTGTAACTACTGTAATTTCGAAAGTTTGTCTGCCTGAAAATGTACTGTTGTCCCAAGCATATTGCAACAAACGGTGTATTTCTATCGCTGCTCGTTTAGTTTTTATTGCCGTTTCAAATATACCGGTCATTTTTGAAACACCCTGTAGGAGGGTGCCGGCTATAGTTATTTATGACGGCCAGCCGAAGACGTGTTCCGGATGCGGCAAAGAAGGTCACCTTCGTTCCGAGTGCCTCCACTGTCGCATCACACAACTCCCACCGACGAACGTCGCACCTCTACCAAAGAAGACTATTCTCCCCGTGACTTACGCTGCGGCGCTCGCGACATTCTCCACAAAACAGACACAGCCGACCGATTTAGCGGTACAGGAGTTACCATCCACGGACAGAAACCTGGATGATCAACCGGCCAGGCCAGTGGTGGAAAATAGTACGATGACGCTGGAGCTACCGAACGCGACAGGCATTGACGACAGCAAGATGGTAATTGATTCACTTATCGTACCGACAGAAGCATTTGTCCCGGCGGGGCGTGAGTCAGTGCCGTCTTCTGACAATGAAATCCACGCACGGAAACAGCGATCACGGCAAAGCCGAAAGCGCCGTCGTCGGACCCTGTCGGAACACTCGGCGGATCACATTCTGCCGGGGAAGAACAACTGACCACTCAAGAAGCCAACCGTGACACTGAGGCCGTTTCCACTGACTCCAACTTTGCAGAACAGACAGAGAAACATGCAGCTTTCGACTATCAGCCGCTTGACATAAACAATGAGCAGCAGGAAGGTACCAGTGCAGGCAGCAAGTTGCCCGGTCCCTTACTATCAAACATTCCGAGCCTATGGAACCTGAACAGACATCAGCGCCCGCTTCGTGGGCCGAGGACGTCGAGACACAAGATATCGATCCGGGGTCAGCTGAGGCGCCGCTTTATCATGCAACATAAGCAGCACAAGGAGGACCGCGTTCGGCGGAGTGTGACATCGCTTCCGATGTTCGCTTCTCTCCAGCATCAACATCGATACCCTCGCTCAACCAACGCGTTGCAATGCTTATCGCCTGGCGACAATGAATATCAACATAATAAATTGTCCTGTCAAGATCCAACTTTTGAAAGAAACAATACGAGCCATGGGAGTTGATTTTGCTTTCCTACAAGAAGTGAAAACGACCGCATTCCCGAACTTTTACGGTTACCTCACATACGTGATGCCAGGTGGCCCTGCAGAAACCGGAGTGAGAATATTAGTGCCTGATGGTATGGACGTTACTGACGTCACGTATCTTCCCTCCGCTTGAGGAATAGCACTTACGGCGCTCAACGCCCGATTCATTAATGTTTACGCGCCGTCGGGTACCACCAGACGTCACGACCGCGCCAGATTCTACTCCACGGATGTCGCCCCCCTTTTCCGTCGGACGGTACGAAAACAGCGTCTTCGCCGGCGATTTTAATTGCGTGCTTCACCCCAAGGACTAAATCCCACACTACGTACCCTGTCCGCAACTGGGTGCAATCATCCTAGAACTCCACTTGTGCGACACGTGGGAAAAGGTCTACAGTAATCGCTCTGGCCACACTCATCTTACCAGTCATTCGGCCAGCCGACTTCTTCGCATATATGTGTCGCAAGGCCTCACTCAAGAAGTGGTGGCCGCCGAACTATGACCTCAGGCCTATGCAGATCATAGTGCCTATATATGCCCTATACATCTCCTCACCCAACAAGTCTGGCGGAGCAATGGCTTTTGGAAGCTTAATATAGCTCACCTCCAGGATCTGGATTGCCGTCGGCAAGTTGAAGCAACGTGGACTGACTGTGAACGCCGTCAGCCCCGATACACCTCGACCCTGAAGTGGTGGCTCCTCTGTGCCAAAACAGCAATCCGCAGGACACTTATGCAGTTTGGCAAGGACGTGGCTGCGTGGCATCG
Source organism: Schistocerca cancellata (assembly GCF_023864275.1). Lineage (NCBI taxonomy): Eukaryota > Metazoa > Arthropoda > Insecta > Orthoptera > Acrididae > Schistocerca > Schistocerca cancellata. Next base: position 70,074,775 of record NC_064631.1, read on the forward strand.
ACAGACCCTCGATTTTTACTAAGCGGCACTCAGCGACCTGAACGCCTTACCCCCTTCCCAGGAGAGACAACATGATCAAAGCAGAATCAAGGCTCACATACTATCATTTACGAAGCGCCGACTAGAAGGTGCCGTAAACCGCTGGCGACGGGACAACCGAACGGCCGCAGAGGAACCCACTATGCACCACGTTGTAGCGGATAAGCGCCGACATCGCCAACACTTAATCACACAATCAGGACACAAGACGGTCGCTTCCGTGCGACCCTAGCAACCATAGTAAAGGCGGTGGAGGATCGTTTTCGTCCTCTTTACCAGGAAAGAACCATAGATGAAGAGGCCACCACTGAAGTATTACAGCAGGTAACACGTACTATCCACGAGGCTACCTGAATCCACTAACAGAGGAAGTCTCACTCGAAGAAGTCGAAGACGCCCTGGACAAAGGTGCGGCCAATAAGTCTCCTGGGCCTGATGGATGGCCCATCGAATTCTACCGGATCTTCCGTGACGTCATGATGACTCACTGGGTTATAATGCTCCGCGAACTTACGTCTTGTGTTGTGTTGTGTGGTGTTGTGCCGCCAGCGTTTGTAGGAGGATTTTTCATACGGGTACACAAGCCAGGTGGAGGGCGATCAATTAACGACTGTCGGCCGCTCACAATGCTGAACGCCGACTACAAGATTTTCGTCAGGCTTATGGCGGGCCGTATTAATACTTTGCCGATGATTCTCGCCCCAGAACAGGCATCTTAGGGGGGATAAGCCAACATACACATGGCCACTGGTGACTGCAGGGTCTTAATAGCGATCGTCTCTGCGTACCGTCTGAGAGCGGCATTCGTCTCCATCGATTTCAATCACGTCTTTGATAGAGTGCACCATAACTTCCTCCTTAGAGTGATGGACCATATGGGACTTCCCCCCGCGCCTCATTTGCACCCTACGGCGTCTTTGGATCGCAGCCAACTCACACATCCAGGTCAATGGAAGGACGGTAGGACCAGTACCCATTAAGAGGTCTCTACGTCAAGACCACTTTCTACCTACCTTTATGCAATCGCACTCGAGCTCGCAAGCCTTAACCACCGGCTATCAGGCATCACGCAACGGGACATACCTGTTATTGCTGGTTCGTTCCAATGACGAACTTCAAAGCATACTAACCTGGATCGAGCGATACGGACAGGCCGCAGACAGTCTTCTGAGCATCAACAAGTCGGTGGCGTTGGATATTGGGCGTGGTCTCTGACCGGAAGTCTTCGCTCCCCTCCCACCGGTTTCTGATCTGCGATAATTGGGAATCACGTTTACCAAGGATGTACGCAAAACAGCTACAGCAAACTATCGACTGTTACTACAGGTCATACGCGCGATGGTGCGCCAGCACCTGCTCTGGGACTTTAATCAGCTACAATGTGTTGAATACTTCAACCTATACATGGCATCAAAACTCAACCACGTGGTACAGGTCCTCCCACTACCGCTGCAGATAGGTCGCCGGCTTCAGGCGGCCTTCAGTTACTACGTTTCCGCAGGTCATATATTTAAAAGTACGATACGACACTCTTACCCTCCCAGTGCACAAACGGGGGCTGGGGTAGGTCAACTTCATGGCGAGAGCAGCTGCCGTGTATACGAGCAACATGAGGAAACGATGTAAAAGACAACATACCTCTCTCACGGGTCCTTTTCTTCAGGTTCTGATGCCAGTCTCTCACGTCCCGCTTGTGTTGGTTGCGCACGTCGCACCATAGCTCTCCCATGTGTCAACCTTCATTCTTGATTACAGCTACGTCAGCTCGAACATCCCCGCCACACATCCACCAAAGGCGAAAGATTTTTATACCAACCTTCTGCGATCTGTTCCCCATAACGTGGTGGAAAATAAGTATCCTAAGGTTCATTGGCCAAGAGTGTGGAAAACGATACACCACAACTTTCTGTCGTCCACGGTGCGTTCGAAGTAATATCAGATCGCCAACAAAAAATATGCGACACGACAGCGACTTCACCCTGTTGGACTGGTAATAAGGTGCTCTTGCCCGGATTGTCACTTCTTGGATACCGATGAACATCGTTTTACATGCGTATCGTCGTCCGGAGTTTGTCGACTAACACAGAAGATATTCACTTGTTACTTCTGGGTCACGCCTGATATGGTTGACCCTCAAACCCTCCTCTGTCCAAATGAAACTTACTTTCCCGCCGCAAAATATCATGCGCATACATGGTTCAAAGGAATTACCGTCGCCTATATCTTTAGCGACGGAGAGAAAGAGCAGTTTGATTAATGGTGGTTCCTACAAAATACTCGCAATTCCCTCAAACGGAAACCGAGATGCCGTACGCTCTTCGCAAATTATTTACGCAGTGTTTTCGTTAAACCCCCACTCAGTTGGAGAGCGCCAAGCTGCGGTTAATGTTCTGTGCCGCATCACACTTACGGCTGTCAGCGATGAGAGAAAGAAGACACAGGCTACATCAGGGTCTGCTCTTTTCCTTGAGGCGCTAGCGACTCAGTTACTAGGATTATCATTTGTTCATTTGTACACATTTCCTAAATATAATCATGTAAAATAAATAAATAAAAATAAAAATAAAAAATAAATAAAAATAAAAAAGTGAGGGAATAGTTATGGGCAACGCCTAACAAGGGTTAGTTCAATAAAGAAAAAAATCCTCTGGATGACGGGGTCCCGGGTTCGATTCTCGACCGGACTGGTAATTTTTTCTGCCCGGGCACTGCGTGTTTGTGTTGTCCTCATCATCATCATCGTCATCATCATCATCATTCGTAACAGTGGCTAGATTGGACTGTGTAAAAATTGGGACTTTGTACGGGCGCCGGCCACTGTGGCCGAGCGTTTCTAGGCGCCTCAGTACCGACACGCGCTTCTGCTACGGTCGCAGGTTCGAATCCTGCCTCGGACATGGATGTGTGTGATGTCCTTAGGTTAGGTTCGAGTAATTCTAAGTCTGGGGACTCATGACCTCAGATGTTAAATCCCATAGTGCTCAGAGCCATTTGAACCATTTGTATGGGCGGTGATGACCGCGTAGTTGAGCGCCCTACAAACCAAATATCATCATCTGTTGTATGTTATTATAAATGAAAGTACACACCTGTGTACGTAACGGATTGTGAAGCTTTAGAGTTTACTTTGCTTTTTTGGCAAAGGCATTAAATCCTCCTCAATGTGCAGTTTGCAGCTGTTGTTATTTGTCTAAGATGACTGTGATGGGAACTTGATCTCCCCAGCACTGCAGACAAGTGTTATGACTTGCCAGACGCACTTCCGAAGAAGGCAGTGAAGTAAGTCAGCATTACTTTTTCCCGCGTGCAGCAGCGAGCTCAGTGATATGAGAGGGGAAAGGACAGGCTCCATGGTCGAGTGCCCGGGGTTACCCTTTCACACGACTTTCTAACAGAGTGGGTGGTATCCTTCTCGCCATAAATTCAAACTTCCATAAATGAAACCCGCCTTTCTTATGTTCATACTATTTAAAGAATGTTTAATAAATGTCTCATATGGGCCCCTAGCGTGATCCCTGGGCACTTGGGCGCCGGTCCACGTTGCCGAGAGGAGAATACCGGCTACCCTCTCCCCCCACTCTTCATTCCCCCTCCCCCCTCTCTCTCTCTCTCTCTCTCTCTGTGTGTGTGTGTGTGTGTGTGTGTGTGTGTGTGTGCGTGCGTGCGTGCGTGTGTGTGTGTGTCCTCTAGTACTTTTTCATTATACAATTGCCAGTCACAATGTAGCCATGTTGACCGTGCTGAAAAGTATCCGAAAGCTCTGAATTTTTGTGCCTGGTTTAAAAAATTTCGTATGTTTCGCATTAACTGAGTAAATTGGTGTCTTCAAGCACACAAAAAACACGCAAACCCACCCAGTCTCTCTCTCTATCTCTCTCTCTCTCTCTCTCTCTCTCTCTCTCTCACACACACACACACACACACCTAACCTTATGTCATCCTCGTCGGTATATTTTATTGCTCTTACGGTTCAGTAGTTTTCATAACGTTCGTATGTCAAATACTATTCTACCTTGCCCTTAAGTTTCATTTATATCTGTTTTCGTACTCCACTTATATTTATACTATACTGCCCCATCAACAGTGCACTTTATGTATCTCTCTGTTTATATCTGATACTGTATTGCTCAATCATCAGTAAATTTCATCTGTAATGTATGAGGGAATGGAAAAAGAAAAACAGTCACAAAATACTGTAGATAAAAAATTTATTATAAAATAGATTATGTTCCAAAGAAAGTTAGGTGCACATTTAGTTGACTGTGCACAAGAAATATTCAGAATTTAAATTGTACGTTGTTTTTACGTTCAATGATTTTACATTTTTCGCGTATGTTTACATTTTTGCACTACAAAAATACTGTAGTAGAGTTAATGTAACAATTAACCAGTAAACTGGTCTACTGAGATATACAAAATTCGAGCCGTTCAGTACACAAACCCAAAACGTATCTGCTGCAAGACTATATGTCTCAACCTGCAGCACACAGTTACAAAAACCAGACATCCATTTACATGCCACATACTTGGTTGAAAAAAAGATCGTACGAAGAAAAGGAAACAAAGCTTTCGTAAAACGGTAGTGTTTTGGTAACAAACATAATTCCGGGATTACTTTGTAAACAGTTTATGTGTAAGGAGTGAGATATACTAGTGCAGACATTACACAATGTGTGTCTGATTTCTGACACTGGTGGCCTGTCATCGTCTGCTGTAGTTAGCATTCAACAATCATCTGCAGGTTTGTATGTGTGTGTGTGTGTGTGTGTGTGTGTGTGTGTGTGTGTGATGGTTCAAAATGGTTCAAAAGGCACTGAGCGCTATGGCTCAAATGGCTCTGAGCACTATGGGACTCAACTGCTGAGGTCATCAGTCCCCTAGAACTTAGAACTAGTTAAACCTAACTAACCTAAGGACATCACAAACATCCATGCCCGGAGCGCTATGGGACTTAACATCTGAGGTCATCAGTCCCCTAGAACTTAGAACTACTTAAACCTAACTAACCTAAGGACAACACACACATCCATGACCGAGGCAGGATTCGAACCTGCGACCGTAGCGGTTGCGCGGTTCCAGACTGAAGCGCCTAGAATCGCTCGGCCACAGCGGCCGGCGTGTGTGTGATGGCGCCAGTTTTGTGGAGCACGGGTGAGACACATGTAATGTTCTGAACATGGCACAAAAAATTCAGAACGTTCTGACATTTGCGAGCATTGTCGAGATGGCTACACTGTGATTGGCTTTTTCATTGTAATGGATGCTAACTCTACTAAGATGTGACTGGCTGTCAAATTTGAATAGTATACTGTGATTGGCGGGAGAGAGGATAAGTGGGGGATGGGAAGGCAGGAGGAGGGAAGAGGTATGATGATGTAAATAAAGATCCATGGCTTCGTCACAAATGCACAGAAAATGGGCCACAATGCCCAACGTAAACAAAATGTTCTAGATAGTTGACAGATATACATGAGTTTATCGTCTGTAACTCCAATATTTATATAACACAACCCACGGTTGTGTTCACATATCAGTAGTTTTATTATGACAAATGATGCTGAGTAAGTAAGGTCTTCCACATGCAGTAACATCAACTGCCTACACATGTCTGCCTACTCAGGTAAGTACAGTTCATGATGTGCGACCACTCAAGCTGACCCTAGTGTCACTGCTGGCCAATGCTTATAGAGGGGCATGGGCAGGCGAAAACATCAATGTATCGTCCTACTGAAGTAGCAATAGTCTGAAAGTATGAATTAAACACATTGAAAATTATGTAACATTGTATCTGTTACTTTATATCGTATTACATAGCCCATACCAACCAATTAAAGCATTTTCATAAATATGATAAAGAACAAAAGTCAGAGAATAAATAGCTTTTGCAAAGAGACAATAGTTTTCCGTAACTCGCGTAATGTTCTTCAAACCAATAAGTATCTTCTGCGACACCCTTTCTAAAGCATCCTATGTTCTTTTTCAGGGTTCAAGTTATCTGAAAACTACATTTCATTGAAATCGGTTTACCTTATTAGTTCTGAAAACGTAATAGACAGAGACACTTTCGCGTTTTTAGTACTAGCATAGATAAAACTTTCAGTTACGATACTTTATCTTCCACAATCCGATTTCCATGAAATGAATCCTATACGATGCCTCAAGTTACGCTCAAGTTACCTGTGAAAACGCTAAGACAGATTAGTGTGTTCAAACAGTCAAACAGACGGATACAACGGTTTTAAATAAAACTCTAAATCACTATATCTGTTTTCATGATCCTATTTGGTTAACTATACCCTGCACGATGCCCCAGGCTGTGCTCAAGTTACTCACGAAAACACCATGAAAACTGGCCCAGTAGTAGCAGTGAAGCCTGTTCAAATACACAGACAGACAGAAACATAAGTTTTCCATATTTAGTATTAGTACAGAAGTGAAATGCCCAACTTCGAATGTAGTGTGTTTCGTATCAACTGCTTGTTTTCTACAAGAAACTTAGCATTTATGAAAAGTGGTGTTATTTTGGAAACAGTCATAAATAATTTCCAGATTCAGTCATCATTTCGTTTCGAAACTCTAACAATCGCCATCTTTGAGGACTAAAATTCAGGCCTCCTATTATGCACGAAGCTGTTCTTTTTAATGACCTTGTTTCGACACCTTTGTTCCGTCGTCGTTCGGTACTTTTATTCATTTCCGTAAAATACGAAAATGGTTTAAGTACTAATTATCAGAATATTTATTACGAGAAACAACATTTTGTGGCTGGAGTAATTACTACCTTATTTTCTAGAATGTTCTTCGCATTATTATACAATTTGCCATCTACGACGAAGTGATGTTCAAATGGTTCAAATGGCTCTGAGCACTATGGAACTTAACATCTGAGGTCATCAGACTTAGAACTACTTAAATCTAACTAACCTAAAGACATCACACACCTCCATGCCCGAGGCGGCATTCGAACCTGCGACCGTAGCAGCACTGCGGTTCCGGACTCAAGCGCCTACAACCGTTCAGCCAGAGCGGCCGACCGAAGTGATGTCATTGTGAGTTTGGTTTGTGGGTTAAGAAATAGCTTTCATTTATAAACGTAATTTTATTGTCTAAAAACATTTCTTGACTACATTCTTCGAATACTCAGACCTATTTTCAGGGTATTTGTCATCGTCTGTATGCTCATATGTTATAGAAACACAAACAGAAAAAGAGTGTGTGTTAGCAGTCCACAACCACAGCCCAGGTAAACAAATACAGATGTAAAATACTGAAATCTAACAACAGAACAACGCAAAATGGAGCACTGAATATAACTTCCACATACAGAAGCATAACAGATTACAAATGAGTGCACTCTCCATGCAATGGCACACGTTAACAAAAACCATTCAAAGGAGACAACCAAAACTGATAACAGATTAAAACACACACACACACACACACCTGTGCGCTAGCCAGTGTGCAGGTGTGCACCGACATACAGACAAACAGTGTGCCCTCCGCCACACACCGTTGGGTGGCTTGCGGAGTATAAATGTAGATGTAGATGTAGATATGTGTGGGAGCCGGCCGCGGTGGCCTCGCGGTTCTAGGCGCGCAGTCCGGAACCGTGCTACTGCTACGGTCGCAATTCGAATCCTGCCTCGCGCATGGATGTGTGTGATGTCCTTAGGTTAGTTAGGTTTAAGTAGTTCTAAGTTCTAGGGGACTGATGACCTCAGATGTTAAGTCCCATAGTGCTCAGAGCCATTTGAACCAGTTTTTTTGTGTGGGAATGAGGAATGAAAGCAGATAGAGTGAGAAACAAAGATAAAATAACTCGCCAGACAGAGGACAAAGAAAAATGAGCATCAAGTACCAGACACATAGAAACAACATTAACGAAGTGTTCTACGAAAGTCGAAATGGTAACTTGCGTGTGTATCGCCATCAAAAACTCATACACTGTTCCTGTGCATATTTCTGCAACAGACCTGCTTCGAGATGAGGACAATGCCACGAAGATAAATGTAAGTAAAAGAAAAATGTAGCTGCAAAATACATTCACTCAACAAAATTTTGCTTGTAGATGAAGTAATTTGTTAGGCCACTAGCCAATAATGTTGTTTCATTGTAGACAGCAAACTGTATAATAGTGTAGAGAAGACACTACAGAAGCTAACATTCTGCAAATGAGGTAAGATTCACGAAAGATATAAGTTGTTGTTACATCTGATAGAAGTACCCACAGATGACGGCCCAAAGGTACTGAAACATGTTTCCGCATTTTGTAGACAAGAGTTGTTTTTGCGTAATTAGCGGACCTGAATTCTCATAGCTTTCTTCTAAATCTACATCTTCAAGACTAGTCTGCGGTTCCCACGTAAGTTTCTGGCAGAGGGTTCATCGAACCAGCCGGCCGATGTGGCCGTGCGGTTCTAGGCGCTTCAGTCTGGAACCGCGTGACCGCTACGGTCGCAGGTTCGAATCCTGCCTCGGGCATGGATGTGTGTGATGTCCTTAGGTTACTTAGGTTTAAGTAGTTCTAAGTTCTAGGGGACTGATGACCTTAGATGTTAAGTCCCATAGTGCTCAGAGCCATTTTTTCATCGAACCACTTTATTTCTCTACCATTCCGTTCTCGAACATTACGCGTAAAAACGAATATTTAAATCTCTCCGTGCGAGCTCTGATTTCTCTCATTTTATTATGATGATCATTTCTCCCTAAGTGGACATCTACAAAGTTTTTGCGCATTTGGAGGAGAAAGGTTGGAGATTCTAATTTCGTGAAAAGATCTCGACGCATCGAGAGATGCCTTTATTTAATGATTGCCACCCCAACTCGCGTATCCTATCCGTGACAGTATGTCCCATATTTCACGATAACACAAAACCAGTGCTCCCTTCTTCGAACTTTTTCGAGATCCCTCGTGAATCCTGTCTGGTAAATATCCCACACTGAACAGTAATACTCTCGCAGAGTAAAGGCAGGCGTAGTGTAGGCAGTGTCTTCAGCGGGTCTGTTGCGTCTTCTAAGGGTTCTTCCAATAAAACGCAGCCTCTGATTCGGGTACTACACAGTGTTATCTGTATGATGGTTCCAATCAAATTTGTTGGTAATTGTTATCCTCGGGTACTTAGCTGAACTGACAGCCTTAAGATTTCAGTGATTTATCGTGTAACCGAAATTTAACGGATTCCTTTTAGTACTCATGTGGTTAATCCTACACTTTTTATTATTTCATATACGTTCGTAGGGTTGGCCAATGAAGAAAAAGCATTGGACAATGTAAATGTTCCAAGGTGTTCATTATTCTCAGAAAATTTGGTGTAAGCTTCAACGAAACAAGGCTAGTAAACAATGTGTACAGGAACCAAGAAGGAACTATAAGACCAGAAGACCAAGAACGAAGCGCTCGGATTAAACAGGTTATAAGACAGGGATGTGGTTATCCGCGCCTACTCTTCAATATACACTCCTGGAAATTGAAATAAGAACATCGTGAATTCATTGTCCCAGGAAGGGGAAACTTTATTGACACATTCCTGGGGTCAGATACATCAATGATCACACTGAAAGAACCACAGGCACATAGACACAGGCAACAGAGCATGCACAATGTCGGCACTAGTACAGTGTATATCCACCTTTCGCAGCAATGCAGGCTGCTATTCTCCCATGGAGACGATCGTAGAGATGCTGGATGTAGTCCTGTGGAACGGCTTGCCATTCCATTTCCACCTGGCGCCTCAGTTGGACCAGCGTTCGTGCTGGACGTGCAGACCGCGTGAGACGACGCTTCATCCAGTCCCAAACATGCTCAATGGGGGACAGATTCGGAGATCTTGCTGGCCAGGGTAGTTGACTTACACCTTCTAGAGCACGTTCGGTGCACGGGATACATGCGGACGTGCATTGTCCTGTTGGAACAGCAAGTTCCCTTGCCGGTCTAGGAATGGTAGAACGATGGGTTCGATGACGGTTTCGATGTACCGTGCACTATTCAGTGTCCCCTCGACGATCACCAGTGGTGTACGCCCAGTGTAGGAGATCGCTCCCCACACCATGATGCCGGGTGTTGGCCCTGTGTGCCTCGGTCGTATGCAGTCCTGATTGTGGCGCTCACCTGCACGGCGCCAAACACGCATATGACCATCATTGGCACCAAGGCAGAAGCGACTCTCATCGCTGAAGACGACACGTCTCCATTCGTCCCTCCATTCACGCCTGTCGCGACACCACTGGAGGCGGGCTGCACGATGTTGGGGCGTGAGCGGTAGACGGCCTAACGGTGTGCGGGACCGTAGCCCAGCTTCATGGAGACGGTTGCGAATGGTCCTCGCCGATACCCCAGGAGCAACAGTGTCCCTAATTTGCTGGGAAGTGGCGGTGCGGTCCCCTACGGCACTGCGTAGGATCCTACGGTCTTGGCGTGCATCCGTTCGTCGCTGCGGTCCGGTCCCAGGTCGACGGGCACGTGCACCTTCCGCCGACCACTGGCGACAACATCGATGTACTGTGGAGACCTCACGCCCCACGTGTTGAGCAATTCGGCGGTACGTCCACCCGGCCTCCGGCATGCCCACTATACGCCCTGGCTCAAAGTCCGTCAACTGCACATACGGTTCACGTCCACGCTGTCGCGGCATGCTACCAGTGTTAAAGACTGCGATGGAGCTCCGTATGCCACGGCAAACTGGCTGACACTGACGGCGGCGGTGCACAAATGCTGCGCAGCTAGCGCCATTCGACGGCCAACACCGCGGTTCGTGGTGTGTCCGCTGTGCCGTGCGTGTGATCATTGCTTGTATAGCCCTCTCGCAGTGTCCGGAGCAAGTATGGTGGGTCTGACACACCGGTGTCAATGTGTTCTTTTTTCCATTTCCAGGAGTGTATATATCGAAGAAGCATTGGTAGAAATAAAAGGAAGGTTGAAGAGTAGGACTAAAATTCAAAGTAACGAGGTATTAATGATTACATTCGTTCATTACATTGCTAACCTCGGTGAAAGTGAGGAGGAATTAGAAGCCTCGTAAATAGAATACACCAACAAGCATGGATTGAGAGTAAACTGAAAAAAAGACGAAAGTAATCAGGAATAGCAGGGATCAGATTAGCGGTTAGCTTAACATCAGAATTGAGGATCACGATGTAGACACAGTGAAATTCTGATACCTTGGAAGCAAAATAACAAACCTATTTCCTCCTAGACTGTACTGACTTCCGAAGTACAGAAAGAAGGCGTACCTCATTCACTGGTGGCTCCTATAAACTGGCAAGCATATTGGACTCTAAAATGAAAACAAAATTCAAACCAAAGCATGATATTTCAAACTCAGTAGACCTTGACAATAAAATAAAGATCTAGCCATCTCACACAGTGCCAAAGTTGTATCATTTGATATTCGAAGTTTGTTTTTCATCGTACCAGTAGCAGAACGTGTTGATATTTTCATAGAATTGAAGTACAGGTGTAATGTTAACCCTGTGAAAATCGATGACTGGAGACAGGTCACTCAGATATACATAGCTCAAAAATATTACCAAATCCAAGTGACTGTGTACAGATAGTTAAATGACTTAGCTTTGGTTTCTCCTCGTAGTCCGCCAGCCGGAGTGGCCGAGCGGTTCTAGAAGCTACAGTCTGGAACCACGCTACCCCTACAGTCGCAGGTTCGAATCCTGCCTCGGGCATGGATGTGTGTGATAGGCTAGTTAGGTTTGAGTAGTTCTAAGTTCTAGGGGACTGATGACCAAAGAAGTTAAGTCCCATAGTGCTCAGAGCAATTTGAAACATTTGAGCCCCTCGTAGTCCACATCTGGCTGAAATATTCATGGCCAACTGTAAACAACGTTTGTAAATATTGTTGTTGAAATATTAAATGCTGGGTCAGATATGAAGATGATGTACTGTATATGTGGACAGGCAGTACAAGACAGCTCAACATATTTTTTCGTAAGTTATACAGTCAACTCGTGCATTCATTTCACAATCGAAAGAAGCAAAAATCCACAGATATCCTATATTTAGCGACTGACATCCATACACAAACACTTTGCTTCAAAATTTATTGAGAAGCTGCCAGTACATAAACAATTATACCTTCTTGCTCACAACACACAGTACAAACAAACATGCAGCTTCCCACTCCACGTCCGGAATTTGACACAATAAAATTTAATGCCTCAATCAATGGCTGCAACAGACCACAATTTACACATAGAAAAGAAATTGAAAATCACACCACTCATCTCTGCTCCCTCTCCTGTTCCTTCCAATGTTTGCAGGAAGTAGTGCACAATCCTATACCTCGGACGGGTATCGTACAGCGTAGGCAAGACATTGAAGTCCTGCAACTACAGGATTTCCTTCTATCTGAGGAACAGTGTATTTTCAGTAGCAGAACTAAAATCTAATTTACAGCCAACAGTAGCATATCAAAATTACTCATCCTGACTGTGATAAGTTTAGATTGGTCAGTCTGGCAGAGACATAGCAACCAGGATAACTGAGCATAAACACAGGTGAAGGTTGCAGAATTATTACTCTACTTTTTCTGAGTGTATACTGAGTCTGGGCCACAGCTGGCAGTACACTCCCATATCCTCCACTTAACAAACGAGAGCAAAAAACTCAGTTTGTTGGAAGACCTGGAAACCCATAAACTGTTGCCCACAGTCGCGGTTTAATACTAAAGGACGAGCTCAGTACAAAATTCTCACATCTTCCCATTTTCCACACTGTCTGTTCCATTCTACTCCTTCACTTTTCGGGGTGGCCGAGCGGTTCTAGGTGCTACAGTTTGGAACCGCGCGACTGCTACGGTCGCAGGTTCGAATCCTGCCTCGGGCATGGATGTGTGTGATGTCCTTAGTTAGGTTTAAGTAGTTCTAATTTCTAGGGGACTGGTGACCTCTGAATTTAAGTACCATAGTGCTCAGAGCCATTTGAACCTTTACTTTTCCTTTATTGGTTTGTTTTATTGTGACTACCCATGTACTCCGTATATTCTGTTGCTTTATTTATGTACATCTTCCCTACAGTAGGAAGAATTCTTTATAATAGTGACTGAACATATAGATTATACAAAGTCTATCAGGATTCATATTACACATTTCTACACGTTGTAGTGGTGTCTAAGTAGGTCAAGTTTTACACAGGAAACGTCATCTAATTACACTACACCGAGCGAGGTGGTGCAGTGGTTAGCATACTGGACTCGCATTCGGGAGGACAACGGTTCAATCCCGCGTCCGGGCATCATGATTTAGGTTTTCCGTGATTTCTCTAAATCGCTCCAGGCAAATGCCGGGATGGCTGCTTTGAAAGGCCACGGCCGACTTCCTTCGAGGACTCCACTTTATGGTGGTGAAGCAAGCAGACGTGAGTCAGACATTCTATAGCGACGTTATCAACAAACAGGTTTGTCGTATGGAGAAATTTTTTCGTCGTTAGGCTGACTACATTTAGAAATAAATATGCAGACATGAACAATAAAGAGGTAGGAAGATAGTAAATTTTCTTTTATTTAGGAAGCTTTAAGAGTTTTCGTATAACTGATTCGAAGGCATTACTTTTCAGCACATCCTCTTATCTTCTACCCTGTTTCAGCATCACATTGCATATTTATCACTTCCTGAGCTTTTCTTCAATACCATTTAATTTATTTTAGTATCATTGTTTATTTGGTTTAAATTGTAATATAGGCTACACATTTCATCAAGCATAAGTACGTCGTCAGTCCAAACAGTTGCTAGATTGAACTTTTTCCCGGTGTTTAAGCGACATTAGTGGAATAACTAAAAAGGCAGTTTAATTAAAAAGTGTAAACAGAAGTTCATTCGACCAGTTCGTTGTAAGCAGGCATTGTTCGTCAGTGGACGTGCGACTTTAGTGTGCCAAAGTTGTTATGGCACAAATCTCAATGGGGCAGCATCTCTAAATCAACTGTCCCAGACATTTTGCTGAATTTTTAAAACAAGAGAGGAGTATGCACAACGTTTTTCCGCACACCTTGACTCCCGTACGAAAACAACAACTCGTGAACACCCGCAGAGAGTTGATTGAAATGCAAAACGCGAAGAATAGTTCATCATCATCATCATTTAAGACTGATTATGCCTTTCAGCGTTCAGTCTGGAGCATAGCCCCCCTTATACAGTTCCTCCATGATCCCCTGTTCAGTGCTAACATTGGTGACTCTTCTGATGTTAAACCTATTACTTCAAAATCATTCTTAACCGAATCCAGGTACCTTCTCCTCGGTCTGCCCCGACTCCTCCTACCCTCTACTGCTGAATCCATGAGTCTCTTGGGTAACCTTGCTTCTCCCATGCGTGTAACATGACCCCACCATCTAAGCCTGTTCGCCCTGACTGCTACATCTATAGAGTTCATTCCCAGGTTTTCTTTGATTTCCTCATTGTGGACACCCTCCTGCCATTGTTCCCATCTACTAGTACCTGCAATCATCCTAGCTACTTTCATATCCGTAACCTCAACCTTGTTGATAAGGTAACCTGAATCCACCCAGCTTTCGCTCCCATACAACAAAGTTGGTCGAAAGACTGAACCGTGCACAGATAACTTAGTCTTGGTACTGACTTCCTTCTTGCAGAAGAGAGTAGATCGTAGCTGAGCGCTCACTGCATTAACTTTGCTACACCTCGCTTCCAGTTCTTTCACTATGTTGCCATCCTGTGAGAATATGCATCCTAAGTACTTGAAACCGTCCACCTGTTCTAACTCTGTTCCTCCTATTTGGCACTCAATCCGTTTATATTTCTTTCCCACTGACATTACTTTCGTTTTGGAGATGCTAATCTTCATACCATAGTCCTTACATTTCTGATCTAGCTCTGAAATATTACTTTGCAAACTTTCAGTCGAATCTGCCATCACAACTAAGTCATCCGCATATGCAACTCTGCTTATTTTGTGTTCACATATCTTAATCTCACCCAGCCAGTCTATTGTTTTCAACATATGATCCATAAATAATATGAACAACAGTGGAGACAGGTTGCAGCCTTGTCTTACCCCTGAAACTACTCTGAATCATGAACTCAATTTACCGTCAACTCTAACTGCTGCCTGACTATCCATGTAAAAACCTTTAATTGCTTGCAAAAGTTTGCCTCCTATTCCATAATCTTGTAGAACAGACAATGACTTCCTCTTAGGAACCCGGTCATATGCCTTTTCTAGATCTATAAAGCAGAGAAACAATTCCCTGTTCCACTCATAACACTTCTCCATTATTTGCGAAAAAATCCTCAGGGGTAACGTGACTCGATATTATCGATATGAACCTACAGCAAAACCACAAACTGCAGAATTCGCACGAAAAGTTAACGCTTCAACGAAATAAGCGAATTCCAAGCCAATGTGATTTGCGGGTTGAACGACAACACAAAGAAGGACTCTTCTGGCAGTTTGAGAAGGTTGTGTGATCGTCCTCTGCGTTGTACCCAGGTAAAGGGATACAAGACATAATACCTGCAGCCTTAAAGACACGAACTTCACATTTCTATATACACCCCTGGAAATTGAAATAAGAACACCGTGAATTCATTGTCCCAGGAAGGGGAAACTTTATTGACACATTCCTGGGGTCAGATACATCACATGATCACACTGACAGAACCACAGGCACATAGACACAGGCAACAGAGCATGCACAATGTCGGCACTAGTACAGTGTATATCCACCTTTCGCAGCAATGCAGGCTGCTATTCTCCCATGGAGACGATCATAGAGATGCTGAATGTAGTCCTGTGGAACGGCTTGCCATGCCATTTCCACCTGGCGCCTCAGTTGGACCAGCGTTCATGCTGGACGTGGAGACCGCGTGAGACGACGCTTCATCCAGTCCCAAACATGCTCAATGGGGGACAGATTCGGAGATCTTGCTGGCCAGGGTAGTTGACTTACACCTTCTAGAGCACGTTGGGTGGCACGGGATACATGCGGACGTGCATTGTCCTGTTGAAACAGCAAGTTCCCTTGCCGGTCTAGGAATGGTAGAACGATGGGTTCGATGACGGTTGGGATGTACCGTGCACTATTCAGTGTCCCCTCGACGATCACCAGTGGTGTACGGCCAGTGTAGGAGATCGCTAACCCACACCATGATGCCGGGTGTTGGCCCTGTGTGCCTCGGTCGTATGCAGTCCTGATTGTGGCGCTCACCTGCACGGCGCCAAACACGCATACGACCATCATTGGCACCAAGGCAGAAGCGACTCTCATCGCTGAAGACGACACGTCTCCATTCGTCCCTCCATTCACGCCTGTCGCGACACCACTGGAGGCGGGCTGCACGATGTTGGGGCGTGAGCGGAAGACGGCCTAACGGTGTGCGGGACCGTAGCCCAGCTTCATGGAGACGGTTGCGAATGGTCCTCGCCGATACCCCAGGAGCAACAGTGTCCCTAATTTGCTGGGAAGTGGTGGTGCGGTCCCCTACGGCACTGCGTAGGATCCTACGGTCTTGGCGTGCATCCGTGCGTCGCTGCGGTCCGGTCCCAGGTCGACGGGCACGTGCACCTTCCGCCGACCACTGGCGACAACATCGATGTACTGTGGAGACCTCACGCCCCACGTGTTGAGCAGTTCGGCGGTACGTCCACCCGGCCTCCGGCATGCCCACTATACGCCCTCGCTCAAAGTCCGTCAACTGCACATACGATTCACGTCCACGCTGTCGCGGCATGCTACCAGTGTTAAAGACTGCGATGGAGCTCCGTATGCCATGCAAACTGGCTGACACTGACGGCGGCGGTGCACAAATGCTGCGCAGCTAGCGCCATTCGACGGCCAACACCGCGGTTCCTGGTGTGTCCGCTGTGCCGTGCGTGTGATCATTGCTTGTACAGCCCTCTCGCAGTGTCCGGAGCAAGTATGGTGGGTCTGACACACCGGTGTCAATGTGTTCTTTTTTCCATTTCCAGGAGTGTATTTTATTAACCCAATCTCGAATCTTTTTGGACTGACGACTTAACACTTTCCGTTCTGTTGAGGGTAATGATTTGGTATTGTTGTCCTGCTCCTTTCCGCTCGTGCTCATGAACACACTGTTTTTCCGAACTTTAGCTTTAATGTTTCTCTGGTATGTTCCGTTTTTATTTATTTACTGTTTAACTTTAACATTTTCAATTACGTTAACATTGCGCTGTGAAGGACAGCACTCTGCATTTTTAACTCAAACTCGATGCGTAACATCTTTTCCAATTTGGTTCACGAAAATTGTACCTTTTCTGAGGAAAATAGTCAGTTAATGCCTAATTATGCCTCGTAAGCCAAATCCGGCTAACGTTATAAATTAATATTGTACAACATGTACAATATTGTGTATCTATTTCTAAAAAGAACAAATGACCGTCAAAGCAAGGAGGATATAAGAAGCAGACTAGTGCAGGCCAAGGGGGCATGGCTGGCCGCGAAAGGTACTAATATCAAACATCGCTCTGATTATGAAGAACAAATTTCTGAGAATGTATATTTGGAACACAGTATTCTATGGATGTGAATCGTGGATTGTGGGAAAAGCAGAAAAGAAGTTTCGGACGAGGCGCTATAGAAGGCACTTGGAAATTAAGGGCACTTATGTGATAAGAAATTAGGGGTTCTTCGTAGAATAGGCGAAGAAAGGAACACTTGGAAAACATTTGCAAGAAGAAGGGACAGGATGATAGGAGATGTGCAAAGGCATCAGGGAATAACTTTGACAGAACTAGAGGGAGCTGCAGTGGGTAAAAACTGTAGGGGAAGACAGAAACTGAAATAATGAACCATCCCGACATTTTCATTAAGCGATTTACAGAAATCACGGAAAACCTAAAACAGGATAGTCTTTGCGGGTCTGAACAAACGTCCTCCGGAATGCGAGTCCAGTGTGCTAAATACTGCGCTACTTCGCTCTGCTGAGATTGAGCGAATAGCCCTCTTTGAACCCGTGAAAAACATTGGATTTTTAGTGATCTTTTCAAGTACAGTAAAATAATGTTAAGTCTGATAACATAGTTTTATTCCTTTGTCTTTTATCTTTAAGGTATAATTTTTGTATCTACATCACACTCTTCCTGTAACTGCTGCACTAGTCGCAAGGACCTCGTGCGGTCGCAACATTGGTTATCGGCCGGAATTCCCGAAGTCCTCCTCCTGGACATGTAACTAATTAATTTTGTGCAGTCCATTTTCAATAAATGTTCTATCAGCATAATAGAATAATTGGAAAAAATATGAAATTCCAACAAAATGGCGACGTGTTGAAAAAAATGTCATTTTTTTCGCTCATAAAATCGGTGACAAAAGCGTGTGCCGAAAACACTTTTGAAGATATTACAAAGCAGTTAGTACGCTCATAGTGAATTGAATTTAGAATGCCGGCATCAAATTCCCATCAAAATCGTATGTAACCATCTCAATGCTACATTTCCCGTGAATTTTCAAAAACTGGTTTCGAGAGAAACACGTTTAGAGTTTTGGGTTACATCTTTTAGAGTTCAGTTAAATATACGTGTTGTCAGTGATCCGTGGATGGTCCCTGGCCCATATAACAATCCTTACAGATGCAAAAGCAGGTCCTCCTCCATCTTATTCGTGGCCATGGTGGTCCTGCGGAAGTCTTTGGCAGGTTCGGTCATCTGCTGCTCTGCTCCCTCGACACGCTTTTCGTCCGCTCTTGAGCAGAAGTTGTAACAGGTTGGACGGATCTCACGTTCGAGCACGTTCATAATTTCAATAATACCTGTTTTATTTTTTCCCCGCCGTGAATGTCTTTCGGAGACACTTTTTCACAAATCGCTTCGTAATTTGATAACGGAGTTTCTGGAGAACTTGAGATGAACACTATAATACAGTAGACATCGCAGAGGATATTTTAAGCCAAACAATCTTTTTTTTTTAATTTTAGAAGAGGGCCACACCCTTGAGATAGTTTTAAAATCATGGCTCAAGAAGAAAAACCTAAAATTTGTGCAAACTGGTTTTCATTCCTGGATTCAATGATGGCGGAAGTGTGCACAGATGTATGGTGACTATTCTACAGTAGGGGAAAGTGCCCTATTACCGGGTAAGATTACCAGCAAAGTAGCAGGTTTAAATTGTAAAAAAAGTGCTGTACTATTACTAGGGAATATTCATGTTCTATCCTTGCTAAGATCTTTAGAATGTTTTCTCAATAACACCAGGACGAAGGATGAAAAGTGCAAGTGCTACCTTCGGAAAATATGGTTCCTAATATCGGATTTTTCGGTTTCGGAGTTATGGGTTGGAAATAAACGCTAAGATTCAGTGAATTAGTAACATGGACTTTATTCGCACCAAATGTTTGTCTCTGAAGAATAGACTGCTGCAAAATTTTTGGCTACTGTACACATGTTTCAGCCATAACAAGAAAAATGTTAAGTCTTTGTGTTTTTTGACACAAAAATTACACTAAAATTTTTTAAAAGTACCATCGCCGATGCCTGCATATTGCTCATGACACCGGTGAAAGTAACAAATGCAATTAACCCAGGTCTATTTAGAGGTACCATCTGGTCACCGTAAAAGCATTCCTCGTCCTCTTTGTATGCAGACGATGAGTCTTACAGTATCAGAAAGGATTGAATCGGAGTCTTCCTCGCCATGATCCTGCCGTTTCGTGGCTCTCTGGTTCTTTCTTAAGAAAAGTTTTCTTTTGTTATCCTCAATGAGATGCGTCAAATGAAGTTCCTGGAGCTATTTCTGTTGAAGGTCGTGTCTTTCCTGTGGTCTTGGTATTTGATTTCTTTTTCCTTTACCCACGGACTGTTACAATGCCTTTTTAAAAGAACGTGGCGCCAACACTGTTGCTTTACCTGCTCTTGTAGTTGGTTTTGATGGTGGAAATATAAGAGGTGTGCTGATTTAAAAAGTTCTTCCATTCCACAAACGTCGCTTTCATGGAGACGTACGGAATAAAACGCAGAACATCTGTTTGTATAAACTAAGGGCAAAAAAATGGTTCAAATGGCTCTGAGCACTATGGGACTCAACTTCTGAGGTCATTAGTCCCCTAGAACTTAGAACTAGTTAAACCTAACTAACCTAAGGACATCACAAACATCCATGCCCGAGGCAGGATTCGAACCTGAGACCGTAGCGGTCTTGCGGTTCCAGACTGCAGCGCCTTTAACCGCACGGCCACTTCAGCCGGCAACTAAGGGCAAATTTCGGGTACACGAAATAGAACAACCCATTATTACACGCTATTAGGGACCATCCCTTATTTCTGTTTAGGTACAACCTAATCGTGAAGTGAACGGTGAAGGTGTATTTTATCAATTAGTTGAGAAAGCGCATGCCCCAAGCTACTGTCTCATAGAAAATATTTCGAAAGTACGTCTGTAATGCCTTAGGGAACCTGAAGCTGCACTCCCTAGAAAATGTTTTTCTTGACCACAGTACAAAAATAGCTGTAGAGAACGATCCCTCAACAGCCACACCACCAAACTCACAATGGCGTATCAGAATAACCTTCGTAATGATTGTCGGAGCGAGCTATCAGGTATGGCAGCAAGCAACGGTGATATTCAGCTACCCGGAATTGGGTACTCGCCCAAAATATGGGCACGTTACCATACAGGTGCGTAGAGGGCAGGCTATGATCTGTACTAATTCCGCTATTATACTTACCTTATTAATTTTTTATGAGGCAGGAAGCGTTACTTTTTGATCCAGTCTTGTACTTAGCAGCCCTCAGTAATATTACAATCTGTAAACTTCCTGTTTTCCTTTTTTTTAGAATTGGTTCAAATGGCTCTGAGCACTATGGGACTTAACTGCTGTGGACATCAGTCCCCTACAACTTAGAACTACTTAAACCTAATTAACCTAAGGACATCACACATATTCATGCCCGAAGCAGGATTCGAACCTGCGACCGTAGCGGTCGCGCTTCCAGACTGTAGCGCCTAGAACCACTCGGCCACTCCGACCGAACTTTTAGAATTGCATCGAACTGCTTTACGAAACCGATGTTCTAGTACTGACGTTCAAATGCTGCAAGTATGAAGGAGGAGGAGGAGATAAGTGTTTAACATCCCCTCGTCAAAGAGCTCATTAGAGATGGAGCACAAGCTCCGCTTAGGGAAGGAGGGGAGGAAATCGGCCGTGTCCTCTCGAAGGAACCATCCTGGCGTTTGCCTGAAGTGATTTAGGTTCAAATGGTTCAAATGGCTCCGAGCACTATGCGACTTAACTTCTGAGGTCATCAGTCGCCTAGAACTTAGAACTAATTAAACCTAACTAACCTAAGGACATCACACACATCCGTGCCCAAGGCAGCATTCGAACCTGCGACCGTAGCGGTCGCTCGGCTCCAGACTGTACCGCCTAGAACCGCACTTCAACTCCGGCAGGCAGTGATTTAGGGAAATCATGCAAACCTTAAACCAGAATGGGCGGACGCGGGTTTGAACCGTCGTCCTCCCGAATGCGAGTCCAGTGTACTAGCCACTGCGCCACCTCGCTCGGTGCTAGTATGAAAGCAATCGAAGAGAGCAGAGCAGCCCGTGACGTTGCCTTGCGAAGTGAAGAGAGAAATTCGTGGTGGGCTCCATCAAACCAGCCAGAAGACTGCAAGAACGTCGTTTGGTAAAATATTTCGCGATTCACCGTTCCCCGGTCTACAACGGGAGGAGACGAAGGCCGTAGGAGCGGGGCGCTGGGGTTGCGTTTCCGGCGCGGTCGGCGTCTTGCGGAGCTGCCTATTGGCGCGAGGCCGTTGTCGGCGCCGGCGGCGGAGATCTCAGCCGAGGGCGGCGGCTGGAGGCGGCGGGGGCGTGGGGCGGCTGCGGCTGATCTGTATGTGGCGCGCGGCCTGTTTAGCCATTCACCGGCCTGCCGGAAAAAATTACACCACGCTGCTCTCCGCTCCGAGGCCCGGCAGCCCGCCCTTCCGCTGTTGGCCTGACTTATCAGATACACTGGCTGGCGCTTCCACGGCCGCCGCTGCGTCTGCACCGGGATTGAAAAACGACGAGCCGCGCCGGGTACCCCCCCCTCCCCCCCTCCATCCTCCCTCCCTCTGCCAGCCGGTACTACGTGAGCCGCCTGCGCAGTCTCGCCGCCATAAATTATTTCGCCTCTTCTTCTACGTTGTTGTCTGCTGATGCTACCACGCGCCCGCCGGCTACATATCTGAATATGTCGCGCCCAAGTGTGTGCTACTGCCGCCACCGTGTAATATACACCGCTGACATATCGTACTGTATTCACTCCTGCAACGTTTTGCTTCTTACAACCCTTGCCATATTTCCCTTATCTCTACACAGCTCTTTTATTACCTTCAGTCACTTCTCAATAATTTCTGTTAAGGTAGTGAAAAATCTTCATTTATTCCGAAGAATGTGTACATTTTACTGTCGTAATTTTTTATTTATTTCTGTTGGCTCTGGCTCTGAGCACTATAGGACTTAATATCTGTGGTCATCAGTCCCCTAGAACTTAGAACTACTTAAATCTAACTAACCTAAGGACATCACACACATCCATGCCCGAGGCAGGATTCGAACCTGCGACGGTAGCAGTCGCGCGGTTCCGGACTGAGCGCCTAGAACCGCTAGACCACCGCGGCCGGCTTTATTTCTGTTATTTACTTAATTATTTATATATTGAATCTTTTTATTCCGAACCCTCGAAGGCAAGACAACGTGTTTCCGAACTTCTTTCTCTTCAACCACATACTAGGAAACTAATTATTGGGGGTGAGAGAATCCCGAAGGGAAATACGTGGCGTATTCCCAGGTCAGACATTCGACTGATAACCGAGGGAGATATTGAAAAAGTCATGATTTTCACCTCTAGCTGCTGATAAGAATTCTTTATTTAACAACCAGTTTCTGTGGACAGACGGTCATCAGCATCACATTATGAATATTTGACGCCAGGTAAAAAAAGCATGAATTTGGCACTGTTGTCACATCGTAATATAAATTACATCGTCAATATATAAACTATGCTAGGCAGTGAATTCTTTCGTGGCACATCAGAAGTCGGTGTTAAAGCTGTGAACGGAAGCATTTTATTAGCTGCTTCAGACGGTAATCAGGGCGTCTTTCAAACAGCGAACCACTTCCTGAAAATATGCAAGGGAGATTTATCGGAAACCTGGGTCGGAAAGGGGACTGGAAATACTTTTAATTTTTTTCTGGTATAAAGTTGTTGATAATAATACACTGGGCTAGCAAAACGACACCGACGAACTTCCAGAGGTCGCAGACTGTGCCGTCAGGACCCCATGTCCGTTGCCATCCAGTGGTGCAACACGGTGACGACTTCGCAGGGTCCAGCATCTGCTGCTAGGCAACGCTTTCGCGTCAACCTGCATTTGTACGCTGTCGGGCCGTAAGCAGAACGTCTCGCAGTGGCCGTGATACCAATCGGAACCATAGCGTCGAGCGTGTCTATGGCTGTCGCAGCAACGCGCCAGAGTGCAGTCGCGGTGGAACGTCAGCGTTAAAAGTCACTCTTGCTGCTAAAGTGATGACGTTAATCATACCGAAATACTGCTCTTTTCAGACGATGTATGTTTTAGTGATGGACTAAAGGCCACTGTTCTTAACTCGGTGTCGTAAATCCTATACCGTAATTCGCTGTTATTGCGAGGTGCCGGGCCAAGCAGTGCATTTAACACAAAATTCTTCTAGAAGCTACATATGTACATGATGCGCTAAGCCCCCCCTATTCTAACTCCGACCTTTGCTGTTGCACAAGGATTAAAAAAATACGCGAACTGACTCTAATCAACCCTGCCAGTGGAGTAGAAGAGAATTTGGCACCTGCAATAATTTAATTTCATAAATAAGTTAAATAAACGAAGGTCTCATTAACATAGTGAGGAATGATAGGGTTGCTCTACCGATTAACAGAATGAAAGTTCTGTCCAAAATAACAACATGATTTATTAAGACTAAACACAAAATAATAAACAAAAACACATGAAATATTTACAATACATCAAATTGGCTCAAATTGGATACTCAAACAAACGCTGTGAATGTGAAGTTGGCCCTAATCCAGATTGTGAGGATTATGACGAAGTGGTATGTGCAGCCAATTCCTTGCAACTCAAATCTTAGAGAAAACACATAGCCAACCCAACATTAATTGCTGCTACCCAAGACAGAACAAAGTTAGAAAAAAGACGAACAGGCGCGCTCTGCTGAGCTCTGATTATCACCTAGGAAAATCCCTATCTGCCGGTGCTGCGGACATACATTACCAAACTGTCTTCTTGACTGCCAGGACACGATCTCGCGTACCGGAGCCGTTGGCTGGTTGCTTCGACGTCCTCGACCAAAAGGCGAGAGCTGACTACTTACAAGAGCACCCGTACAAAACCGAACACAGAACATTCCCGCCCCCACATCAGTGGCCGTGGTTAAACGTTCCAATCAGCAACTCGAAAACCGGCGGAAAATTCCACTCCATTGCCGGAACGCTACCATTCCACCAATGGAGATTCTTGGCGCCAATTTCTGCGCCGATCTTGCTACGTCACGGAGCTATGCCCTGAGCAAGCCTATCACAGTTACTATTTTGCAGAAAGCGCGGGAATTTTCCCGCCACAGCTGCCTGGGTACACAAGTCATTCCCACACCTCGCTGGGAGCCCGCCAGAAAGTGTTTTCGCTAAGTTTCTGTGAAGTAACGGAACCTCTAGCCCAGCCGCTACTTCAGGCCCTGCGGGCGTGCCTCTTGACAATGTCGGCGTCTGGAAAGCATTCACTCGACTCCCTCACACCTGTCGGCTTACCCTTTCAAAGTCAAACAGAACCCGCCTGTCACTGGACCACCCGGGTGACGAGAGACGCTGTGTGGGAAGTCCGCGTGTGAAGGAATAGCAACTTTCCACCGCATGCAATTAGAGAGGAGAATCGTAATATAGAAATATGAGAGGGGGCTCATGCCACCTCTCATTATTTTGTCGAAAGAAATCACAATTAAACAAATAGCTACACTGAACTGACACATGGCTGCATCTCACATCTACGTTAGCAAATGAGAGTAAACTCACGTCCTCACACACACTTTCAACCACACATTCATACACAGTTATAAATATAGCATCACAATTGTGCTATCGGGTGAAAAGTCGCAGTACACCCTGTTATGTCAAAAACCCTAAATGAATGGGGAAACCTGATTATTCCAGTAAGGTATGGGTGAAGTAGTCTTATCTCTTAGGGTATATATGGAAGACGGGCACCGCCTTGAAATAGGCCATCTTGAATCTAAGTCAGTTTTTTAAACGTAAAGATGGTCGTGTGATACATCAGTATCAGTATCAGTATTTTATGACAAGTTCATTCCTATAAAGAGATCCGAAGTAGCAGATTTGGTTCAAAACTTACACCACATTTTGGCTGGCGCAACAGCCTGGTCTGTTCTCCATAAAGGACAGTCATTTAAGGTGTTCAGCATAGTGTCCCTCTCGATCGACGCGCATTTGGAGGCGTTAAATCCAATCTTCATGCACTCGCAGAACGATTTCCGCTGATATGCTGGTGCATGCCTCTTCAGTGTGTTGCTAGATAACCCACAAATGAAAGGTCAGGTGATCTGGGTGGCCATTCCACAGAACCACATCGGCCAATCCAATGACCAGGGAACTGACCGTCTAACCACTGACGAACAATTGCTCCGTAGTGTGATGGAGTCCAATGCTGTTGAAACTAAGAGGGAAAGCTGCCATCTCCATTTAGAACTAAGAAAACACTACTAATTGCAGCATTTCCAGGTACCGTTGAGCGTATAGGTTCTGGTCAATGAAAATGGGCCCAATCGCATGGGTACCCCATATTCTACACAACGGTATAACCTATACGTCCCCTACTACCTAGGAAGTTTCCATCTTGTGTGGATTCTGATCATTCTGTGGTGTCACCGCCAGACACCACACTTTCTAGGTGGTAGCCTTTAAATCGGCCGCGGTCCGTTAGTATACGTCGGACACGCGTGTCGCCACTGTCAGTGATTGCAGACCGAGCGCCGCCACACGGCAGGTCTAGAGAGACTTCCTAGCACTCGCCCCAGTTGTACAACCGACTTTGCTAGCGATGGTTCACTGACAAATTTCGCTCTCATTTGCCGAGACGATAGTTTAGCATAGCATTCAGCTACGTCATTTGCTACGACCTAGCAAGGCGCCATATTCAGTTAGCATTGATATTGTGAATCACGTACCGTCAAGAGCGACGTTCATCATTAATGGATTAAAGTTAAGTATTCCACCAGCTACGTGCGTTTTTCTAAATTGTAATTTCCTTGTCCTGTTCCAGACCTCACGCCAGCCTGCGTGAGCTAAAACGCGTGCATTTCGGCCTCCTCTAGTAACACGGTGTTGGCTATCCTGCCAACCACAACACATTCCAGTACTTGTGGTTGTGATGGTTGACTTCACCGCTGACAAAAAAAGTTTGTCTCATAACTGAACAAGATGCCTCGTGCAACTGAGAGATCTTGTTGAACTTCCTCTTGGGCCCACGTACTAAAATGCGTACGTCTGTCTGTGTCATCCTCTGCTATATGCAGGAGTGGCTGAATCTTGAATGGATGCCATTGATAAGCATGAAGAATTTGTACGATCGGTGACTGGATGAATCTACATTCTCCTGACAAACTTGGTGTGCTGCGGTGCGGGCTCTTCATGAAGGACGCCAAAACCATTGTGGAGGTTATCTCGTCAATAGCACTTATTGGACGGTCAGTCCTTGCCTTGTCAGCCACAGGCCCAGTTTCTCAGAGTTTGGAAATTAAGCACCTGACAGTGTTGTGTGAAATTGGAAGTCTTTCTGGGTGACGGTTGTTAATATCTACGGCTATGAAACTGCAACTCATCTCTCCAGGCATCAAAATGACCTGAGTTCTCTCCTCCTTGGTCAAAGCCTCCTTCAATTACCTGCAACAGAAAATACTGTTGTACCTTTTGAACCATAACTGCTACTTCGAATCTGTTTACAGGAAGGAACTTGTCAGAAAATGATGATGTTGTCTGGCACATCCTTCCATTTAAAAAAATTTACGTAGATTCAAGATGGCTGATTTAAAGATGGCGCCCATGTTGGTATACACCGTAAAAGATTTGGAATACTCAGATTTCCCCATTCCTGCTGGGTTTTCGACGTAACAGGAGGTACTGCAACTCGATTGTTGTTATACAAAAATGTAACTGAACTGGAACTCGTGTGAAATAGCAATAACTAAGTTACTATTGTTGTGTGGACAAAAACATATGTCATCTGCGCTGTTTGATAACTGAGTTAATAATATATAAAGTTTCATAATTTAACTAGTCTCCTAAAAGAGTTGCACTGCAAGAGAACTCAGAAACTAGTTTGAGAAATCTTAATACAATGTCAAACTTCATAACTGAACTAATCTTATAAAGAAGTTGCACTACAAAAGAACTCAGAAACGAATTACTTGTCTCGTCAAAGAGCACAAGTTCTTATTACTTTAATTACAGCGAGTAAAGTATTCGATTGCGAGAAATAGTCTGTGTTTTGCAATAATTCTTAAATACTTTTCACTGCTGGTAACTGATCACTACTGCAAAGAATTTCTTCTCGAAAGGTTTTAATTAACTTAATCGGATGTAGTCTTTATAGAAGTGCAATGTCGTATGATTGTGAATCGGCTGTTAAATTTATTTCGGTGAAAACCAGCGAAGTTTCGTTCCTTGCCCGGCCGATGCTCCACTGTCTCTGGCCGCTGCGAGTATCGTCTCTGGTTAGCCCTGTCTGTCAGTATGGCGATCAGTTGCTTCGTAATTAAGTAAATTAGATGAAAATGTTGAAGTACTCTAACTGCGGCTTCCCCGCTCCGTCTTGCTGCCAAAACTCCGTTAAAACACTCTAGAAAGGATTAAATGGGATTAGCTGGCTGATTCACTCACGTACACAGTAATTCGTTGTCAGCAATGCACGATCACATGGTAGTTATTGAAAACTTTCACTTTCAGATTACCGTGTGTGTGGTCCTCACAATAAATCCTCGTATAATAATGACACTGTTCAAGATCATCTTTCCTTTGTGCAAAATGACGTAATAATCACTTCTAATTACACAGTCCACTTCTCTTAGCCCAAATAAATAGCTGTTGTTCTCTGTATACACAAGTACTGCTACCTTTCCGTACATTTGCGCCTCTTTGACGATAACCGCTCGATTCTTCTTCTTTCCATGTCTTGAATTTTTCGTGCTAGTGTTGTTTTTTGTGTCGATAATATTGATAAATCACCGTTTGTTATGCCTTCTCTCTCCCGTCTCCTACCTCCTCATTCTCCCTTCTCTGCTGAAAACTTCGGAATATCGTATTCGTTCTTAAAATTTAATTACTCATTACAACAATGCCACCATTATCCGTTTATGACAACTTCCTCATTCTGTTTGTCGCTGAACTAAACAAACTGCTCCCCTGTATCTTGTCTTCACAGTTTACAATCCAGCCATTACTACAAAGAAACCACCTTTTTTCTACAAAATACCACTACTTTCTACACCGATCAACGGCCATCCTCTCCCTGTCCATCTTTTCACTCCATCCTTTCCTCCTCCATAAAGTCACAAAGATAAATTTTTACCTGACGGGGCAAAGCACTTTTTACAAATCGTCAATATTACGTAGAACATAACAAACATATTAACATATTATACTGAATTTGCTTACATTTGTACTATATTAAAGAAAGAGTGAGGTTCAGATTACATTAAATCACGTTAAATTCAACGTTCATAACCAAAAATATGCTGTGTTAATTCATATTTGTTGTGTGTGCGTGTGTGTGTGTGTGTGTGTGTGTGTGAGAGAGAGAGAGAGAGAGAGAGAGAGAGAGAGAGAGAGTTAGTGTGTTACTACACAATTTCATATTTCGCTTTAGTTCCTATAAATTACTCAGCATCTTCAGCTGCAGTTTTCAGTATGTTTAATTTTTAATCTCTCATGCAACATTCTGCTTATAATCACTATTCTATTTCTCTCACATAGTCTTTCCTTCTCCATGAACGAGCTACATCCTTCAAATACATATCAGTCTTTCAATTTCGATAGTAAACCTTCCTCACACACACAAACTCTCTCTGCTTTTTACATCACGTTGTCTTCTTCTTTTTGACATATTCGATTTTTTGTCTGTTACTGATTTACAACGAAGATCATTCTGGGGATATTACACAAGATGATCCGAAATTCCTGTTACGAAGTTAAGGTCTTCTAGAGGAGACAAATACACAATCTTACGAATAGAAACAGTATCCAGAAAAAGTACGGTATCTATTGGCTGTTTATATACTTTCCGGGATGCGAGGTCGTGGTCCAAGAACTTTTCTGTCCCTTACGTTTCGTCCAGGACTGCGCTGGACTTCCTCAGAGGCGCTGCTCCGCTGAGTCTTGCCGACTCAGCGGAGCAGCGCCTCTGAGGAAGTCCAGCGCAGTCCTGGACGAAACGTAAGGGACAGAAAAGTTCTTGGACCACGACCTCGCATCCCGGAAAGTATATAAACAGCCATGTCAACCGGTCGTGAAAGCCTTCATTCTACAAACGGTATCTATTCCTCAACCACTTCAAATCAGGTGATTAACACATGTTGCCCCAGTTATACTGTTCCATATTTGCACTTTGAATGACGAACCAGTTAAGAGAGTATAACTACCAAGCAACTTCTATTTTGGGAAATATAAAACTATAAATAAAGCATGTGCTCACATGCACTGTTTAAAACAAAAGTTTCGATTGTTGCGAGCCGGCCGCTGTGGCCGAGCGGTTCTAGGAAGCTCAGTCCGGAACCGCACTGCTGCTGCGGTCGCAGGTTCGAATCCTGCCTCAGGCGTGTGTGTGTGTGTGTGATGTCCTTAGGTTAGTTAGGTTTAAGTAGTTCTAAGTCTAGGGGACTGGTGATCTCGGATGTTAAGTTCCACGTCTGCACAATATATTAGCGATTTCCAGGAAGTCCACAGTGTTTTCGCAAAAGAAGCGAATTTTGACTTGAAAACCAGAAAAAATGCCACTCATGACGCTTCTCTGAAAGTTACAAACGGTTAACAAGGCAAACGAAAATAAATTGTTGTATTTTCGTCGGAATGGTTTTTAGATACTAACAAAAGTGAGCGTGACAGTAGATTTTTTTGGACAGTCATCTCACAAGCGTGGGTGTGGAGGGGCTCCACTCACTATTTAGAAAAAATGTGAGTGTAGGCTTCAGTTTAGAACGGCACTTCCCCTCCAGCGCTCGGCGTTTCCCCTACAGCGTTCTGAGCGACCCCCCGCCACTGCCACTCTCCTCTCACTTCCCCAGCCCATTGGGCATCTAGCAGTCACGTCATTTTCCGTGCTACACCTGCCCACTAAAAAGGCGAGGCTCTTCACTCCGTTCGCTGGTCATAAAATGTTGCCGGCCGGGGTGGCCGAGCGGTTCTAGGAGCTACAGTCTGGAACCGCGCGAAAGCTACAGTCGCAGGTTCGAATCCTGCTTCGAGCATGGATGTATGTGATGTCCTTAGGTTAGTTAGGTTTAAGTAGTTCTAAGTTCTAGGGGACTGATGACCTCAGAAGTTAAGTCCCATAGTGCTCAGAGCCATTTGAACCATAAAATGTTCTACCAGGTATTTTCCCTACGAGATATATGTCTGTGTGTTTATACAAAGAGCTGACGTCATGCTGGGCTCCTGCGCAGTAAAATCGGCTGTCCAGCGGACAGGGACCTTTTTCCACAGATACACTGCATGCAAATGTGAACGAAAAGCAAAAGGATAACAAGGCTGCATTAGGTATTTACCGACCAGCAATAGTACTGTAGTGTGACATTTCTCTCGATGTAAAGTCAGTGTTCTGATCAAATGCGAGTTTCATTCCTGATCTGCATATGTCATGAGACTGTTCTTAGAAAAACTGTCATGCTACACACTAATGGCTGATCAGTATGGGATCCATACCAGATGGACTGATAGAGGAAACAGAGAAGATCCAAAGATGAGTGGTGTATTTCATAACAGGTTAGTTTAGTAACCACGAAAGCATCAGAAATACACTCCTGGAAATTGAAATAAGAACACCGTGAATTCATTGTCCCAGGAAGGGGAAACTTTATTGACACATTCCTGGGGTCAGATACATCACATGATCACACTGACAGAACCACAGGCACATAGACACAGGCAACAGAGCATGCACAATGTCGGCACTAGTACAGTGTATATCCACCTTTCGCAGCAATGCAGGCTGCTATTCTCCCATGGAGACGATCGTAGAGATGCTGGATGTAGTCCTGTGGAACGGCTTGCCATGCCATTTCCACCTGGCGCCTCAGTTGGACCAGCGTTCGTGCTGGACGTGCAGACCGCGTGAGACGACGCTTCATCCAGTCCCAAACATGCTCAATGGGGGACAGATCCGGAGATCTTGCTGGCCAGGGTAGTTGACTTACACCTTCTAGGGCACGTTGGGTGGCACGGGATACATGCGGACGTGCATTGTCCTGTTGGAACAGCAAGTTCCCTTGCCGGTCTAGGAATGGTAGAACGATGGGTTCGATGACGGTTTGGATGTACCGTGCACTATTCAGTGTCCCCTCGACGATCACCAGTGGTGTACGGCCAGTGTAGGAGATCGCTCCACACACCATGATGCCGGGTGTTGGCCCTGTGTGCCTCGGTCGTATGCAGTCCTGATTGTGGCGCTCACCTGCACGGCGCCAAACACGCATACGACCATCATTGGCACCAAGGCAGAAGCGACTCTCATCGCTGAAGACGACACGTCTCCATTCGTCCCTCCATTCACGCCTGTCGCGACACCACTGGAGGCGGGCTGCACGATGTTGGGGCGTGAGCGGAAGACGGCCTAACGGTGTGCGGGACCATAGCCCAGCTTCATGGAGACGGTTGCGAATGGTCCTCGCCGATACCGCAGGAGCAACAGTGTCCCTAATTTGCTGGGAAGTGGCGGTGCGGTCCCCTACGGCACTGCGTAGGATCCTACGGTCTTGGCGTGCATCCGTGCGTCGCTGCGGTCCGGTCCCAGGTCGACGGGCACGTGCACCTTCCGCCGGCCACTGGCGACAACATCGATGTACTGTGGAGACCTCACGCCCCACGTGTTGAGTAATTCGGTGGTACGTCCACCCGGCCTCCCGCATGCCCACTATACGCCCTCGCTCAAACTCCGTCAACTGCACATACGGTTCACGTCCACGCTGTCGCGGCATGCTACCAGTGTTAAAGACTGCGATGGAGCTCCGTATGCCACGGCAAACTGGCTGACACTGACGGCGGCGGTGCACAAATGCTGCGCAGCTAGCGCCATTCGACGGCCAACACCGCGGTTCCTGGTGTGTCCGCTGTGCCGTGCGTGTGATCATTGCTTGTACAGCCCTCTCGCAGTGTCCGGAGCAAGTATGGTGGGTCTGACACACCGGTGTCAATGTGTTCCTTTTTCCATTTCCAGGAGTGTATGATTGACAACCTCCAGTGGCAGACGGTGCAAGAGAGGAGCTCTGCATCACGGTATGGTTTCGAAAGCGTATGTTTCTAAAAGAATGAGCAAATATATTATTTCCTCCTATGTACAACTCAGGAAAAGACCATAAAAATCAGAGAGATTCCAGCCCACAGAGAGGCTCACTGTCAACTGTTCTTATCACGAAATATTCGCCACTGGAACAGGGAAAGGGAAAGTGTCAGTGATACTTTATGTACCCTCTGACACACACCACTTGGTGGCTTGCAGGTTATTGTCGTAAATTTAGATCCTGCGCACAGATACTGCGTGTGTGTGTGTGTGTGTGTGTGTGTGTGTGTGTGTGTGTTTCAAAGCATTACAGCCAGTGGAAGAGTGTACTCATGGAGAGAGGGAAAAATGGTCCAGCGTGTGTTGTGTGTGTGTGTGCGGGTTTGTACACGTGGGCCGCTCTTCCCTTTCTCTGGCAATTCATACGCGCGGTCACAAATGCGGAGCTGCTGCCCTCCCGGATCCCCACCACTGAACGTCCACAGTCGGCCGCTGCCGGTCGCTTTCACAAGCGGTGCGTGGCTTTTCATGCCATTGAGGCCCCTGACGCGTTCTCAAGTCTGTTTACGGGTCTTTTAACCGCGGGCGCCTATCCGCGTACGCAGCGCCATCGCCGGCTCCGAGATAAAAAGGCGCTTCCGCTGTAAAACCGGCCGGCAGCGGCCAAATAATTCTCGCTTAAAGACGCAGAAATATTGCCCCAAATAAAACTTTAAGTGCTGCCGCGAGATACCGGCCTTAAAAGTACCGTAAGTAACAGCAGGAATTGCGGAGTCCCGCGTTTAAGGCCAGTCGCACTCTGTGCGCCGCTTATTCCGGTTTTAATCACCCCGGCTACGAGATCTGCCCTCATTCCTTCACAGCAGTTCCTGGTACGTCGATTTCTTATCGTGGTCTTTGATAGCCGTTAAAATGGCTTTTCACTCAACATGCTTTATCCGCAAGAACACAATCATAACTCATTGAATACAAGTCGCTCCCAAACGTGATAAAACCAGAAATGGTAAGATGACGTTTTGTGTGTGTACGATTTGCAATTAGCTGCTTTTCGAATATGATGCTATTTATTGTACCATTAATTACTTTTCTAGACACTTTAGGCTTTTCGTGAGGCAGGTGTATCACTGAACAACATTTACTGCACCATGTGCAGCTAATGAGGTCGTGGTTCTGGCGGCAACAAAGAAAATTTATGCATGAAACAAACTTTTTCACATCGTGGTGAGGTTTGTGGCTATTATACTTTGTCACATCGCTATCTTTGACATAAGATGCATTAAATTGCAGAATAAAATAATTGCAAGTTTAAATAGTTGAGACAAGTGAACATTGCAAAGATACATACTAAAATAAGTATTTACTCACATACAGAGAGATGTTCGTTGCTCACTGTACAATTTAAGCTTATCTTGTTATACAACATTGCCAAATTGGCAGACAGGCCACCTGCTATGTTAAAACGTGTGGATAAAACTCTGCAAACTGTACCTAACGGTTACGGCTGGATGTAGTTGCTCTTAGAAACAGCAGTCCATATGAACAAATCGATTGCGACTTTACCTGCGGTTACTCATGCTTTAGATACTGGGGCTATGGACGCCTCTGTTTAAAAGAGTAGCTCAATGTAGTCATAGCGTGGAGCCGCGCACGTCTTCTTTAATGCCCCGCAACTAATTCGCTGCAAATGATAACCTGTAGCTGTGATACTGCAGTCAAACACTTCTATGCATTGGCTAGAATCGCGAGTTAATAAAAACACAGACATGTAAAATAAAAAATAGAGGAATAATTTAATAAAAAGGGTTCTACTCTAACGTCTGTAATTGATGAAGACGACAGAGAATAATGCTGAATAATGTTTATTCAAAAAATGACATCTCAGACAAATGGAAAGTGGTACTACGATATTCAGTTATAACACAGACAGAAAATACCATTATCGAATGCAGTAAAGCTACGTTCGGAGTGTTACGAGAATTGTAGCAACAACAAACTAAATCGTCATCAAAGACTCGCGAAAATTAAGTCAATTTTGCCTCATCAAATAATACCATGTTTTTCATTTCAAACTCTTTTTTATGACCCTACGCTATCCGACCGTTGTTCTGAGTCCTCATTCCTCCTCCTCGTAATAAATCTGCAACTCACATAGTTCCAGAAGCATTACACTGTACACTCAATGAAACCCTGCCTGCGGCACTCTGCAGCTATCCACTGTCAAAGATTCTACGACTCCATAATGCTGCCACACAGATACTGTTGTCTAACAACTGTTTTTTCTGACCACAGTCCTTCAAATATATCATTTTCCTTTACAAATATTAAAACATCATCAAAAAATAGCCATCTTACAACGTCTACTCACTCCCGAGAAAAAGTGGCTTGGACAGACGGACAGACTGAAAGGCAGTCATCTAATGAATGTCATTTTTTTCTTGTGATCTAATTCCAAATTACGATTTTTGGGATTTGTTTACCTCTAGCTGTAGTGCGAAAACCGCGAAAACCTGCTGCTTGCCAGATTTCATGATTGTAGGTTTTGATGAGCGAGTTTTCGAGTATCAAAGTATGTGACGAAAATGGCCGTATCTTTTGACTGCATTGACTTCTTCTTCTTCTTCTTCTTGGTACCATACACTTCTAGTGCGTCGGCTACTCATAGGCGACGTTCCCTTGCTTCTTGAACATCTCTTCAGAGTTGTTGATGTCAGTCCATGTCTTGATATTCTGTGACCATGATTGCTTCCGTCTATCTGGTGGGTGCTTTCCTTCTATTCTGCCTTCTAGAATTAATTGCAGAAGTTCATATATCTTTCCTCTCATAATGTGTCTTTCTTCTTTTAATTGTCCCCATTAGTTCTCTATCCATCCCGGCTCTACGCAGCACTTCAGCATTGCTCACTTTCTCAATCATGGTATTTTTAGTAATCGGCGCAAGAACCACATTTCTGTTGCTTTTAATCTCCTTACAGAAGCTGCTTTAATTGACCAAGTTTCCGCTCCATAGAGTAGGACAGGGATAACGTAGCATTGTACCACCCTTATTCTCAGATGGAGCGGCATGTCTGTGCATATCAGAACATTTCGTAGGTTTCGAAACGTTTCTTTGGCAATCCCACAGCGAATTTAAATTTCCTCATCACGATCAAGTTTTAGTTCATTACAGATCCTAGATATTTAAATTTGATTACTTTCTCGATTTTACTATCATTAATGACCAGTGACTCGTTTTGACCAGGGGTTCTTCCAATTGACAGTTTCTTGGCATTTATTCTGACACCAGAATGCTGACCAGCTTTATCTGTTTCTGCAAGTATTTTCTGTAGCTGAGCTGCGAATGACGCAAACAAAGCTGTGTCTTCGACCTACCGTAAATTCCATTTACTTTTATACTAAATCATTCTGAGTTTAGTCTGAATCGAAAAGTCTTGTCCAGATTCAAATTGAACAGTAATGAGGATAGTATACATGCGTGGTGACTCCTTTCAGAATTTTCACAGATTCTGTTTTTAAATTTTTGTTAATTTTGACCTCTGCTCTCTGATTCCAGTATAACTGCTGAATGATTCTTATGGCGTTACCGTCCAATCCTATTTTTCGTAAGATTGTGATAAGTGGGTCATGCTTAACGGTGTGAAATGCTTTCTCATAGTCGATAAAGCGTGTATGGAAGTCCTGTTGATAGACATAACATCTTTACGAAAGTATCTTCATGCCAAATAACGCTTCTCGGGTTCCCATTCCCTACATAAAACCAAACTGGGTTTTTCCACAATGCTCCTCACATTTATGATAAATTCGGCTGTGTATAATTCTTAGAAAAGTTTTCAGAGAATGACTCATCAACGAGATCAATCGAAATTCTGAGCACGTTTTTTCATTTGCTTTCTCCTGTAATGGGACGAAGGTTGATTTCAGCCATTCATCCAGGATCTGGCCTGAGCTGTAAATTTCATTAAATAGGACTGTCAACGTTTTTGGGTCTATGCATTTTAAAATTTCGGTGGGTAAGTTGTCTCCACCAGGCGCTTTTCTGTTCTTTTTTACTTTCAGCGAAAATTCTACCTCTGATTGTAAGATGCAGGGACCAGATTCTTCTTCATTTTGATTTACTGTCGTGTCGCGAAACAGAGATGATATGTAATTCTCACGGTGTTTTGTTATTTTTTCCGATTCGAGAATAATCCGATTATGCTCATCTCTTAAAGCAGTTAGATTCTGCTTCTTAAAGTTTCCAGTTATAACCTTGATCTTCTTATGGAAACTATTACGAGTGATGTAACCTCAGCATTTCTTGCGCTTAGGTGTCTTGTTCCTGAGTCCACTTTGCTTTTGCTTCTCGAACCATCTTCTTTATTTATGTGTCTATTGGTATTCCACATTTTTATGATGCACATTCCGTATTCTACGTTCTTCCATTTTCAGGCAGAATATCTTCTGTCATCTAGGGCTTAGACTTCTGTTTTTTACACGTACCAATTTTGGCTTAGCAACTTGGATGGTGCTTTGCCTACCTTTTCCCAGGATTAATTAGTACTTCTTTCTTGGATCTCTTATATGGGTGGCATGCTGTTTCCCATTTCTTTCACCACCTCTTCCCTCAATTTTAGGTTCTTCAGTTTTTCAGTATCAAATCTTACACCCATGCTGTTTTTTGGCTTTGAACGTTGAACGTTGAACGGCTTTGAACGTCTCCTCTATATCTCTTTTTTTGCGCAGTAACCGTCTCCTCTATATCTCTTTTGTTACACAACCTTCCCTTTTACAATAACCTATGAAACCTTTCATTAGGATTTCTGTCTCTTGCTTAATAATAACAAATGAAATCTTCCCTTTGAAATTTATTCTCTTTCTCAATCTTCGCATACAAATTTAAATGCTGCTTATTAAAAGTTATTTTCTGATTATTTCGACGAAACATAGAATGTGTCGTCGTCGTGGCCCTCAGTCGTTACCTGCAATAACCCAAAACTGTTCCGCCGGCCGAGGTGGCCGAGCGGTTAAAGGCGCTACAGTCTGGAACCGCACGACCGCTACGGTCGCAGGTTCGAATCCTGCCTCGAGGATGGATGTGTGTGATGTCCTTAGGTTAGTTAAGTTTAAGTAGTTCTACATCGAACTGCGACAAGAATATACTTACTCTGTTTTACCATATTCTATTAGTTGCTGGTGGGCTGTCGTAATAAGTGGCTGTATTTATTACCAAAGCTGACGTTATTCTTTAATAGCAAAGCCGACGTTATTCTTTAATTAATTTGAATGAAGTTACGTAATTCATAGTTAAACTTTTTCTTGACAACAATAAAATTTTGCGAAGTTTTACGTTGATGGTTTTTGAGATCGATTATAATCAGTAATGCAATATTGCTGGCAAAAATTAATTATATTCTGAATGAAATGATTTTACAAACGTTCAAATGGGACTTACTTTTTACGATAATCTTACAACTAGCATTGCGCGAACATACCTTCAGTAGTCTTGGGTTTCGCAAAAAAAATAACTCAATAATATTAGTTCCTCTTATGATAATTGTTAGCTGATGTCTCTCTACATCCGTTTATAATCTCTTGTAAATCATATCTGGTGGCAGGCAGGCACACCGCTCCTCTCAACCTCTCGCTTCAGACCTGTTACCGACTCGCTTCACTTCTCGCTTGTTACTGACTTCCTACGAACGCTAAAGTGCGGTCTCTCCCGCCAACAATGCTTTCTGGTGCAGACAATCCCTGCTACCATTACAAAATATATCAATGCGCGGTCTTTCCCGCTCTTTTCTTAAAATGTATCCATACGCGGTCCCTCCCGCCCTTTTTAAAATTATATCAATGTGCGGTCTCTCTTGCCAACAATACTTTTGTGCAGACATTCCCCGCTACCATAATTATTTCCAACATGACAAATATTAATTATTCCTACTTAATCCTATTAATAAAATACAAACATCTTTCATAAATTGTGGTTTGTCGATAGACAATAGAAATATACACGTCTTACAACGTTGAAATGTAATCTTTATGGTAGCAATAACAGGATTATGGTCTGATCCAGTACCTGCACCTGGATATGCTGCTGCACGGGTCATCTACATCTACATGATTACTCTGCAATTCACATTTAAGTGCTTGGCAGAGGGTTCATCGAACCACAATCATACTATCTCCCTACCATTCCACTCCCGAACAGCGCGCGGGAAAAACGAACACCTAAACCTTTCTGTTCGAGCTCTGATTTCTCTTCTTTTATTTTGATGATCATTCCTACCTATGTAGGTTGGGCTCAACAAAATATTTTCGCATTCGGAAGAGAAAGTTGGTGACTCAAATTTCGTAAATAGATCTCGCCGCGACGAAAAACGTCTTTGCTTTAATGACTTCCATCCCAACTCGCGTATCATATCTGACACACTCTCTCCCCTATTACGTGATAATACAAAACGAGCTGCCCTTTTTTCACCCTTTCGATGTCCACCGTTAATCCCACCTGGTAAGGATCCCACACCGCGCAGCAATATTCTAACAGAGGACGAACGAGTGTAGTGTAAGCTGTCTCTTTAGTGGACTTGTTGCATCTTCTAAGTGTCCTGTCAATGAAACGCAGCCTTTGGCTCGCCTTCCCCACAATATTATCTATGTCGTCTTTCCAACTGAAGTTGTTCGTTATTTTAACACCCAGGTACTTAATTGAATTGACAGCTTTGAGAATTGTACTATTTATCGAGTAATCGAATTCCAACGGATATCTTTTGGAGCTCATGTGGATCACCTCACACTTTTCGTTATTTAGCGTCAACTGCCACCTGCCACACCATACAGCAATCTTTTCTAAATCGCTTTGCAACTGATACTGATCTTCGGATGACCTTACTAAACGGTAAATTACAGCATCATCTGCGAACAACCTAAGAGAACTGCTCAGATTGTCACCCAGGTCATTTATATAGATCAGGAACAATAGAGGTCTCAGGACGCTTCCCTGGGGAACACCTGATATCACTTCAGTTTTACTCGATGATTTGCCGTCTATTACTACGAACTGCGACCTTCCTGACAGGAAATCACGAATCCAGTCGCACAACTGAGGCGATACCCCATAGGCCCGCAGCTTTATTAGAAGTCGCTTGTGAGGAACGGAGTCAGAAGCCTTCCGGAAATCCAGAAACACGGAATCAACTTGAGATCCCCTGTCGATAGCGGCCATTACTTCGTGCGAATAAAGAGCTGCGTTGCACAAGAACGATGTTTTCTGAAACCATGCTGATTACGTATCAATAGATCGTTCCCTTCGAGGTGATTCATAATGGTTGAATACAGTATATGCTCCAAAACCCTACTGCAAACCGACGTCAATGATATAGGTCTGTAGTCGGATGGATTACTCCTACTACCCTTCTTAAACACTGGTGCGACCTGCGCAATTTTCCAATCTGTAGGTACAGATCTATCGGTGAGCGAGCGGTTGTATATGATTGCTACGTAAGGAGCTATTGTGTCAGCGTAATCTGAAAGGAACCTAATCGGTATACAATCTGGACCTGAAGGCTTGCCCGTATCAAGCGATTTGAGTTGCTTCGCAACACCTAAGGTATCTACTTCTAAGAAACTCGTGCTAGCAGCTGTTTGTGCTTCAAATTCTGGAATACTTTGAAATCCCTTGTTGACTTAGAAGCTCCA
This sequence comes from Schistocerca cancellata, assembly GCF_023864275.1. NCBI lineage: Eukaryota > Metazoa > Arthropoda > Insecta > Orthoptera > Acrididae > Schistocerca > Schistocerca cancellata. Next base: position 70,115,002 of record NC_064631.1, read on the forward strand.
ATTAGTTACACCACAGAGGGAACCTAGATCTTAGTATGCGACATAAATGAACTTGGTACGTCTACCAAAAGTCGGACTGAAAGAGAGACGGGTAAATATGAGATGCTGTAAGCGTTCCATTTTTACCGGTTGAGGTGTGGAACTCCAAATATGACAGACAATGCAAAATGTGGAACAGCGCACCGTCACTGGTTTCTGCGGGTAACGTCACGAGAGGGGAACGGCGTCGGGCGGCTGGACACATTCTGGCAGGTGGCGCCCCAGATTCCGACGAGGGCCCCGCCTACCCCGACGGCGCCCTCCACCCCGCCGGTCTGGTCTGGTCTGGTCTGGTCGGTCCTTCTGGATGGCCTGTTTACGCTTGTAAGGCGAGCCGGCGGCGGCCGCCGCGTTCCACGGCCGCCCGCGGGAAGAGGCCGAGAAAAACGCGCGCCGTATGCGCGGAATCCGATATCAGGCCCGGCAATGCGCAAAACCCCCGCCCGCCCCACACCTCTCTGCTGCTGCCGGCAGCAATCCGCGCCCAGAGCACGGGGACGGCCGCCGCCGCACGTCTCCGCCACATTCAATACTTTTCCCTCCCTCCCCCCCTCTCTCTCTCTCTCTCTCTCTCTCTCTCTCTCTCTCTCCCTTTCCATATACGCGTCTTGTTACAATCTTGGCTGTCAATGTTAAAAAACATATCGGCTCAACCACTTGTTTATAGTGTACAACGCTAAGATTGACGCGTTTCGGAAGTCAAGCTTCCATAATCAGAATAATAAAAAGAACCTGTTAAAACTCGCTAAAATGGAACATGCACCAGGCACAATAAAATTGATAATAAAATTAAAACATCGAGGTTGCTTCCCTTGCAAGACACGGCTGCAACAAGGGAAGTAGCCACGATGTTCTAATTTTATTATCAATTTTATTGTGCCTGGTGCATGTTCCATTTTAGCGAGTTTTAACAGGTTCTTTTACATTTTATTATTCTGATGATGGAAGCTTGACTTCCGAAACGCGTCAGTCTTAGTGTTTTACCCTATAAACAAGTGGTTGAGCCGATATATTTTTTAACATTGACATTCACAACCACGACCTCTCATCCAGTACGGATAAAATCAAATCTCGGCTGTATTTCAGTTTCACGCCACTCTCCGCAGTAGTCATTGGACGAGCAATTTCACTAATCTTCGCACACATTCAGGTCACACGCTCTGTACAATAATTTACACGGGAGCTGAAGACTGTATTTCTTTTCTGTTCACCTAATATTTGTAATACGAAGCCTCGGCAACTCAATGGTAAAGTACTAGACTCGTCAATATGAGAATTGTGAATCTGCCTTCATGCAAAATACTTCGTTATTTGTTTACTTATTGATTCCCCAAAATAGCTTCCGCGATAAATATCACCTTCATCAGTGCGTTCTTTAAATCTAAAACATACAGAAAATAGCGTAGGTATACAAACACGTCAACACGTTATTACATTTTTACTGTACGTTGTTTGAAATATAGTTTTCTGTGGATATTTTCATACAACCTTACTAATTGTAAGTTATGGCATGTTTTTAAGAACCATTTTCGCTGTTTGCGGCATATTTTCTGTGCTTTTTCTGTTGCCGTTTTTTCTCAGCGTACATCATGTCACCTGCAACTGTGTGAGTCGCTGTTAGTAAACAAATACTAAAAGGTGAACTTATGTATATCAACGTTACACACGGGGGCTTGCGGCAGTGTTGTCGAATACAGTTTTGGTGTGTACTGGACTGTTACCAAAACGACAGAATAGAATCTTCCGAAATGTGATACTACAGGAAAATTTTGAACATTAAATCGATAGATTTCAAAAGCAGTGCAAGTACAGAACCAAATTTGGGACAAAAGAACTTTATGGCACGACTGAAAGAAGTTATCGGTTGACAGGACGCGTCCTGTGCTACCAAATAATGAAATGGTTCAAATGGCTCTGAGCACTATGGGACCTAACATCTGAGGTCACAGTCCCCTAGAACTTAGAACTACTTAAACATAGCTAACGTAAGGACATCACACACATCCATGCTCGAGGCAGGATTCGAACCTGCGACCATATCGGTCGCGCGGTTCCAGACTGTAGTGCCTAGAACCGCTCTGCTACACCGGCCGGCACCAAATAATCGTCAGTTTCGTAATGAAAGTGGTGTCACCGTCAGACACCACACTTGCTAGGTGGTAGCCTTTAAATCGGCCGCGGTCCGCTAGTATACGTCGGACCCGCGTGTCGCCACTGTCAGTGATTGCAGACCGAGCGCCGCCACACGGCAGGTCTAGAGAGACTTCCTAGCACTCGCCCCAGTTGTACAGCCGACTTTGCTAGCGAAGCTACACTGACAAATACGCTCTCATTTGCCGAGACGATAGTTAGCATAGCCTTCAGCTAAGTCATTTGCTACGACCTAGCAAGGCGCCATTACCAGTTAACATTGAGATTGTAAAACCTGTAGCGTAAAAAGCGATGTACACCAATTATGGATTAAAGTTAAGTATTACATCAACTACGTACTTTATTTGCTATTATAAATTCCCATAACTGTTCCAGACCTCACGCCAGTCTGCGTGAGCTTTAACGCGTGCATTTCGGCCTCCTCTAGCTACACTGTGTTGGCTCTTCTGCCAACACTACAATGAAGACAAGTGTTGGGAATAAAGCTCCTAGAAAGAGGCCAAGGCAAGACTACAGTACGTAATAGACGTAGGCTGTAACAGAAGTACTGAGATAAACAAACTTGCACATCATGCACTAGCGTGCTGAACTGTATCAAACCAGTCTTCAGACTGAAGACGACGACAACAACAGGACAACAACGACATATAGTCCATGTCTATGAGATCAAAAGTATCCGGACACCCCCAAAAACATACGTTTTTCATATTATGTGCACTGTTCTGTTATCTACTCCAGTTATTCCATATCAGCGACCTCATTCGTTAGAGAGCAGAATGGGGCGCTCCGCGGAACTCATGGACTTCGAATGTGGTCAGTTGATTGGGTGTCACTTGTGTCATACGTCTGCACGCGAGATTTCCACACTCCTAAACATCCCTAGTTCCACTGTTTACGATGTGATAGTGATGTGGAAACTTGAAGGGCCACGTACAGCACGAAGGCTACTGGCCGACCTCATCTGTTGACTGACAGAGACCGCCGACAGTTGAAGAGGGTCGTAATGAGTAATAGGCAGTCATCTATCCAGACCATCACACAGAAATTCCAAACTGCAATAGGATCCATTGCAAGTACTATGATAGTTAGGCGGAAGGTGAGAAAACTTGTATCTCATGGTCGAGTGGCTGCTCATAAGCCACACATTACACCAGTAAATGCCAAACGACGCCTCGCTTGGTGTAAGGAGCGCAAACATTGGACGACTGAACAGTGGAACAACGTTGTGTGGAGTGACGAATTGTGGTACACAATTTGGCGATCCGATGGCAGGGTGTGGATATGGCGAATGCCCGGTGAACGTCATCTGGCAGCGTGTGTAGTGCCAACAGTAGAATTCTGAGGCACTAGTGTTGGTGTGGTGGTGTTTTCCATGGAGGGAGCTTGCACCCCTTGTTTTTGATGGCACTATCACATTACAGACCTACGTTGATGTTTTAAGCATCTCCTTGCTTCCCACTGTTGAAGAGCAATTCAGGGATAGCTATTGCACATTTCAACACGATCCAGCACCTGTTCATAATGCACGGCCTGTGGCGGAGTGATTACACGACAAAAACTTCCCTGTAATGCTCTAGCCTGCACCGAGTCCTAACTGAATCATATAGAACGCCTTTGGGATGTTTTGCAACGCTGATTTCGTACCAGGCCTCACCGCCCGACTTCGACGCCTCTCCTCAGTGCAGCACTCTGTGAAGAGATTCCCCAAGAAACTTTCCAGCACCTGATTGAACGTATTACTGCGAGAGTGGAAGCTGTCATCAAGGCTAAGGGTGGGCCAAAACCATACAGAATTCCAGTATTACCGATGGAGGGTGCGACGAACTTGTAAGTCATTTTCAGTCAGGTGTCCGGATACTTTTGATCAAATTGTGTATATCGCCTCCAGTAAAGCTTTATATTTTTGTCAAATCATGTCGCACGTATTACTCTTATGACTCTTTTCGTCCTTATTATTTACAACACTGTATAGTTTCTTTACCGATTCAAGAGAGGACATCAAATGTATTCTTCCATCTATTTAGATTACCAGAAGACCTTTGACATTGTTCCTCACAAGCGACTGTTAATTAAATTGCGTGCGTCTCAGTTGCGTAATTTTCTGTCAGAAAAAGATGTGTGTGAAGTTATGGGACCGGTCCTTAAGCTTACACACTACTTAACCTAAATTATCCTAAGGACAAACACACACACCCATGCCCGACGGAGGACTCGAACCTCCACCGAGACCAGCGGCACAGTGCATGACTGCAGCGCCTTAGACCGCTCGGCTAATCCCGCGCGGCTCTGTCAGAAAGGTCACAGTTCGTGATAACTGACGGAAAGTCATGGAATAAAAGATAATTAATATCTCACGTTCCCCAAGGAAATATTATAGGCGTTCTCCTGATCCTAATTTATATAAAAGATGTACCAGACAATCTGAGCAACCCTCGTAAATTATTTGCAAATAATGCTGTCGTTTACCATTGTGTAAAGTCATCAGCTGATCAAAACGTATTGAAAAGTAGTTTTGACAAGATATCTGTATGGTGCTGGAAGTAGCAATTGACTCTAAATCAAAAAAGTGTGAATTCATCCACATGAGCACTAAAAAGAATCCGCTAAATTTTGGTTACACGATAAATCACACAAATACAAAGGCTGTAAATTCAACTAAAAACTTTAGGATTACAATAACGAATAACATAAACTCGAACGATCCCACAGACAACGTTGCGGGTGAAGGAAACCAAAGACTGCGATTTATTGGCAGAACAATTAGAAAATGTAATTGGCCTGCTAAAGAGACTGTTTACTCTACAATAGCCTGCCCTCTCCTGGACAATTGCTGTGTGGTGTGGGATCTGCATCAGGTAGGATTGACACGAGGACATCGAAAATATCCAAATATGGGCAGCTCGTTTTGTATTATCGCGAAATATGGGAGAGAATGCCACAAATATGTACACCCCAACAGTGTTGGTTGGTTGATTTGGGGAAGGGACCAAACTGTGGGGTCATCGGTCCGCGGGTTACAGAAGGATAGGGGAGCAGGCACACCGTGTCCTTTCAAAGGAACCATCCCGGCATTTGCCCGAAGCGATGCAGGGAAATCACGGAAAACGTAAATCAGGATGGCCGGACGCGGGGTTGAACCGTCGTCCTCCCGAATGGGAGTCCAGTGTGCTAGCCACTACGCCACCTCGCTCGGTCACGAACTGGAGTGGCAGTCACGAAAACACTGGTGATTTTCGCTGCGGCAGAACCTCCTGATGAAATATCAGTCACCATATTTCTCCTCAGAGTGTGAAAATATCTTGTTGGCGCTAACCATACAAAATAAGAGAAATCAGAGCTCTCACGGAAGGCTTGAAGTGTTTGTGTTTCCCGCGCCCTGTTCGAGACTGGAACCATAGAGAAGTAGCGGGCACGCACTTAAGCGAATTGCAGAGTAAGGATATTGCGAGGTGCTGGGGTGGAGTAGAGTTCGTAGCTCTTTAAATCTGGCGAATTTCGCATGAGAACTAGACATGCGCTCGACCCCCTCCTTACCTACCACCTAATTACTTATGTATATGTCCGCAGCTCGTGGTCGTGCGGTAGCGTTCTCGCTTCCCGCGCCCGGGTTCCCGGGTTCGATTCCCGGCGGGGTCAGGGATTTTCTCTGCCTCGTGATGACTGGGTGTTGTGTGCTGTCCTTAGGTTAGTTAGGTTTAAGTAGTTCTAAGTTCTAGGGGACTGATGACCATAGATGTTAAGTCCCGTAGTGCTCAGAGCCATTGGAACCATAATTACTTATGTGCACAACGGTAAAGAACGGAACTGATGGTGGACCATGCTAGTTGGTAAAGTAAGGAGTGCACACTCACAATAATTTAATAAAAACTGTAATCTACTTAGTAAAAAGAAAAGGAATTTTATCATAATAAACGTCAGCAAATGGGATTCTCCATCTATCTACGAAATTATATGCGGATTAAATATTATACTGAGATTTATTATAAATCAGGACACAAAGGTACTTGATAGTCGATACAAACAGTAGGCTGAAGGATAGCGCATACTGAACTATTATGAGAATAAGAGTTGGCTCGAGCACAAGGGGCTCCTACACTCAGTAATGCAACAGATTGATGATAATGACTGGAGGTCTTAGTGAACCAAATATTACTCCCCCGACAATAATGCACTATTTCGATTAGTAGTGAGAGCTCAAATGAGAACATATGGACTTGTAGTTGAGCGAGCGCCCGTGCTGGTGCGAATTTCAATATAGAAATGATAGGTCCTACAATGCCGGAGCCCCAAAATACACACATCAAAAAACGTTTTGCATCACCCCGGTTCCCAGAACTCCTGAACTGTATCACAGGCACAGTCCGCTTGACTGGTCAGAGATATCACTAAACCCGCCCAAAGATGTAAACAACTATGCATGAGCAGCGCCTATTAGACGAAGGGCGTCCGACAGCCGATCAGTTCCAGTCATTTCACCAGGAAGGAGGTACACGGCTCGTGTTGTCTGTAGTTCAACCATGCCTAGATGGTCAGTAACGCGCTCGATGCGTCAGCATTATTACTTTGTGTCAGGAAGTGCTCTCAACAAGGTAAGTGTCCAGGAGTCTCGGAGTGAACCAAAGCGATGTTGTTCGGACATGGAGGAGATACAGAGAGACAGGAACTGTCGATGACATGCCTCGCTCAGGCCGCCCAAGGGCTACTACTGCAGTGGATGACCTCTACCTGGGGAACCCTGACAGCTACGACACCATGTTCAATAACGCTTTTCGTGCAGCCGCAGGACGTCGTGTTATGACTCAAACTGCGCGCAATGGGCTGCATGATGCACAACTTCACTCACTACGTCCATGTCGAGGTCCATCATTGCAAGAACAACACCATGCAGTGCGGTACAGATGGGCCCAACAACATGCCGGATGGACCGCTCAGGATTGGCATCACATTCTCTTTGACCATGAGTGTCGCATATGCATTCAACCAGACAATCGTCATAGACGTGTTTGGAGGCAACCCAGTCAGGCTGAACTATTTAGACACACTGTCCGGCGAGTGCAGTTTCTCTGCTGGTTTGGGGTGGCGTTATGTGGGGCCGACGTACGCCGCTGGCGGTCAAGGAAGTCCCCGTAACTTCTGTACGATACGTGAATGCCATCCTCGGACCGATAGAGAAATCATATCGGCAGCATATTGGCGAGGCATTAGTCTTCGTGGACGACAATTCGCGCTCCCCCCCCTCCCTCCCCGCGAACATCCTGTGAATGACTTCCTTCAGGATAACGACTTCCCTCGACTAGAGTGGCCAGCATGTTCTCCAGACATGAAGACATGTACCCCTATCGAACATGCCTGGGTTAGATTGAAGAGGGCTGTTTATGGACGTGACCCACCAACCACGCTGAGGGATCTATGCCGATAGTCTTAGAGGTGCCGGTGTGTACAGCAATCTGGACCACAACCTCTGAAGGTCTCGCTGTATGGTGGTACAACATGCAATGTGTGGGTTTCATGAGCAATAAAAAGGGCGGAAATGATGTTTATGTTGATCTCTACTTCAATTTTCTATACAGGTTCCGGAACTCTCGGAACCGAGATGATGCATAACTTTTTTGCGTGATGTGTGTATTTTACCAGTCCTGAAATCTGCAGTACATCGTCGGTAGGCAGCGTTCTGATGATGCAGGCGCTGACTCCTGCCGGGCAGCAACTTAACCCGTGGCCTCGAACGCTGTCCGAGAATTCTGCTCGCGTGACCGAAGCAGGGTAATTCCTGGATGCACGAGGATGTATCTGTCTGAAGAGACACAGCAAAACCGCCTAAACTCGCGTTGTCGGTACAGGTGCGAAAACGCAGAGTAAGAATCTGGGTCTTACAACGATTCTGAAAAAGTACGACTAAGTCGGAAGACCGTCCGACTCTGACCAAGATCAGATTCCGAATGCCCTGCGGAAGTGCAACCCAAGAGCGAAACCGACGTCATTAGAGTCTCCACTCCCCTCGAAACGTCACGAATCAGCATTGAGTACTGATTCCAGAATTCCCCCACACTATCTCAGTACATCATTCGTGCCAGTAGCGACCGTTCCCTCCAATTTCGTGTAGGGATTTATGACGTCAACTGGCCTCAGTTTAAATAGACCAGTCACGCCTAGCTGGGGGCATTGAACTTGCCGTTTGACTGACTACGAAAAAAACATGGCAAGACCACCGGCCATCTGGTGTCAGACAGTCGCCGCCGGCAGGGCACCGTGCACGAGAATTCACACAGTAATGAAGACAATACAGTCAGTCGGCGCCAGCAGTCTTCGTTCCAGACGCAACGGAAGGGTAAAAACATAAACTGTGGCGACACTCAGACGGCTCGCAGGTCGTTTCGCCCTCCATACAGTAGGCGAAACTCGAGTGAGGTCAGGTCAGTCGCTCCGCCAGGCTCCCAAGCCCATTGATGTACGACCTTCTGCATATTCGCGGAAGTACAGATACCTCACGAAAACGCAGTGCGTCGCATTCTACGGTGCTCGCCTCACGACAAGCCGCCCAGGGCAGTAACAGAGAAAAGTAAAAGCAAGACAACATACAGTTCCCAACATGCACAGCAATCAAGTGAGTTCTCAGTACAAATACTCTCATCAGAATAACCTTAATGGGCCATTCCCACCTTGAAATGAAATACACTCCTGGAAATGGAAAAAAGAACACATTGACACCGGTGTGTCAGACCCACCATACTTGCTCCGGACACTGCGAGAGGGCTGTACAAGCAATGATCACACGCACGGCACAGCGGACACACCAGGAACCGCGGTGTTGGCCGTCGAATGGCGCTAGCTGCGCAGCACTTGTGCACCGCCGCCGTCAGTGTCAGCCAGTTTGCCGTGGCATACGGAGCTCCATCGCAGTCTTTAACACTGGTAGCATGCCGCGACAGCGTGGACGTGAACCGTATGTGCAGTTGACGGACTTTGAGCGAGGGCGTATAGTGGGCATGCGGGAGGCCGGGTGGACGTACCGCCGAATTTGCGAGGACCATTCGCAACCGTCTCCATGAAGCTGGGCTACGGTCCCGCACACCGTTAGGCCGTCTTCCGCTCACGCCCCAACATCGTGCGGCCCGCCTCCAGTGGTGTCCCGACAGGCGTGAATGGAGGGACGAATGGAGACGTTTCGTCTTCAGCGATGAGAGTCGCTTCTGCCTTGGTGCCAATGATGGTCGTATGCGTGTTTGGCGCCGTGCAGGTGAGCGCCACAATCAGGACTGCATACGACCGAGGCACACAGGGCCAACACCCGGCATCATGGTGTGGGGAGCGATCTCCTACACTGGCCGTACACCACTGGTGATCGTCGAGGGGACACTGAATAGTGCACGGTACAGAACCCATCGTTCTACCATTCCTAGACCGGCAAGGAACTTGCTGTTCCAACAGGACAATGCACGTCCGCATGTATCCCGTGCCACCCAACGTGCTCTACAAGGTGTAAGTCAACTACCCTGGCCAGCAAGATCTCCGGATCTGTCCCCCATTGAGCATGTTTGGGACTGGATGAAGCGTCGTCTCACGCGGTCTGCACGTCCAGCACGAACGCTGGTCCAACTGAGGCGCCAGGTGGAAATGGCATGGCAAGCCGTTCCACAGGACTACATCCAGCATCTCTACGATCGTCTCCATGGGAGAATAGTAGCCTGCATTGCTGCGAAAGGTGGATATACACTGTACTAGTGCCGACATTGTGCATGCTCTGTTGCCTGTGTCTCTATGCCTGTGGTTCTGTCAGTGTGATCATGTGATGTATCTGACCCCAGGAATGTGTCAATAAAGTTTCCCCTTCCTGGGACAATGAATTCACGGTGTTCTTATTTCAATTTCCAGGAGTGTAAAACATTAATAAAATTTATGGAAACGAGAGGCGACATGCAAAAGAAGGCATGTAACCTTTAAATACAGATACAGATGTAGATGAACGTACGACACCGTTGTTCATAAATGCACAATTTAAGAAATAAGTAACCCCGGTGGGGTCGCAGAACATATATATCTAAGCATTTTAATAACTTTTTATTCTGTTTTACTCATTGGAACTCGGACAGTTGTCTTGTGAGATTGAAACCTGGTATACAGAAGGAAGCTTCAGGGATTTGACCGAATACTGTCGTACTTGACAGGCTGTTCTATAAATTGCCATCAGCCTAACAAATACTGCCGCTGTCAACAGCAAATGAAAACTATTGCGCACACAATCTGCACTGGCAACATTAGTACCTATCTTAACAGTTCTACATCTACATCTACATACATACTCCACTAGCCACCAAGCGGTGTGTGACGGAGGGCACAATTCGCGCCAATGTCATATTCCCCCCCCCCCTCCCCCCTCTGTTCCACTCGCCTCAGTACGAGCTCTTATTTCCCTCATCTTTGAATGGCGATAATTACACGATTTGAAAGTTGGTGGTAATAATATATGCTCTACATCCTCGGCAAAGATTTGATTTCGGAATTTAGAGAACAGCCCCTTCTGTTTAGCGCTTCGTCTATCTGCAAGTGAGTCCCACTTCAAACTTTCTATGAGATTTGTAACGCTCTCGCGATGGCTAAATGTACCAGTCATGAATCTTGCCGTTCTTTGGACCTTCTCAATCTCTTGAATCAGACCCAACTGGTAAGGGTCCCATACAGACGAACATTACTCTAAGACTGGACGAAGTAACGTATTGTAAACTATTTCCTTTGTTAAAGGACTGCATCACTTCAGGATTCTACCAATAAACCGCAATCAAGAGTTCGCCTTACCCGTTACTTGTGTAATCTGATCATTCCATTTGAGATCATTTCGAATAGTCACACCCAGATACTTGACTGATGTTACCGCTTCCAAAGACTGATCATTTATTTTGTACTCATACATTAAAGGGGATGTTCGCCTTGTTATACGCAGTAGATTACACTTACTAATATTGAGAGATAACTGCCAGTCATTACACCACGCATTTATCTTCTGCAAATCCTCATTGATTTGTTCACAACTTTCGTGTGATACTACTTTCCTGTAGACTACAGCATCATCGGCAAACAGTCTAAGGTCGCTGTCAATACCATCAACCAGATCGTTTATGTAAATAGTAAAAAGCAGAGGACCTGTTACCCTGCCCTGGGGCACACATGAAGTTACTCTTGTTTGTGTTGAAGTTACCCCATTCAGGACGACATACTGCTCCCTGTCCGTTAGAAAACTTTCTATCCAACCGCATATGTCATTGGACAGACCGTAAGTGCGCACTTTTTGTAGCAAGTGACAGTGCGGAACTGAGTCGAACGCCTTCCGAAAGTCGAGAAATACGGCATCAACCTAGGAGCCGGTATCTAGAGCCTGTTATATATCATACAGAAAGAGGGCCAGTTGTGTCTCGCATGATCGCTGTTCCCTAAAACCGTGCTGGTTTCTGCGGATGAGCTTCTCAGAGTCTAGAATGGTCATTATGTCTGAACACCAAATATGTTCCATGATTCCACAACAACTCGATGTCAGTGAAATTGGCCGGTAATTATCTGCATCTGATTTTCTATCCTTTTTATAGATTGCTATGACCTGGGCCTTCTTCCAGTCCCGTGGAAATTTCCGCCGTTCCAATGATCTCTGATAGATGGCGGATAAGAATGGTGCTATATTTGTAGCATAGTCAACATAAAATCTTCCCTGGATACCGTCTGGGCCAGATAGTGCACAAATGAAGTTACTCGAGATACTCGAAACGTGTTACAAAGATATTGTTGTCGTCACCAGCTAAACATGGAAAATCCACCCCACTCTCTGTGCCCAAGTTCTTAATGGTCCCCGAATACGCCTGTCACAACAAACGGGTCACGATGTTAGCGGCAGGAAGACATCAGTCAGTGGATCGGGAGATCTTCGTCCCGCCGCGCTCGCCGTCGCGGACGACTGACATTTGCATCAATTGTCTCGTGGCAGGGAGCGTGCGTGCGGGCTGAATGGCCGACCGCACATCGGGACAGCTGCCGCGAGCCATACATCACGCCGCGCGGGCAATAGCTGGGCTGTATGGGGAGGGGGGAGGGCGCCACACAATGACAGCCGCTTTGCACTGCACGCGGAGGTGGCGCTGTAGCCCGTAGCACCGTGGCAAACACAAACACTCTGTTACGTCATAAAAAAAAAACAGCCGCGATATAGTGTCACTTGTATTATACACTGCTGTCTTTGTTTGGCAAACTTTCCTGCCACAGCTCTTGTGCTGTTGTGGTGTTCATTCCGAAGACTGGATTGATGTGGCTCTCCGCGCTAGTGAATTCTGTGCATTCCCATGGCCGTCTGCAGAAATTTTTCCGAGAGAGAGCATGATCACAAAACCGATCATTTTTCTGTATAACTGGTTCAAAAACGTGTCTTGCACCAAGAAAAATATTGACAGAAAGTATACAAAATTTGTTCCACTTCTAACGATTCATAATTATCCAGCTAGTACTTTTGAGATACGTAAACGGTGAGCATTTTCAATAACATATGCAGAACGCACTTTTGTGTCATCAGTATGAATACAGATGCTATCTCTTATACGAATACATTCACAATATGCAGCGGGTTAAAAATATCGTTAGAAATTCTTCAGAAAAACATTGGTGATATTCCAGTAATATCAGCTTGACAGTGAAAATAGAAAGAATTCAGAACATTTGGCAAAATCCTGCTGAATATCAACGAAAATAACCAACAAAAATGTCCCATTAACACTCCTCTAAGTGAAGAAAAAATAATAAATTTAAAAAAAAAACGCTTTTTCAACGCTGAAAACACTTTGTTTACGTACATAATTCTGCATCTGATCATGTTAATCGATTTAATGCATCAGTTTCGTGATTTCCGTTTACCAGTGTGGACTGGTGGAACTAAAGTAGAACAAAATGTTACGTGAACAAAAAGTTAGGTGATTTGAGTCGATTGGACGAAGTCAGGGCCAGCACACTACTGGATGAGTGCTGTAAGTCTCCCAGAACCACCCTCCAATTAGCCTGTACTCATCTCCCCATTTCGTCACATCACTATGCAAGCAATATCGAGTGGAGTACAGAACCCATGGAGTTTGAGAAGGTGTTGTAAGGTTGAGAACAGTAAGCGGCACGAAACCACGACCGTATCAAGTAATCAAACAGCCTGACATCCAAAATACAACTTACGGTTTTAGTGATTGCTAAAGTCACAGTAAATCTTTTCGCACTTGGCAGTGTTAAATCTGGAGCTCACTGGAGTCGCAGACAATCATTGCTTAAAACTGCCTAGAATTCGGTTATGAATAAAAAATCTGCGCTTCAAACTCCAGGAAACTATCCCCTCACGGCGTAACTGCCAAAAGTCACACTCACTGGAACATCTCACTGTAGTCTTGTCATGGCCGCCCTCTACTATTGCTACCCCCTTCCCCATCACTTCATTATAAACTGGTACTCTTTGATGCCCTGGGACGTGTCCTATTTAGACGTTCTTTCTTTTTTGTCACATTGTGTCAGAATTTTCTTTTCTCGTCAGTTCCAATCAGTACCTACTCATTATTTATCCAGTCTGGCGCTACAGAAGCATGCTGAAGGTTATATTATGTAACTAACGAGGAGGTACTGAACAGAACTGGGGAGAGAAGAAATTTCTGCAACAAGCTGACTAAAAGAATGGATCGGTTGACGAACATGTTCTGAGACATCAAGGGATCACCAGTTTAATAGTGTGCGGGGTAAAAATTGTAGAGGGAGACCAGGAGATAGAATGCAGATTCAGAAGGATGTAGGTTGCATCAGTTATTCGGAGATGAACAGGCTTCCACAGGAAAGAATAGCATGCAGAGCTGCATCAAATCTGTCTTCGGACTGAAGACTGCAGCAACACCCGCCTCAAAGAAAATATATAATCAAGACGAAACTGAGGATATATCAGTTTTATCTCACTTGCGATTAGCAATAGATCTGCGATAACTGATACAAAATCAGCGGCAACAATGTCCACTCTTACTCGGTGATGGTAAATATTAAGCATAAAGATAATTAAATCAATTTGAGTACGTTTAGATATCCCCTTGTAAACAGCAGCCTTCCACAAGTGATCGCTAAGCGCAGCATCAAGTTCAGCAGTGATGGTTATAAGATCGCGGGACAGTTCCTGTATTTGATGAGTCTGTGTGTTTGGCATGTCCACGAAGTGTAAGTTCAGAAGCAACTAAAATTTAATTATTTCCACGTATTTATGTAGTACGTAAGTGTTTCTGAGAATCTTATCATTATCTATTTCATTTGAAACTATCCAGTCGCTTCTTTGAAGACTGTGCTCTGTCTGTGTAGTAATATGTGACAAGGACCGCTCATGTACCTCCATCTTTCGCGATAAATGTCTGAGATTGCCAACGCATCTTAGTGTGCAAGTCGCTTCTCACCCAGCCGTTTCTGTGGCGAACATCAACATCGGAAACAGTTCGGTTTGTTTCTGATATCACAATCATATAGCCGTTCTGCTTGGCTGTAAATGTCTGGTCTGGAATTTTTCTTTACTACCTAGATATGCAGCGTCGGTCTCCCTAGGTTCTCCGTATTGAGCTTATCTTCAAGTGACAGAGAAGAGAGTTTTCGTATGTCACTGCACTGAGGTGTCGCACACAGTGTCTCCACATTGTAGAGTCTGCACATATGAGAACACATATCTTTAAACTCATAACTGCGTATCTAACGCCAAATGCGACAAATACTAAAACATGGCTGTGGTATTGGTAACTTAATGGCAACAAATAGCAAACTGCTTCCCATCGTTGCGGACCGACTCTTGTTGTCATATTAATTTCAGAAATACGGCTGCCCGGAGGAATCAACAATAGCATGTTGCTTGAATTAGTACTCTCACACGATTGCTTTTCATTCAGTGGCAAATTTTACATCCAAAACAATGGTCTGGCAATGGGTAGCAGCCTTGCAGGCTTGCTTGCTGACATATTTATTCATAATCCTTCTTAACACAACCACAATTTACTGACAAAGCTCTGTATTATAAGAGATATGTGGATGACACAAAACACAAAGAAGAATTAAATAACTTAGCGGATGAAATGAATGAAATGCACCCAAATATCAAATTCACAGTTGAACACCAGACCACTGAAGGAATTCATTCGTTAAAATGACTATCTCCACTCACAATAAGAAGCATACCTTCCAAACATACAGAAAACCCACTATCAGTGATGTTGCCATTAACAATACCTCATGCCATCCGAGCCAACATAAAACTGCTTTCTTCAGATCAGCTGTAAATCGTATGCTTCACCCCCTATTAGTGAAGAAAGTGCATGTAAAGAAATGAACGTGCTCAAATGTATAGCCCAAAATAATGGCTATAACGCCTCTTTGATAAACGCCCTAGTTCAAAAATTCCAAACTAAACTTAAGCAACCACCGTCACCCTTACAAGCTAATGATGATGATGATGATGATAATGATTGGATTGTGGAGCGCTCAACTGCGCCGTTATCAGCGCCCGTACAAATTCCCAAACTTTTCTAAGCCAAACTTGCCACTTGCATGAATGATGAAGAAATGATGAGGACAACACAAACACTTAGTCATCGAACTAGGGACCCCGTGCTCGGGAAGCGTGAACGCTACTGCGAGACCACGAGCTGCGGACATTTACAAGCTAAGAAAGAAATGCCAAAATTTGTCTGTCTTCCATTCCTTGGCAAAGCGTCATATGAACTTGCAAATCTTTTCAGACCACACATAATAAATATAGCTTTCCACACTAACAATAAACTGCAAAATAGAATTGTTCACAATAATACATTCACTGGAGACAGGCATAAAAATTCCGACATATACAAACTCACATGCTACTGTTCTTGCTTCTACATAGGCCAAACAGCGAGAAATTTTGTAACCAGTTACAAAGAACATATGGATGTCCTTCGACTCAAAAAACTCAAAAGTCCGGTTTTGCATCACGTATTACTCACCATGAACACTCTGTTGGTGACATCAATGACAATCTTCCCGTACTACACATTGCTGAGAAAGGAATACAGATGGATATCCTAGAACAATTAAAGATTTACATCCACACACTAAAATCAGCACAAAAAATCCTAAATGAACAAACTAACACAAAACCTTTTCTTCCAGAATTCTCAGGCTGTCCTGACAGCAAAACAACAAAATGACAATAATAACACATATTGATCTTCCTAGATAGATCTTGTTTTTCTTGGCATGTAACGGCTATGGTATTCTGAAACTTACAAAAAGGTTTTAATTATGTATTAAATATTCTACTCTATCTGTTTACCTTCTTTATAACAACCCATATTTAAAGAAATTGTTGCCAGTACAAAGACACTCCTGCAGCTGACAACATTTACTGAATTGTAAAATCAGTTCTAGTAATATGTGTAACATAATACAACGTATCCCTTGCCGAAGACCATTATGTAGTAAAGTGTAGTATCTATCATATCCACATTCTTTGTAAAAATATCGAGCGTTTACTTTCTGTGAATCAGTGTAAACCAAGTGCGGCTAAATACTGCGTATAATTGTGTACGTAGCTTAATAATGTATGTTATAAGAAGCGATCTGATACCACAAGGCAGTGCACTGTAAGTACCTGAAGTATAAAAATCTTTCAGGTTCTTAAATGTTCCGTCACCGATTAGTAAATTTCCGCAGGCAGCACGGGCACTGCATCTAGCTACGCTTAGTCCACAACATAATGTTGGTTCTTGTAACACCTCCATCCGATGATGAGCCTGCAGTGGCTCGAAAACATGTTCATGCTTGAATAAGTCGTAAAAACGCGACTGGTTGCGTTACTAGCAGATAAATCGCCAATCGCAATAAATGTTATATTGTTTTATACTCGAAGATTGAAAGTATACGAATGCACCGGACGCAAACGGTACTTTGTATGTGCACTTGGGACCTGAGACCGGTGATGGAGGGTGTGAATCCATTTGCCTTTGTTTATATTCCATTCCCTCTCCAAACTGTGAGAAAAGCAGGCAGTAGCAGAGAAGATAATCTAAAATAATGGAAGGCTAAAAGGACCTCGCTGCTTAATTTCGGTATACTTGTACAGTGGCTGCCACGCTCCGGCACTAAAGGAGAGGTTTATAAACACGGAACAAGAACTGCTATCCTGGAATCCACAGATGAAGTTGGGATTAGCGCCTGCGATAAAGTGCCATCCACGAAGCGAATAAGAAGAACCCTGGTGCTCTCCAGTAGCGCCGGCCGGAGCAGTGTATAGTGGAACGATATTAGAACGCTGTCGGTAGTTTATTCACTGCCTTTCTGTACGACGCAGTTCAGTAACCTAGAAAACAGAATACTTGCATGTTGCACTGCAATGTTGTTTAGCTGAAACGTAATGAAGTCTGAAATACTAGTGATTCGGTTATTACAATTTCACAACTGGAAGTATTGTCGTGGAAGTTTTGTACCTCGAGATGGTGCAGTATATCTAAATCCACATCTACATACATAATCCGCAAGCCATAATATGGTGAGTGGCAGAGGGTACTCGTACCACCATGAGTCGTTTTCTTTCCTTTCTCACTCGCAGTTAGTGTGAGGTAAAAACCACTTTCTGTACGCCTTCGTATGCGCCCTCGTATCTTGTCATCGTCGTTCTTGCGCGAAATGAACGTTGCCGGGAGTAGAATCGTTTAACAGTCAGTTTCAAATACCGGTTCCCTAAATTTTCTCAGTACTGCTCCTCGAAAAGAACGTCAGCTTTTCTCCAGAGATTCGCATTTGAGTTCCCGAAGGATCTCGTAATACTTGCTTGTTGTTCGAACGTACCGGTAACAAATCTAGTAACCCGCCTCTGAATTGCTTCGACGTCTTCCTTTAATCCAACCTGGTTCGTCTGATGTCGTTCCTAGGTAGGCATCCGTGCCCAAGGCTAGAATGTGTTTTATTTTATTTTTTGACTTGAGCGTAGCTGTTCTTAACTCTGACCATTGCTTCTCGAAATGTACTTTTACTGATTCCCAATATTTCATTATGATGAAGAGATCGGTGTCGAAACATAGGTCAGTGTACGAAACAGTTATTTGCAATCGATTGGCTCTGTGATTCCTATGTCGAAACTTACACACAGTCTTCGAGGAACAGCCGTATTTACAACTGTAATATTTTCGAATTATCCACTCAAAAAATGTTCAAATGTGTGTGAAATTGTATGGGAGTTAACTGCTAAGGTCATCAGTCCCTAAGCTTACACACTACTTAAACTAAATTATCCTAAGGACAAACACACACACACCCATGCCCGAAGGAGGACTCGAACCTCCGCCGGGACTAGCCGCACAGTCCATGCGAATTATCCAATCATCTACGGATGTCCTACATGTTTTTACCGAAACAATTGTTTACCCTTATTTAAGGACGAGCTGCTCCAAGGTAAACTAAACTTCGTCGTGAGAGAGTGTGAGAATGGTGGCTGCACTATAGACTTTTGTTAGAACGCAAGCGACGGCCGGCGGAAACATTTGTTTTTATAGTCTTTCACTAACGAATAAAACATAAGAGGACAAAGACAAACGTTACTGGCGATGTTTCTACGAGCCCGTAGCACAACCATTTCAAACCGAGAATTTTCGTTTACCGCAGGGCGTCTTGTCTTCACACCAAGGTCCACGTGGTTCGGTAGGAACACGTAAGTCGTCTGAAGATGAGTGTATTAACTCGAAGCTAGTAGTGGTTCTTCTCTTCAATAACAACCAAACTGTGTCTGGTTGCTGTCGTGTACATCAATCTCATAATATTCTTTTAAAATTTATTATTGTTATTATTTACTTATTTAACTTTTTACTTCAGTTTTGGCAAGTGCTCTTTTCGTTTCCTACAATTATCTTTCATACTTTCACCACGAGTCTTCTTTTTCTGACCGTAATGTGAGGCGCTGATCGATCGTCCAACCCATCAAATTCTGTGCTAGACAGTCACGCCAGTGGTCGGCAGTGAGTGCACGGCACAGCAACGTAACATTCCTGTCACGTGACACGACGAACTGTTCATAGTATGTTGCAACAAAATCACCTCTCTCTCTCTCTCTCTCTCTCTCTCTCTCTCTCCTCCTTCTCCTCCTCCTCCTCCTCCTCCTCCTCCTCCTCCTCCTCCTCCCCCCCCCTCACCTCATCCTCCTGACATACACAAACACACACACACACACAAAGAGACATCTAGCGCATGCAACAATGTTGCTGACCTGTGTTTTCCTATTTTCACACAGTGGCGATCATAATAACTTTGAAAAAATACTCTAACAGGTACGAAAAAATATTTACACTACTGTCCCAATCTAAACGCAAAAAAATGTCCATATACCACAATACAAACATAATTTAGCTCTTGAGTATTAGCAAAACATAATTACTTCACAACTTTAAGATGGCTCCATACCTATTCGGTCCCACACGCTAATTTTCCCCCATTTGTCAAGGCACTTAAAGCATTTCCCTTATTGTAAGTTGTTAGGTAGATAAATGATTTTGTGCTCCAACACAATATTTGTAATTGTGTTGATATTGTACTATGCGACCACGCAAATTGTGCAGTGACGGGACAGTTAGTTACACTCCTGGAAATTGAAATAAGAACACCGTGAATTCATTGTCCCAGGAAGGGGAAACTTTATTGACACATTCCTGGGGTCAGATACATCACATGATCACACTGACAGAACCACAGGCACATAGACACAGGCAACAGAGCATGCACAATGTCGGCACTAGTACAGTGTATATCCACCTTTCGCAGCAATGCAGGCTGCTATTCTCCCATGGAGACGATCGTAGAGATGCTGGATGTAGTCCTGTGGAACGGCTTGCCATGCCATTTCCACCTGGCGCCTCAGTTGGACCAGCCATCGTGCTGGACGTGCAGACCGCGTGAGACGACGCTTCATCCAGTCCCAAACATGCTCAATGGGGGACAGGACAGATCCGGAGATCTTGCTGGCCAGAGTAGTTGACTTACACCTTCTAGAGCACGTTGGGTGGCACGGGATACATGCGGACGTGCATTGTCCTGTTGGAACAGCAAGTTCCCTTGCCGGTCTAGGAATGGTAGAACGATGGGTTCGATGACGGTTTGGATGTACCGTGCACTATTCAGTGTCCCCTCGACGATCACCAGTGGTGTACGGCCAGTGTAGGAGATCGCTCCCCACACCATGATGCCGGGTGCTGGCCCTGTGTGCCTCGGTCGTATGCAGTCCTAATTGTGGCGCTCACCTGCACGGCGCCAAACACGCATACGACCATCATTGGTACCAAGGCAGAAGCGACTCTCATCGCTGAAGACGACACGTCTCCATTCGTCCCTCCATTCACGCCTGTCGCGACACCACTGGAGGCGGGCCGCACGATGTTGGGGCGTGAGCGGAAGACGGCCTAACGGTGTGCGGGACCGTAGCCCAGCTTCATGGAGACGGTTGCGAATGGTCCTCGCCGATACCCCAGGAGCAACAGTGTCCCTAATTTGCTGGGAAGTGGCGGTGCGGTCCCCTACGGCACTGCGTAGGATCCTACGGTCTTGGCGTGCATCCGTGCGTCGCTGCGGTCCGGTCCCAGGTCGACGGGCACGTGCACCTTCCGCCGACCACTGACGACAACATCGATGTACTGTGGAGACCTCACGCCCCACGTGTTGAGCAATTCGGCGGTACGTCCACCCGGCCTCCCGCATGCCCACTATACGCCCTCGCTCAAAGTCCGTCAACTGCACATACGGTTCACGTCCACGCTGTCGCGGCATGCTACCAGTGTTAAAGACTGCGATGGAGCTCCGTATGCCACGGCAAACTGGCTGACACTGACGGCGGCGGTGCACGAATGCTGCGCATCTAGCGTCATTCGACGGCCAACACCGCGGTTCCTGGTGTGTCCGCTGTGCCGTGCGTGTGATCATTGCTTGTACAGCCCTCTCGCAGTGTCCGGAGCAAGTATGGTGGGTCTGACACACCGGTGTCAATGTGTTCTTTTTTCCATTTCCAGGAGTGTAGTTACATATTTTCCATTCTCACACAAATGATTAGCGAGACAGCAAATCCTTCAAAATCGCTAATTGTGATCGAGACTATGTAAAGAAAATTGTGTTCGTCGATAATACTCTTACTAGCACTACGGGGTATATACTACACAGTCTCACTTGCATAGTAAGACTTCTCAAACGATTCGTTTCAGTGTCAGGCATCTATTTTCATTTTACCTACATAATGTCAGAAAAATTAATATGAAAACTATACAAGAGTTCTGTTTGTAGATAATGGCTTTTCCTTGCGCATGGACACGTCGCTGATGGAGTGGTCACAATTATAACTGCAGACACTGCTTTGTCACAGAAATTTATAAGAGTGTATAGTATATCGCTGCATAGCCCTCCCGGTTAGCCGTGCGGTCTAACGTATTGCTTTCCGGGCAGGAAGGCGTGCCGGTCCCCGGCACGAATCCGCCCGGCGGATGAGTGTCGAGGTTCGGTGTTCCGGCCAGCCTGTGGATGGTATTTAAGGCGGTTTTCCATCTGCCTCGGCGAATGTGGGCTGGTTCCCCTTATTCCGCCTCAGTTACGCTATGTTGGCGACTCCTGTGCAAACGCTTTCTCCACATACGCGTACACCATAATTACTCTACCACGCAAACACTGAGGTCACACTCGTCTGGTGCGAGACGTTCCCGCGGGGGAAGGATCGCGGGGGGGGGGGGGGGGGTTTCCACTGGGGGCCGAACCGCACAATGACCCTGAGTTTGGTGTGGGGTGGCGGTGGGGTGGGTGGACTGCTGTAGCCCCTGTTGTGGGGTTGTGTCCTACTGTAGGCTACGGCGGGGCGAAGCCTCTCCGTCGATTCTATGTCACCAGTTTCAATACAATACAGTACAATATCCCTCCATATAAAATTAAGATTTTTTTGTTTTTACTTTACCACTGCTACAATTTTAAATGCAGTCTTACGCTGTGTAGTCTGTAAAATTTTCGTAAAAAATATTGTCACGAAGTACTGAGTTCCCTGCCGTCTATACCTGTTCGATTATACTGGGTGACTTTTCGGTAAGTCCAGAAATCCAAACCACATACTGATGAAGCCGAAAGGAATGGAAAAGTTATGTAGCATTTTTCATGCAAACCATTATTTCTAGAGCTATCACTATTACTTTTCTGTAGCTCTCG